>NC_142878.1:111567767-111872857 GCF_051225735.1 Oryctolagus cuniculus
ACACACAGGTGGTTTTCTTCCTGCAGCACCGCGAGGGTTGCAACCTACAGCTCCACTCCTCATGGAAGCAAGGCGGATCTTCCTGCCGCTGGGTCTGAATCCAGGAGATGCGGGCAGCCTCAGCCAGAGGTCTCTCACCTTCTCCAGTCCTCGTATGCAGAAACGCCCGTGGCTCCTCAGTTCTATCTTTCATTAGAAAGCGCCCTGGCCGACACCTGCTGGGATCCACTTCCCTCACGCTGTGGTTCTGGGGTGGATACTGACAAGGACAAGTGGCACTAGGGACACAACCATGCAAGCCATCCCCACTGCCTCCCAGGGTGCACATTAGCAGGAAGCTGGCCTGGAAGCAGAGCAGCCTGGACTCAGACCATGCCCTCTGATGTAGAAAGCAGGAGGCCCAAGTGGCTTTCGTTCTTTTATATGTGGATATTTAATTTTCTCAGCATCATTTGTTAAAACAAACAAACAAACAAAAAAAAACACTACCCTTACCCATCAAATGGCCTTGGTCAAAATCATTGGCCACAAATGCTAGAGCTGTTGTCTGGGGTCTTTTATTCAGCTGACTGACATGTCCGTCTCTCTGTAAGTACCACACTCTTTGTGTTACTGTGGCTTTGTAGTCAGTTTTAATACCAGAAAGTGTGAGTCCTCCGGCTTTGTCCCCCACCCCTTTTTATAGAGCAATCTTATGCACTGTTGGCAGGAATGCAAATTGGTTTTTTTAAGATTTATTATTTATTTATTTGAAAGGCAGAGTTACAGAGAAGCAGAGAGAGAGAGTTCTTCGATCGGCTGGTTCACTCCCCAAATGGCCACAACAGTCAGACCTGGGCTGATCTGAAGCCAGGAGCTTCTTCTGGGTCTCCCATGTGGGGCAGGGCCCAAGGATTTGGGTCATGTTCTACTGCTTTCCTAGGCCACAGCAGAGAGCAGGATTGGAAGTGGAGCAGCCAGGACTCAAACTGGTGTCCAATGGGATGCCAGCACTGCAGGAAGTGGCTTTACCCACAACACCACAGCACCAGCCCCTGTTCCCCTTCTTCAAGATTATTTTTGGCAACTTGGGGTTTCCTAAAATTTCGCCTGAGCTTTAGGGAGTTTTTTTTCCCTGTCTCCACAGAAAATGTCATTGGGATTTCGACAGGGGCAGCAATCCATGCACGAGTCACTGTGGGTAGCACAGACATACAGACATCCTAACAGTATCAAGTCTTGCCATCCATGAACATGGGATGTCTTACGTTTGTCTGTATCTTCTTTCTTTTCTCTCAGCAGCATTTTAATGCTTTCACTGCTCAAGTCTTTACCTCCTTGGTTAATTCCCAAGCACTTTTCTCCCTCTGATGTTACTGTGGATGGCAGTGCTCCCCTAATTTCCCATTCAGATTGGTCATACTTAGTGTACACACAGGCAACTGACTCTCCACATTGATTTCTGGATCCTGCAGCTTTGCTGGGCTGACAGTCTTCTTGTGGATTCTGCGGGGTGTTTGACACACAAGAGCATAACCTGCCGTCTGACTTTCCAGCGTGGGTGACTAAGCGTCCTTCCTGGATCCTGCAGAACAGTGTGCAGCTGTTCTCAACCTCACAGGGACGCGCTCAGTCTCTCGGCACAGGTGCACACAGCCATCTCACACGGGGAGACTGCTCTCTCCCATCTGCTGGTCCACTCCCCAAATGCCCCACAGCAGCTGGGCGAGCCAGGAGCTGGACGCTCAGTCCAGGGCTCCCATCACCTGCTGCCTCCCGAGGTGTGCATTAGCAGGAAGCTGGAGCGGCTCAAGCCCAGGCACTCTGATGTGGTACGTGGCCGTCTCGAGCAGTGTCCCAACCACCACACCAAGCACCTGCCCCTCGATAGGGATTTTTTAATATTTATCCATTCCTGCAAAAAATGTCTACTTCCCAGTATTTTATTGGAATTGTGTCAAATCTATAGATTGATTTGGGGAAAATGGTTTTCTTAGATACTGAGGTTCCTGACATACACACAGAGAATCTATCCCATTTAACTGAGTACTTTTAGGATTCTGCTTTATTTTCTTTTTCTGGCATTTTGGGCTAAAATTCTCTGTTACTTTGGTGGCTGCTTTGGGGTTATAGCTTACATTTTTAATTTATCACAGCATTCCTTTAAATAACAGAATACCATTTTACATATAAGAAGAACCTTACAACCGTTTCTGGAACTTATGCCATTGTTGTCGTATATTTTACTAATCATTGTTGCAGATTCATATGCATATTTTAAACAATATTTATTTATTTGAAAGGCAGAGTTACAGAGAGAGAGGGAGAGACAGAGCTCAATCTTCCATCCCCTGCTTCGTTCCCCAGATGGGCACAACAGCCAGGGCTGGGCCGGGACAAAGCCAGGAGCCAGGAGTTTCTTCCAGGTTTCCCATCTGGGTACAAGGGCCCAAGCACTCGGGCCATCCTCCACTGCTTTCCCAGGGGCATTAGCAGGGAGCTGGATCAGAAGTGGAGCACCTGAGATCAAACAGGTGCCCATATGGGATGTCACCATCAGAGGTAGTGACTTTACCGGCTATACCACAATGTTGGCCCCCATATTGCGATTTTTATTTAAAAGAAATTTAAATAGTCAGAAAAATCCTTCTACATGGACCCACATGGTTCCCTCGTGCAGACCGTGTTGCCTCTGAACTCCCTTTGACAGCTCCGGGGGCGGGTGTGGTGCAGCATCTGTGTCTCGAGACGTCTTCATTCTACCTTCATCTGGAAAGAACCCAAGCTGATGGCTGAACTTCCAGCACTTTAAAGGGGCCGCACCTCCCACACGTGTGACAGAGTCAAGGATTCACCTGTCATACCAGCCTCTGTCCCTGTGTACAAAAGGTGTCTTTCCTCCCGAGCGAATTTTACATTTTTCTGCCCATCGCTGGTTGGAAGCAGTTTGACCATGACAGGACATCCGGCCATTTGTTCCACGTTGCTGGCACTGGGAGTCCACAGAGCTCACTGACGTTCAGTTCATCTTTTAAAACTTCTCTTTTCTGGAACCAGCACTGTGGCGCAGTAGGCTAAGTCTCCACCTGCAAGACCAGCATCCCATATGGGTGTGGGTTCTAGTCCCGGCTGCTCCATTTCCAATCCAGCTCTCTGCTGTGGCCTGGGAAAGCAGTGGAAGATGGCCCAAGCCCTTGGGCCCCTGCACCCACGTGGAAGACCAGGGGGAAGCTCCTGGCTCCCGGCTGCAGATAGGCTCAGTTCCAGCCATTGTGGCCATTTAGGAAATGAATCAGCAGATGGAAGATCTCTCTGTCTCCTCTCTCCTGTCTGTAACTCTGCCTCTCAAATACATACATAAAATCTTTAAAAAATTTTTTTTTCCTTCTGTGCTTCCTTGTGGAGAGTTTCCATTATTACAGCTTCATGTTCACGTGTCTTCTCTCCTCCAGCTTCTAGTCCACCAACAACCTCACCCCAGCCACCTTCCATCCCAAACCCCACGGGCACAGCTCAGGCAGTTTGATCTCTGGGTTTTTTTATATTTCCCAAAGCTCTACAGAACTGTGTGTCTGTATGGAATACAGTTTTACTAACCTTTAACAGTATTTTATTAATTCTGAAATGGGCGAGTTCTGAGTTGCTTGGACACAGGTGATTTTTCTTCTCCCTGTTGAGAAAATGTTTCTGTCTTTCTGCCTCGATGTTGCCTGGCAACCTCTGAGTGCTGGCCGTCTTGCATTGACCCTGGGTCTCTGTACTCCTACCCCCCCAGGTTGGCCCTGGGACACGGCTAATTTAGAGGCGGTTCCATCTTCCCATGGTTGCGTCTAGGACTTGTTGGCAGGTGCAGCGCAGGCGCAGCCTGAGGCTGGAGCATGCCGTGTCCTCCCCTCGGCGGCTCCTGGGTGGTGACCATGAGCTCCGGCTGCTGGAAGCGTCACCACTCCTGGCCCTGCGCACACCCTAGGTGCTGCTCCCTTCATTCTCTCCACCGTTCCCATCCCCGGCTTCAGAGGCAAGGGCTCACCAGCACCATGCCGCGTCCTCTCCCCTCTGGGACTCTGCCCTGGCTGACCCAGGCGCCCTCTGAACTCAAGGAGCCCCAGAGGTGCTGCCTGGTGCCCGTCTCCCGGCACTGCGGCCGGGAAACCCTCTCAGGGCAGGAAGCGGGGAAACCCTGGGATTCTGTTCACGTCTGAGGGACCCTGGGCTCCTGTTCCCAAGCCCAGGGTTCTGCAGGACGACTGTGTCGTGTGCGTTTCAGGTGGGACGGCAAATCTCGTCGCCTTCCCTTATCTTGTGTGGTGCTCTGTGCTTGCAGGTGTGAGCCTGGAGACAGCATCGGTTTACATTTCCATTTGCTGTTCTCATGATTATACCAGCATCAGTTTCATTTGTTTTTATTCTTCATGTAGACTATATCCACCCATTCTCTTGCTGCCAGTTTGAGGTAACTGCAAATGGAGCTGCTATGAACACTGCTGTGTGCGTGTTTTGGCCGCTGTGTGGTCCATCTTGTGTGATGAATACCTAGGGGCAGAGGAGCCACTTGAGTGCTCAGCTCCAGAGACGCACCTGGGGCCAGTGCTGTGGCGCCGCGGGCAAAGCCACCACCTGCAGTGCTGGCATCCCAGATGGGCACCTGTTTGAGTCCTGGCTGCTCCACTTCCAATCCAGCTCTCTGCTATGACCTGGGAAAGCAGTGGAAGATGGCCCAAGTCCTTGGGCCCCTGCACCCACGTGGGAGACCTGGATGAAGCTCCTGGCTCCTGCTTCAGATCGGCCCAGCTCTGGCCATTGCGGCTAATTAGGGAGTGAACCAGCAGATGGAAGACCTCTTCCTCCCTCCCTCCCTCTCTCTCTCTCTCTAACTCTGCCTTTCAAAAAATAAATAAATCTTTAAAAGAGAGAGAGAGAGAGAGAGAGAGAGGCACCTGGGAAGCAGCAGCAGATGCTCCCAGTACTCGTGTCCCTGCCACCCACATGAGACACCCAGATGGAGTTCCAGGCTCCAGCCCAGCCCAGCCCAGCCCTGGCTGCAGCAGGCACTTTTGGAGTGAACTAGTGGATGGAAGATCCCCCTCTCCCCCCTCCTACTCCAACTCTTCCTTTCAAATAAATAAACCAAATCTTAAAAAATTAAAAAGAAAGCCATGCCGACTTCACACGAGAGATTCCCTAATGCCTCTCCCAAAGGCTCCCTGTTCCTTCCTCTTCGTCAGAGCAGCGGCGGTGCCGTGAGATGCTCTGTGAAACCTGAAGCTCCTCCTGGCTCCCATGCAGGTGTCCGATCCCCATCCAGCCGCCAGGCACTGCCGAGGGACCCTTAGTCCCGGCTCCAGGGCAGGGCACCGCGGCAGCTCTGACCCGCCTGGAGGCCCCTCCCGCCGCCCTGAGACCAGCTTATCGGCCAGCAGCACAAACAGCCTTCGGCCCCTTCCCCGCTCTGCAGTGTCACTGCTCTCGTTGTTCGAAAGTTTATAAATAACAGGCTGGAGTTCCCTTCGGCCGGCGGCCCTGGCGGGGAGTCTTGACTTCCTGCTTGTCGTTTCCAACTCTACACATGCGTGTTCTTAATAAAAATATGAACCCCAATGAAGTTAAGCGGCTGTGAGTCACGCCCACGTCTGTCCGTCCATCTGCAGCCTCCTAGCGCTTCCTGAGTAGAGCAGGGGCGGAGGGACCCAGTGCACCTGCGCTGGGCAGGCGGCAGGGTCTCCTTCACTGAAGAGCTGCCTGCAACCTACGCGCATGCGTATCTTACTCTTTCTGCTAAAGACGGCCAAGGGTTTCCTGCCCTTTGTCTCACCTTATCCACGAGTGAAACCAAGGGAGCTTCTAAAATACAATCATTTGCCACGTCGCAGGGGTGGGTGGAGGCTGAGCAAATGCTCCCGTGACGCGTGTTGTAGGAGCAAGGGGAGCCCGTCTGGATAGAACCATCTGGAAAGAGCCACTCACGCTCCGCAGCCGGGACCCTGTCTTCCGACTATATTGGGTAGTTCCGGCAGAGCCGCAGCCCAGCGCCGGAGCAGGCTCAGAAACGCGGTGCTCTCGGGATTCACATCTGCCCCCTGCGCCGCAGAGTAAGTGGCACACACAATGCGTCCACCACAGGCTCCTCGGAGAGGCCCGCAGCCAGCCTCGGCATCCGCACAACCGTCAGAGAGGCCAGCGGCCAGTCTCGGCATCCCCATGGCCGTCAGAGAGGCCAGCGGCCAGCCTCGGCAGCCCTGTGCACGCCCGTCACAGAGGCCAGCGGCCAGCCTCGGCATCCGCATGCCCGTCAGAGAGGCCAGCGGCCAGCCTCGGCAGCCCTGTGCACGCCCGTCACAGAGGCCAGCGGCCAGCCTCGGCAGCCCTGTGCACGCCCGTCAGAGAGGCCAGCGGCCAGCCTCGGCTTCCGCACGCCCGTCAGAGAGGCCAGCGGCCAGCCTCGGCTTCCGCACGCCCGTCGGGAGAGGCCAGCGGCCAGCCTCAGCATCCGCACGCCCGGCAGCCATCATGCAGCCCTGTGCACGCCCGTCAGAGGGGCCGGCAGCCAGCCTCGGCAGCCCTGTGCACACACACACACGAGGCTGCCACGCGCAGATTAACGGCGCTGTCCCTGGGGAACTCACTGAACATGGTGGTCTAATCTTTCGGCTGCTCGCTGCTGAAGGTTCGCTGCTGAAGACGGGGAGAGGAGCTGGGGTCGGCAACAATTCAGTCCTGATCTCTCTAAGTCGTGAAAACAGGTGATAGCAACCCTACGTCTTGTGCTCGGATCAGGAGAAACGGACTTTTTTTTCCCTCCCAAATTCTTTGCGTTTCCAGGAGGAGACCAAGCTCCAGAGACGCACACGACTAAGCCCCTCCTAGCCCGTCCACAGCACAGGGCGGCCACACCTAGCTCAACAGATGTTCTTATACATCAGCTGTACTGGAACAGGGCCACACTCAGCCACCTACATACCACCTACCTCTGCATTCAGGCCACAGAAGCAGTTACTGCGGTAGGCTTTGCGGCTGAAAAACCCCAGAGTGCTCACAGTGCCCCTTAGAAGAGAGGCGGCCGACCCGGGTTTTCATGAGCACTGCTGAGTTTCCGGCCTTGCAGGAAGGAACGGATGCCATCGCCGCCGGCACGGTGCTGCCACCAGGGGCTGCAGAACAGGCCCCGGATGGCAGCCAGGGGCTCACAAGCTCCGGTGAGGCATCCAGAGTGTGCACCCACCCCCTCCTCCTGGGCAAACAGCGGTGACACTGGCAGCCAACGCACGTGTATCTGGCACACTCAAATGCACATCCTCCAAGTCAAGGAATGGATAAACACACACACACACACAAATACATGAAACTCGACCTTTCTTTCTACCGCAAAGTTCTTAATACTGGCTTGATAAAGGGGGTACCATCTGGACAGGATACTCAGAGCAGCTCAGAAACCCCCCTTCCCTCCACCTCTCAGAACACCTTAAGAAAGAGGAAGGTGGAACCCATCTGGGGACCAATCCCAGGCTGTGCGTTCGTATCCAGGTCAGCTGGAAAAATGAGAGAGAGCGAGCGAGAGAGAGCGAGCAAAGTAAAATGGTCGCCTGTGAATTAGCTTCAGTTACGATGATGGCACCCACCAGAGCGAGGGGACAGCAGCAGCAGGCGGGAGGAGGAACTGGTATTGGGATCAACGACCCTATCCCTCCAGATGTGAATAAATGATGCAACTTCACAGCACAGACCCGCAGCGGTCCCTGCTGTGCTGCGACGCGGTGATGCAGTGAGGCGACCAGGTGTAAAACTCCAAGCAAACCCAACAACATGATGCTCAGGTCTCAGCCAGGCTTTGCATTCCATCTGCCAGTCAATCAACAAGCATTTCACTGTGCACCTGCCACTCGCAGGCCATGGAGCTGGGAGCATGGTGGGACCGGCAAGACCCCACACTCACAGAACAGACAGCTGAGCTGGGGATGCAGGCCAAGAGGCAGGAACACAAGAAACAGACCCATCACAGGAGAAGGCAGAGACCCTTCCAGGAAGGACCCTGGGTGGGCAAAGCCACGCACCTCTCTTCTCAGACGCCCCTCTCTGGCCCTGAGCAACTCTGTCGCACTGAGGAGCAAGCCTCTGCCTTCCTCCTGGGAGCCCGAATGTCACACAGGGAGACACCAGGGGCTCCCGGGTAGCAGTCGGTGAGGTGGGGGCTACTCAGTCACTTCCTGCATCTGTGTCTAAGGAAACGCTGCTCAGGCACCTGCCCCACTGCAGGTCAGCATGAGGCTCAGGGCTGGACGGTCCCTGCTGTGACCCACACAGCCCAAGGGGGACCATGGCTGGAGCTGTGCACCTGCCCTACACACGGGTGCACGGTCCCTGCTGTGACCCACACAGCCCAAGGGGGACCATGGCTGGGGCTGTGCACCTGTCCTATACACAGGTGCACGGTCCCTGCTGTGACCCACACAGCCCCAGGGACACCATGGCTGGAGCTGTGCACCTGCCCTACACACAGGTGGACGGTCCCTGCTGTGACCCACACAGCCCCAGGGACACCATGGCTGGAGCTGTGCACCTGCCCTACACACAGGTGGACGGTCCCTGCTGTGACCCACACAGCCCCAGGGGGACCATGGCTGGAGCTGTGCACCTTCCCTACACACAGGTGGACGGTCCCTGCTGTGACCCCCACACAGCCCAAGGGGGACATGGCTGGAGCTGGGCACCTGCCCTATACACAGGTGCATGGTCCCTGCTGTGACCCACACAGCCCGAGGGGGACATGGCTGGAGCTGTGCACCTGCCCTACACACGGGTGGACAGTCCCTGCTGTGACCCACACAGCCCCAGGGACACCATGGCTGGAGCTATGCACTTGCCCTACACAGGGCTGGACGGTTCCCTGCTGTAACCCACACACAGCCAAGGAGGACCATGGCTACTGTGTACCCACCCCTCCCAATGCCCTTTGCATCTTTCTCCCCTCAACCAGTGGCCCAGGAGTGTGGCCTGTGGGGACTGAGCCAAGGCTTCTTGTCTTTTGTCTCCTGGTTGGGTTCAGCCAAAGGGAGTTCCCAACAGGAGATGGGCGTGGGAGGAAGGATGGGCCCACGTTCCCCCTCCCTGACCCCTCCTTGCCCCCCTCCCTGCCTGACTGCCACTGGCAGTGGCTGTCCTGCAATCACTGGCCTTAGTCCCCTGTAGGGGCTCTCTTCTCTCACCACCCCTCCCCTTGACCTTGATGGTACCCTTGGAGGGGGTCAAAACTCCACACTGATGCCCCCTTGCACAGTGCCTTCTCTGAGTCCTGCCCAGGCCTTTGTGGAGTCTGCTCCCAACCTTGCCTCAGCTGCCGCTCTACAGGGACACGGGGCAGAGCCTCACTGTGGGCACAGCTTCATCTTTAAGTCCAAGGCCAAGGCGGGATGGGAAGGTACTGTCCAGGTGGCCCCCGTACACCCCCTCCCCCAGAACTGGCGGTGGCTGCAGGAGCCGGCTCTAGGCGGCCGCTTACCTTTCTGTGGTCCGTGGAGGGCTGCGAACAGATGAGCGGGAGCCCAAGCAGCAGGAGGGAGCCCAGGACTCTGAGGAGGAAGCACAGCAGGCGGGGCCGTGAGCGTGTCGCCCAGCAGGAGGCGCACTGCCCAGTCACGACCACGGGAGAAGGGTCCGAGCCAGCCCTGGACAGACGTGGTGGAGCCCCAACAGGAGGCTGTCATGTGGAGGGCTGGCCACGGGACAGACGTGGTGGAGACCCCACAGGTGGCCGTCATGTGGAGGACTGGTCACCCACAGGAAGCCGTCACGTGGAGGGCTGGCCATTCATAGGAGGCCGTCACATGGAGGGCTGGCCACGGCACAGACATGGTGGAGACCCCACAGGAGGCCGTCACATGGAGGGCTGGTCACCCACAGGAGGCCATCACGTGGAGGGCTGGTCACCCACAGGAGGCCGTTGCGTGGAGGACTGGCCACGGGACAGACCTGGCTGCCGTCTCCACACCTTTCCCCACAGGGCATCCAAGTCAGGACAATCATTCTCTAGGAGCCCAGTCCCCCTCCCCGGGAGTGGGGACAGCAACAGATGCTAGAGAGTAGGTAGGGGAAGACAGGGCAGGCCACCCCCTGTGCTTGACAAGAGTAAGTCCTGGGGGTGATGGTCACTGCCCCTCCACCCTCCACGGTCCCCCGTGGGTGGCACAGCTGCGTGGAGCCCTGCTGGCCCCAGCCCTGACTGAGGCCTGTCACCAAATCCAGGGACGGCGTGGGTGGGAGCAGCGGGCCCAGGACAGCAGCGCGTGCTGGAGAGGACATGCGACCTTGGGATCCCAGCGCCACACAGAGCGGCCCTGGGTGACTTTGGCTCCCGGAGCGGCCACGCCCCAGGCTCCGGGAGGACCGCTCAGGTGAGCGGATGCTGCCTAAGACCTGGCCTCCGATCAGCAGCGCCTTACTGAGGGCCTCCTGCAAAGAGGCCCACAGCTTCTGACCTTTGTCCACAGCTAACCTCAGGAATGCGGAAGTCCACATCTGGTTTGTGGTGGTTTTGAAAGGCAGAGAGAGAACTCCCTTCTGCTGGTTCACTCCCCAAATACCTACAACAGCTGGGACTGAGCCAAGCCAAGCAGGGAGCCCAGCGCTCAGTCCAGGTCTCCCACACGGGTGGCGGCAGGGACCCAATTACTCGGGCCGTCAGTGGTGCTTCCCAGAGTGTGCATTAGCAGGGCCGGGAAGCGAACCCAGGCACTCGGATGTGGGGACGTGGTGTCCCGATCAGCATCTTCTAAAATGTTCATTTCTTTTTCATTTTAATTTGGAAGACGGGGAGGAAGAGACAGAGAAACAGGCCGATGAAGAGACTTTCCGTCTGCTGCTTCACTCCCCAAATGCCCACAACAGCCAGGACGGGGCCAGGCTGGAGTCCAACCTGGGGCTGCCACATGGGTTGTGGGGACCCAACTGCTCGAGCCTCCAGGGTGTGCATGAGCAGGAAGCTGGACTCGGAAGTGGGACTCACACAGGATACTCCTCCATGGATCATGCAAGGCCCAGGAGGAGATGTGACTGCTGCACCCCACACCTGCCCCTTAGGCGGCATCTTATCCTGCAGACAACACCCAGCTCTCAAACTTTTTGAGGCCTCTAGCACAACTGAGAGACATGAAATCGCCCCCACCCAGGGAGGACACAGGAGGGGTGACGAGGAGGAGAGCCCACAGACATCTGAGGCTTCCCCCTCCCATCTGAAGATCCCAGGACCCGCCCTACCCCATGTTGATGCTAATGAGCAGGTGCCCCCAGCAGGCCTAGAGAGCCTGCACGTGATGAGACCTGGAGCCCAGGGACCCACGTGTCCTGAGGTGCAAACGCGTGGGCTGCCACAGAGCTGGGGACCACAGCGGCCGTCACAGACCTAGGGTAGACCTGCAGTGGGTGCTCCAGCCCACACCTCCTCCCACCTGTCGCACGGGGGCTGGACCAGGGCAGAAGTTTGCAAGGCAGAGATGTCCTTGGAGAGGTGGGGTGCCAGGCAGGACCCTATGGGAAGGACAGGGGGAGGTTCCGCACACCATGCAGAGGGCATCATTCCTGGTTCGCGCCTGGAGGGCTTGCTGGTGTTTGGAGACCCAGCTGGCTGGGTGTCTGCTGGGGGCACTGAACGAGGTGGGTGGGCGGGAGGGAGCGCCAGTATTTCTTGAGCTCCTTGTTCCCCAGGAACAAGGGCAGCACGCTGGCCTCGGCCTCTCCAGGAAGAACCCCACCCAGGCAGGCTGCTCACCAGGGAGAGGCCACCCCCACGAGGCAGATGCGTGGCCTCTGCCCTGCTGTGCAGGAGCTGGGGGCAGGGGCCGCCAGGGGCCAGGCAGCTCAGGCACAGCCACGCGGGAGACCCTCCGTGATGGGGACATACCCCAAGGACCAGCAGGAGAGGAGAACCCGGACGCGGATGCCTGCCGGCCCAGGACAGCACCAGTAACCCTACCCCGACACCCACAGTGACACATGCTTTTGGAGGGCTTAGCTTAAAAATGACACCGTTGGTCAAACCGGCATGGGGCCACAGAAGCTGCCCCAGACCCGTCCCCCCACATCTGGGCAGGAGCCTTGAGGACAGCAGGGTCTCCGGACAATGCTGGGAGAGGAGGCTGCTTCCCCCGAGTGCCCTGGCCAGACCCAGTCTATCCTCTTCCTGGGGTGCCCATGAAGGCCTGGACATCACTGGGTCAGGCCCTGCCAAGGCAACCTCAGGCGGGATTCAAAATCCAACCACACTACAGCAGGCTGATTTCTAAGTCGGTAACTCCGCACGGCCCAGGAGTGATGCTATCCATACCCAAACAGGCCCTGGCAGGAAACGAGGTCCCCAGCCCTCCATCAGCACCACGGCTCCTTGGCTGCAGGGCCTCGGGCCGATCACCACCTCCCCCGGCCTCAGTCTCCTCATCTGTAAAAGGGGTGCAGAGGAACCTGCCCCACTGCTGCAAGCCAGAGGAGATGCAGAGACCCAGGCAGGAGCTGGGGCCTGCAGGTGGGAGTCGCCTACAGCCCTGTGGGCATGGCCAGCCCCTTCCAGGAAAGCCAAGCGCTGTGGTTTTGTTAAGCTCACACCTGGCAGCCTGGAGGCACGCGTCCCCTCGGCCTCCCACACGCTGTGCTGCCGTGGGAAGCAGCACTGCGGAACTGAGCACCCCAGGTGGCCTGGCAGCAGGCCGGGAGGCTACCGACCTCAGCACCTGCACGCCGGGCTGCCAGATTTGCTCCGTGGTCCTCAGGGCTCCGGTCTCCCCAGGCCCACCTGACCCGACCTGAACCATGTCCTCTCTTCTGCCCGCCTCTCCTCCTTCACAGCACCTACTTCCTCCATGCAGCTCCCTCCCATGCATGACACTGCCACGCATGTCACTGCCACACACACCACTGCCACATGTGTCCCTCACACGTGTCCCTCCCACATGGGTCTCTCCCACACACACCATTGCCACACATGTCCTTCAGGTGTGTCCCTCCCACATATGTGTCTGACATGTGTCCCTCCCACATGGGTCTCTCCCACACACATCACTGCCACATGTGTCCCTCCCACACACATCACTGCCACATGTGTCCCACACACATCACTGCCACGTGTCCCTCACTACATGCACCCTCATAGGACTCACGTGAGGAGGCGGACACACCGTGTGATGGTGGCTCTTGTCACACAGCTGTCAGATACATGTAGTGCCGCACACCTGCCACACGTGACACGTATGGTCACACAGCTGCCAGACACATGTAGTGCTGAACACCTGCTCACACGTGACACATATGGCCACACAGCTGCCAGACACATGTAGTGCTGCACACCTGCCACACGTGACATGTATGGCCACACAGCTGCCAGACACATGTAGTGCTGAACACCTGCTCACACATGACACATATGGCCACACAGCTGCCAGACACATGTAGTGCTGCACACCTGCCACACGTGACACATATGGCCACACAGCTGCCAGACACATGTAGTGCTGCACTCCTGCTCACACATGACACATATGGTCACACAGCTGCCAGACACATGTAGTGCTGCACTCCTGCCACATGTGACATGTATGATCACACAGTTGCCAGACACATGTAGTGCTGCACACCTGCTCACATGCAACACGTATGGTCACACAGCTGCCAGACACATGTAGTGCTGCACACCTGCCACACGTGACACATATGGCCACACAGCTGCCAGACACATGTAGTGCTGCACACCTGCCACACGTGACACATATGGCCACACAGCTGCCAGACACATGTAGTGCTGCACACCTGCTCACATGCAACACGTATGGTCACACAGCTGCCAGACACATGTAGTGCTGCACACCTGCTCACGCATGACACGTATGGCCACACAGCTGCCAGACACATGTAGTGCTGCACACCTGCCCACACGTGACACATATGGCCACACAGCTGCCAGACACATGTAGTGCTGCACACCTGCTCACACGTGACACATATGGTCACACAGCTGTCAGACACATGTAGTGCTGCACACCTGCTCACACGTGACACGTATGGCCACACAGCTGCCAGACACATGTAGTGCTGCACTCCTGCTCACACGTGACACATATGGTCACACAGCTGCCAGACACATGTAGTGCTGCACACCTGCTCACACGTGACATGTATGGCCACACAGCTGCCAGACACATGTAGTGCTGCACACCTGCCACACGTGACATGTATGGCCACACAGCTGCCAGACACATGTAGTGCTGAACACCTGCTCACATGCAACACGTATGGTCACACAGCTGCCAGACACATGTAGTGCTGCACACCTGCTCACGCATGACACGTATGGCCACACAGCTGCCAGACACATGTAGTGCTGCACACCTGCCCACACGTGACACATATGGCCACACAGCTGCCAGACACATGTAGTGCTGCACACCTGCTCACACGTGACACATATGGTCACACAGCTGTCAGACACATGTAGTGCTGCACACCTGCTCACACGTGACACGTATGGCCACACAGCTGCCAGACACATGTAGTGCTGCACTCCTGCTCACACGTGACACATATGGTCACACAGCTGCCAGACACATGTAGTGCTGCACACCTGCTCACACGTGACATGTATGGCCACACAGCTGCCAGACACATGTAGTGCTGCACAGCTGCCTCCCACGTTACAACCAGTGCCACACACATGCCACACAGGTTATATCTAGTGTCACACGCCTGCCACACAGGTTACATCTAGTGTCACAACCTGCCACACGTGACACGTATGGCCACACAGCTGCCTCACACATTACTTAGCACCACATCCCTACCTCACACTTCCATCGTGTCCTACACCTGCCACACGTCAGTTCCAATGTGGAAACGCTGCTTCCCTCCACCTAGCCCTGGGGAAGCTGAACTGCCCCGGGTGCCCGGGAGAACTCCTTCCAGGATGAACCCTTAGTCGTGACCTGTGCTCTGCTCTGCAGGGGCAGCAGTCAGAGCAACACGGACCGCAAGCACTGAGCGCCTGCCAGGCTGAGCTCACCACCCCGCACACATCCTGATCGGGACACCCTGTCTGCTCGTGCACATGCCTCGCTCCCCGCACCCACACCCGGGGCATCCCTGCCCAGCCTGGGGCCACGAGAGCACGCACACAGAGCAGACTTGGGGCCTAGGACTCCCCTCTGCTGCCCATGCACCCCCCTGTCCCAGCCTCTGTGCAACCTTCACTGTGAAGGCCACACCTGCACCGGGAGAGGCTCCGGGAGCAACCTGGCGCGGATAAGACCACAGCAAGCTCAGCCAGGGCCACAGTCTCAGGGCCGCAGCGACCTCCCCACCCGCGTGGCCTGCGGAGAAGAAACTCCCGCCGAGCCTGCATTTTGCCGATTCAGTGCAGCGTTCCTCCTTCCTCGGGGGGCCGCTAAGAAAAAGACAGCCTCACAAGAGGAATTCTGACCTTCAAAACGAAGCGGATCGCATAAACCCTACGCTTTTAAAACACACCATCTGTCCTCTTCCCTGCTTCTGCAGAGGCACGATGCTGCACCTAAGTGGCCTCCATCAGGCCAGAGGCCCCAGCGAGAACACCACACGAGGAAGGACCACATGGTACACGCAGAGGCTCATGGTGCTTGGACCCTGGGGGTGTTCTGAACCCAACGGGCACCAGGCCCGTCTCTGGCCTGCTCCACCTAGGAGCCTGCGTCCTCATAACCCGGTCTGCCTTGGCCTTGGCACTGACAGTGAAGCACAACTTGGCCAGACCACGCAGGCTCAGGGGAAGCCTCGCCTGGCCTGCACGCATGTAAACGCACCCTTGGAACCACACACGTATTCTCGTAGCTTCCTCCCGGGACCCGTGAGCATCGTCCCGCAGAGCACCGGTCAGCCAGTTCCCCTTCCTGGGAAAGGTACTTTCTAGGGCAAGTGTGCAATGGGCACGGCTCCTCCACCCCCAGGGAGGGGCACAGTGGGCACGGCTCCTCCATCCCCAGCTAGGACAGCAGTGGGCACGGCTGCTCCACCCCCAGCCGGGACAGCAGTGGGCATGGCTCCTCCATCCTCAGCTAGGACAGCAGTGGGCACGGCTCCTCCATCCCCAGCTGGGACAGCAGTGGGCACGGCTCCTCCACCCCCAGCTAGGACAGCAGTGGGCACGGCTCCTCCACCCCCAGCTAGGACAGCAGTGGGCACGGCTGCTCCGTCCCCAGCTGGGACAGCAGTGGGCACGGCTCCTCCATCCCCAGCTGGGACAGCAGTGGGCACGGCTCCTCCATCCCCAGCTGGGACAGCAGTGGGCACGGCTGCTCCATCCCCAGAGAGGACAGCAGTGGGCACGGCTCCTCCACCCCCAGCTGGGACAGCAGTGGGCACAGCCTGCCTGTACCACAGCAGTATTTCCCAGGCAGTCTCCCTGTGGAGACACAGAGGAGCCGGAAGAGCGAGATGGTCCCCTGGGGACAGTTCACATAGGAGTAGCTTCTCACCCCTCAGAGGCACAGTGTACACAGCACCTGCAATCACACCTTAACTCCACTGAGCCCAAATTGGGTGCTGAATGTTCCAGCAAGGAGTCAGTGACAGGGACAGGCTGGCTGTGCCAGGCACAGAGAAAAATCAAAGCTGTGGGGCTGGCATTGTGGAATAACAGGTAAAGCTGCCACCTGCAGTGCCAGCATCCCATATGGGTGCCAGTTCGAGTCCCAGCTGCTCCACTTCCGATCCAGCTCTCTGCTATGGCCTGAGAAAGCAGAAAGATGGGGCTCTGCACACTCCCACTATCCCTGACGACAACTCTTGCTGGCCTGCCCACACCTGTTGCTGTCGCTCTGTAAAAACACCCAACATTCTATTCACACCCAAGCCCAACAAGAACTAGGGGCCTACAAGCAAGGGACCATGTTGGATGTCGCTACAGAAGCAGAGCCGCACACCCGCGGAAGGCTCACAGGAGGCAGGCAGCCAAGGGGAAATCTAAAAACTGCTGCAGATTAAGGCATGGTCGAGACAACTGCAGGTGATGGTGGCACAAACAGCTACCTAGAACGGCTGTGTCTGCAGATCACTGCACTCGTGAACAGCCCACGGGGAACCCCCAGACAGGGCCGTGTGGGAGTGCTGCGTGGAGGAGACATGCCATCCGGCCGTGTGCGGAGGAACTCCCTCCACCCCATGTTAAAACCTTGGTACGCGGATGTGCATGCGTTTAAAGCTACGAATGAAGTGTTCAAGGTATGCGTGCAGAGTGCATGTGAGGCCACGCCCTGGCCCACTTCAGCAATGAACTACGGCACCCTGCTCAGAAAGATAGAACTCAGAGCCGGTCACTTCTGCACTGACCACTGTGGAGGGATTCACTCCGCGTCCCACACGTATTGACCAAGCATCAGCGGGCAGTGGTGTGCGAGCCAGATGCCCCACCTGATGAGCACCAACAGGTGTCAGACCACAGGGTCCAGGCCTGGCCTCTCCCTCCTTCCCCACTTGCTCATCCCTGCACAGGGACATGAACTGGGCCCTTCTGGGCCATCACAGGGTTCTCCACGGAGCGATTCCCATTCGCTCCCTTCAGGCACCTGTGCACCTGTGCAGTCTATGCTTGGGGCGTTCTCTCTCTCTCTCCCTCTCTCTCCCTCTCCCCCCCCCACCTCCACTCTGCCTTTCAAATAAATAAAATAAGTCTTTAAAAAAAACAAAAGAACGGCAGAGCTGCAGACGTTAAAGTGATCACATTTGAGTGAGGTCTACCAAGGAAATGAAAAATGTTACTTTTTCTATGACCGAAACCAGACTCGTGACCCAGGGCCAGCCACCTGTCAAGCCTATAAGAAGACCCAGAGCTCGCCTCCGTAAGAGCTGTGAAACCACCATCCCTAACAATACACGTGTCTCCTCAAAAGCTCTCACTCAATAATTTGTAATGGTAGCAAGCATGCCTTGGTCTAACCGTGGCCTACCCTTTGGTCTAGCCTTGGCCTACACTTTCATCTAGCCTTGGTCTACCCACTAGTCTACCCTTGGCTTACACTTTCATCTAGCTTTGGCCTACCCAATGGTCTAGCCTTGGCCTTCCCATTGATCTAGCCTTGGGTTATCGCTCAATCCAAAAAATATTTCATCTGCCCTGCATTTTTCACGGTGCCCAAGGTTCAAGGACAACCCACCGACCAGGGCCACTGAGGGGCCAACCTGACTGTGCCCACAGCTCCTGGGTTCCCCCGTGACTCTCCCTGCCCCAGAGCCCCTCCCCAGCCCCCACGCCGGGTGAGCACACAGGCCCCTCCAGCCTCTCAACAAAGGGCAGCGGCTCTGTGTCTCTCCAGGGCGACACGCAGAACCCCAGAGTAACTGTTAGAGACAATGGAATGTCCACTTTGTGAACCCTCTGCAGTGCATTTTCCAACGTCTGTGTGTGTGTGCGTGTGTGTGTGCATGCACTTCCAACGTCTGTGTGTGCGTGTGTGTGCATGCACTTCTGACATCTGTGTGTGTGCGTGTGTGTGCACTTCCGACGTCTGTGTGTGTGCGTGTGTGTGCACTTCCGACGTCTGTGTGTAGTGCATGTGTGTGTGTGCACTTCCGACGTCTGTGTGTGTGTGCACTTCCGACGTCTTTGTGTTGAGTGTGTGTGTGTGCATGCACTTCCGACGTCTTTGTGTTGAGTGTGTGTGTGTGCATGCACTTCTGACGTCTGTGTGTATGTGTGCGTGCACTTCCGACGTCTGTGTGAGTGCATGTGTGTGCACTTCCGACGTCTGTGTGTGTGTGCACTTCCGACGTCTGTGTGTGTGTGCACTTCCGACGTCTGTGTGAGTGCATGTGTGTGCACTTCCGACGTCTGTGTGTAGTGCATGTGTGTGTGTGCACTTCCGACGTCTGTGTGTGTGTGCACTTCCGACGTCTTTGTGTTGAGTGTGTGTGTGTGCATGCACTTCCGACGTCTGTGTGTGTGTGTGCACTTCCGACGTCTGTGTGTGTGTGTGCACTTCCGACATCTGTGTGTGTGTGCATGCACTTCTGACGTCTTTGTGTTGAGTGTGTGTGTGTGCATGCACTTCTGACGTCTGTGTGTATGTGTGCGTGCACTTCCGACGTCTGTGTGTGTGTGTGCACTTCCGACGTCTGTGTGTGTGTGTGCACTTCCGACATCTGTGTGTGTGTGCATGCACTTCTGACGTCTTTGTGTTGAGTGTGTGTGTGTGCATGCACTTCTGACGTCTGTGTGTATGTGTGCGTGCACTTCCGACGTCTGTGTGAGTGCATGTGTGTGCACTTCCGACGTCTGTGTGTGTGTGCACTTCCGACGTCTGTGTGTAGTGCATGTGTGTGTGTGCACTTCCGACGTCTGTGTGTGTGTGCACTTCCGACGTCTTTGTGTTGAGTGTGTGTGTGTGCATGCACTTCCGACGTCTGTGTGTGTGTGTGCACTTCCGACGTCTGTGTGTGTGTGTGCACTTCCGACATCTGTGTGTGTGTGCATGCACTTCTGACGTCTTTGTGTTGAGTGTGTGTGTGTGCATGCACTTCTGACGTCTGTGTGTATGTGTGCGTGCACTTCCGACGTCTGTGTGTGTGTGTGCACTTCCGACGTCTGTGTGTGTGTGTGCACTTCCGACATCTGTGTGTGTGTGCATGCACTTCTGACGTCTTTGTGTTGAGTGTGTGTGTGTGCATGCACTTCTGACGTCTGTGTGTATGTGTGCGTGCACTTCCGACGTCTGTGTGAGTGCATGTGTGTGCACTTCCGACGTCTGTGTGTGTGTGCACTTCCGACGTCTGTGTGTGTGTGCACTTCCGACGTCTGTGTGAGTGCATGTGTGTGCACTTCCGACGTCTGTGTGTGTGTGCACTTCTGACATCTGTGTGTGTGCGTGTGTGTGCACTTCCGACGTCTGTGTGTGTGTGCACTTCCGACGTCTGTGTGTAGTGCATGTGTGTGTGTGCACTTCCGACGTCTGTGTGTGTGTGCACTTCCGACATCTGTGTGTGTGTGCATGCACTTCCGACATCTGTGTGTGTGCGTGTGTGTGCACTTCCGACGTCTGTGTGTGTGTGCACTTCCGACATCTGTGTGTGTGCACTTCCGACATCTGTGTGTGTGCGTGTGTGTGCACTTCCGACATCTGTGTGTGTGTGTGCACTTCCGATGTCTGTGTGAGTGCATGTGTGTGCACTTCCGACGTCTGTGTGTGTGTGCACTTCCGACATCTGTGTGTGTGCGTGTGTGTGCACTTCCGACGTCTGTGTGTGTGCATGCACTTCCGACGTCTGTGTGTGTGCGTGTGTGTGCACTTCCGACGTCTGTGTGTGTGCATGCACTTCCGACGTCTGTGTGTGTGTGCACTTCTGACGTCTGTGTGTCTGTGTGTGTGTGCATGCACTTCCGACGTCTGTGTGTGTGTGCACTTCTGACGTCTGTGTGTGTCTGTGTGTGTGTGCATGCACTTCCGACATCTGTGTGTGTGTGCACTTCTGACGTCTGTGTGTGTCTGTGTGTGTGTGCATGCACTTCCGACGTCTGTGTGTGTGTGCACTTCCGACATCTGTGTGTGTGTGTGCATGCACTTCCGACGTCTGTGTGTGTGTGCACTTCCGACATCTGTGTGTGTGCGTGTGTGTGTGTGCACGCACTTCCGACATCCGTGTGTGTGTGTGTGTGTGTGTGTGTGCGCATGCACTTCTCGTCCACCAGTGAGGTCCAAGACCTCTTGCTCTTGGGGCCCTCTGCCCCAGAGCAGTTGGAGAAGCATTTACACAAACAGCCAACCAACCAAACACTGCAGACAGCGTGTTTGGTTTGCGGCTGAAAAACACTCACGGGGCCCTGGAACCAGACGCACACTGGTGCGTGGGTGAGCCCGGTTTAGGAAAACAGGATTGCACAGAAACCCCCAGTCGATTGCCTGGGGATCTCCCACTCCCCAAATTCCCACTTCTCTTTCCCACGTGTGGGCAGCAGGGCTCCTGGGGAGATGTCCCGGTGAGCAGCAGGCGGCAGCTGGGACACAGGGCACCACGGGAAAGCTGTGTGCAGCGACTTCTCCCAAGAAACCCCGCTGGGCTCTGAGGGTCCCCGGGACTCTGGGGCTGCAGCCATCCCGTTCTGACCAGGTCTCCCATCGGGTCCTAGTGCCCAACCACATGCTCTGGAGGGGACCCACGGGGCCAGCTGCCGCCGCCCTCATTGCCCTCACTGGTCTTGTAAGAGTTTCAAAGCTTCCACAGCTTTCATATCCAGAATTGGCTCTTCAACTCTTTGGTACGTCACGGTTCAGAAACACACAAACCGGGGGCTGGCGTTGTGACGTACCAGGTAAGGCTACCACCTACGACACCGGCACCCCATACGGGCACCAGTTCAAGACCCTGCCACTCCACTTCTGATCCAGCTCCCTGCTAATGGCCTGGAAAAAGCAGCAGCCGATGGCCCAAGTGTTTGGGCCCCTGCACCCACATGGGAGACCCAGATGAAGCTCCTGGCTCCTGCCTGGCCCAGTACTGGCCATTGTGGCCACCTAGGGAGTGAGCCAGCAGATGGAAGATCTCTGTGTGTGTGTGTGTGTGTGTGTGTGTGTCTGTCTGTCTGTCCCTCTCTGTCTGTGCCTCTGATTTTCAAATAAATAAATCACTTTTAAAAAATAACAAATACATGAAAATGGAAATGCACACACACTCACTCACATTAGGCACAATGCCTTCCCTCGGGAGTGCCCCAGACACCACCTAGGCTGATCCCGGAGTGACTGGGTCACACAGGCCACAGGAGGCCACAGAACCAAGCCTCTCCCACCCTCTCTGGTAACTCGTGGAAAACACGTAATGGAAAAAACAAAAATAACAAACAACAGCAGCAAAGCCTATGCCTCGACCCCCAGACCTGCTGAGCACCGGCAAACTGACACGATCGTCACCATTTTCCTGGAGCCCCTTGGAGTCCGCTCGGACCGGACACGCTGTGTGCACGCCACAGGTGAAGACCCGTGGCTGTGGGTGTGTCTTGGGACTGTAAGCCTGTAGGCATCTGCTTGTTTCAGGTTCCCTAGGCAACTCCACACACATGCACACACACACACACACACACACACTCTACCCAGGCATGCGCCTGGCGTGGGCCCGAGCGGGGAGGGCTCCCGGCCTGGCTGGGCAGTCCCACATGGCCCTGTCCTGCTCACCCCTTACGGAGCACGCCGCCTTCACTGGGCACTCCCGGCCTTGGGCTGCTGGACAGTTACGGGGCAGGGGAGGCTACCCTACAAGCCGGCTCCAACGATGCAACTCTGAGCAAAACCTGCTTCCTCCTCTTTCCAGACTTCGGGTCAACTTTTTGAAGAGCATTTGAAGACGGTGCGTTGTGGCACAGCAGGTTAAGCCTCCACGTAGGACGCCCGCGTCCCAGATCGCAGAGCCTGGGTTTGAGTCCCAGCTGCTCCACTTCCAATCCAGCATTTCTGCTCAGGCACCAGGAAACAGCAGATGGGGGCCCAAGTAACCAAGTTCCTGCCACCCACCTGGGAGACCCGGATGGAGTTCCAGGCTCCTGGCTTCAGCCTGGCCCAGCCCTGGCTGTTGCAGCCATTGGGCGAGAGAACCAACGGATGGACGATCTCTCTGTGTGTACGTGTATGTGTGTGTCTCTCGCTCCCTTTTGTTCTGCCTTCAAATAATTTTTTAAGAATCGAAACAGTCAAACACAGATATCCACTTTCTTACTCTTGCACCTTCTCTTTCAACTGCTCACCCACCTGAGAGCCCTCGTGAAGCGGGAGACCATGATGCCGCGTCCCCGGCAAGCCGGGCTCCTGGGAGGTGCTGCCGATGCTCTGTGGTCCCGAGCGGTGTCGACGCCTACAGGAAAGAGCAGGGCTATTTTTAGCATCTCTGCATGGAGAAGATTCTAGATTCCAACCAGGTCAGTGGAACCAGAAGTGAGCAAATGGAAGATATGAAGACAAAAATGTCAGAGCCCGGTTAACGGCTGGCAGAGTTTCCGCGGCTGAAACATGAGCATGCGACAAGTCCTCGGGACACCGCACAGGGCCTGCCCATGGAAGGTGTCAGACCCCGTGCCCAGGGCAGCTGGCGTGAGGCAGAGCCGCACAGAGACCCAGCTCCACGGCTCACGGGGGACTCAGCCACGGCGGGTCCGCCCTCAGCCTTCCCAGGAAGGGACACAAAGACCCGGCACACACAGGCAGCAGCAGGGTGAGTTCTGAAAAGCCAGCACACGCAGGTGCACGGGGTCCCAGGGATGGAGGCAGGGTTTGCTGGGGCCGGCGGCTCTGAATTCCCAGCCCTCCGTTCCTGGGAGAGAGAGCTGGGGTGACAAGACGAGGGTGCGGGAGCGGAGCCACAGAATGGGACGAGTCACTCGCAGGGGATGGAACCCAGAGTCCACGGGTCATGGCCAGCAGAAGACGAAGCACCTGTCCTCAAGAAACTGCCCCCAGGGGGCTGAGGACCCCAACACGCAGCTCTGGGCCGGCGGCTGGGCTGGGATCCCCGGGAGGAAGGCCAATGAAGGCTCAGGACATCTCGGGGCGTCTGAGACTTCAGGGCAAGGGGCAGTCCGTGCCGGCTGGGCCCCCACAGTCCAGCTGGGGCGGGGAATGAGACATGGGGCCCCAGCCCACAGGGAGAGCCATGTCATCGAGATCAGTGTGGGCTCAGCAGGTCCGCGTGGATCTGAGATGGGGAATGGCCATGGAGGACTGGTCGGGTGACACAGAGAAGACAGGACGCAGCTTTGGGCGTCTGCCTTCACCGGTGACCAAAGAGCCACCCAGCGGTGTCGGCACACTGCGACCCGAGGGACTTGGTGCAGGGCAGACCCCACACCTGTCGGCCAGGTGCAGGCAGGCTGCGGGAGGGGCCCTGGGCGTCCACTGAGACCTGATCTGGGCACTGGCCACACCCAGAGCACGCAGCGGTCCTGCTGCACAGCATCGAATACAACGGTGGGGAGAGCAGCCCGGGTCCCGGGCTCCGTGGAGAGTGCCCTGGGCAGAGGGAGAGATCGGGGGACCCACGGAGGAAGCGGGCAGGGGCAGGGCCCAGGGCATGGGAGAGGCGCCGAGTCCCCAGAACACGGTGAGTGACGGGCGAGGGGAGAGGAAGAGGCACCAAAGGCCACCCCAGCAGACAGACGCAGGAAGGGAAGCGCTAAGGGCGTGACTTTGGCTCTGGGGAACTGAGGGCAGTGCGGAGGGCAGAGTGGGTGACACCGGGCCCTGAGGGACAAGGCCTCTGCTGCCCACCCCTCACGGAAGACCCCAGCTGACTCCCAAGAGAAGAGCCTGCTCGGCCTCTCACACCCAGACTCAGACAGGCCCAAGGGGCGCCAGCTCCGCCTCCTCCCTCAGGCAGGCGGGCAGCTGCCCTCTGCCTCCCTCCTACACTGTAAGCACCCACCCTGGCAAACAGGAGCTGCTGCCCCGGAGGAGGGAAGTGACTCACCAGCCGCACACAGGGCCAGAGGTGTCGGAGCAGGCAGTGCCCGGCTGAAGCCAGCCCCAGCCGCACCTGCTGTGGACGGACATGGAAGCGCCAGACCCTGGGAAAGCCGCCCCTGGGGCCCTGACCAGGCAGCCCCTGCACCCCCGCATGCCCTCCTGGCCCCACCTTCTTCTCAGGGGCCTGCCCACTCCCACCCACGCTGGACATTCTCACTGCTTGTAGACACGGGGATGGCGACACAGGCTCCCAGCTTCAGGATTCCAAGCACCCTCTGTCTCCCATCACCGAGGGCAGGGGAAGAAAGTGCAGGAAGTGGCTCTCGGGGTGCAGGTGCTGCCACAAACCAGGCCCCACGGGAATGGGCTGAGGGCCCACGGGCATGGGGAGTCAGCCTGCGAGGGCTGCGGTGGGGGTGGGGCGCTTCTGCTCCTCCCCTCCACAGGCACCGGGCGCCACCCCTCCATGCAGGCGCACCAGGCGGCTGCTCACACAGCTGGACAAACAGGTGCACAGCCTTCGGACTTCCGCCTTCACACGGCAGGGCTGGCTCTCGTCTGTCTCCATCCGCCTCTGCTGCGCTCAGGAGACATGGAGAAACCCCGACCCAGGAACAGTGCCCGTGGGTGCTGCTCCACGGAGGGTCCAACCCCAGGGCCTCTGGGGCAGCTGTCAATCAACGCAGCCATGCAGGAGACGCTGCCCTGGGCATGGAGGACCGGGGGAGCTGCCTGCTCACCGTGCTGGGGGCAGCGCTGCCAGGTTCCCCACGGGTGCTGGGCTCAGGGTCTCTGCCCGGGCGCCTCAGAGCCCCACCTTGCCTCGTCTCTCCCCACGCAGGGAACCACAAGCATGTGATCCAGCAACAAGCCCAAGCTGTCTGAGCCGGCGTGGCCTCCTCCCTCACCTGAGGAAATTAGGTAATCAGCACAGATTAGTCAAGGATTTCCACGGCTGTTGCATCACTTTCAAGGTCATTAACATGGGTGCGCTCCATCTTTGTTTCCAGTCCTGGAAAACGTTGCCCAGGTAACCAGGGCAAACATTCGGGGGAGAACGATCAGGCAGGCAGATGCAGGAGGCAACGAGCCGCCTGTTCCAGCTTCCCTGCATGGGCTTTCCCAGCTGGGACGACACAGTTCTGCAGACGAAAAGCGCAAAAAGTGCTAGAGGAAGCCCCGTCGCTTCCCCAGGTCCGGGCCAAGGGCTAACGGACTCACGGCATCTGACAGGCCCGGGTTGGTCTCTCCCGTGACGCCGCGGGATGCTGACCTCTGACCTGGCAGCTGTCCCAGCGTCTCCTCCTCCCTCGCAACAGGGACCTCTTCCTCAGGGTGTTGGTGTAGCACGGAGATGCCTGCCTCCCACTAGAGTGCCTGCTGCGAGTCCCGACGCTGCTTCCAACCCCAGCTTCCTGCTAAGGTGCACCCTGGGAGGCCACAGGTGAGGGCTCAAGTTGCTGAGCCCTGCCACCCACATGGGAGCCCTGGGCGGAGTTCCTGGCTGTTGCAGGCATTTGGGGAGTGAACCAGTGGGTGGGACCTCTCTGCTCTTCTCTGTCTCTCAAATAAACAAACTAGATAACCAAAATTATTAAAAACAAAATAAAAACCTGACATCTGGGCGGCACTATGGCACAATGGGTAAAGCCTCTGCCTGCAGTGCCCGCATCCCATATGCACGCCGGTTCAAGTCCCAGCTGCTCCACCTCCGATCCAGCTCTCTCTTATGGCCTGGGAAAGCAGTGCAAGAAGGCCCAAGTCCTTGGGCCCCTGCACCTGCGTGGGAGACCTAGAAGAAGCTCCTGGCTCCTGGCTTCAGATCAGCCCAGCTCTGGCCATTGAGGCCATTTGGAGAGTGAACCATTGGATGGAAAACTAACTCTCTCTCTCTCTCTCTCTCTCTCTTTCTCTTTCTCTCTCTCTCCCTCTCTCTCTCTGCCTCATCCTCTCTGTAACTCTGTCTTTCAAACAAATAAATAAATCTTTTTTAAAAAACAATTGGCATCTATCCTCATGGCGCCAGCTCAGCCGCAGGTGTCGCAGACGACAGCAGGGCCTCCCACCCTCCTTGCCTGGGTTGCACTGTCGCCCAGCCGGGCATCTGAACGGCAATTTGACTCTGCAGCAGAAGCTGCTCACTGTTCCTGAAATAAACACCGAAGATGACATCGCCCACCCCACTCCCACATCCCCCAGAGAAACAGCGGCACTGGGACACAGACGACCTGCCGAGGGGAGAGACAGCCAGGGCCCCAGTGCAGCCTTTCAACCCATGGACTCAGTGGTGGGCGTGCCCTCTGCCCAGGGCAGTCTGTGATCCCGGCTTATGACCATCAAAGGAGGGAAGACCAGACAAGCACAGCTGAGCCGAGTGGGGGACGGAGGCGCTCTGATGAGCTGCCCAGCCTCGGGATCCATCTCAGGACGCGGATCCATCTCATTCCAACGCCAACACAGGCTCCTCCGGCCACCCTGGCTGGACGCAAGCACCCATGGCCAGACGGCAACAGAGGCCCAGGCCTCCTTCCCTCCCTCCCCCCAGCAGACGGGCTCTCGCTCCATCCGTGTACCGGACACGTGCACAGGTGTACTGGGAGCAGAAGGAGCGCCAGGTGCACCCACACACGGGCTCTCGCTCCATCCGTGTACCTGACACGTGCACAGGAGTGCTGGGAGCAGAAGATGCTCCAGGTGCGCCCACACACGGGCTCTCACTCCGTCCGTGTACCTGTGCACGTGTACAGGAGTGCTGGGAGCAGAAGGAGCGCCAGGTGCACCCACACACGGGCTCTCGCTCCATCCGTGTACCTGACACGTGCACAGGTGTGCTGGGAGCGGAAGGAGCGCCAGGTGCGCCCACAGCAAAGGAACAAATGCACGCAGCCAAGCACGGTGTCCACTCCACAGAGAGAGCCACGCAGGACTCGCGCTGATGGGAGCCGAGCAAAGGCGGTGTGCATTCTGGGACGGTGAGGGGATCTCGCCATGAAACTGCGGGCGCCCACCGGGGAGATCTGCAAAGCACAGAAGACTGCAGGAAGACATGTGGCAGCTCACTGTCTCCCGAGCCACATCTGGCTGCTGTTTTCCATGTGTGATGCTTACACACGCCATCTGCGCGTTTTACACACGCTGTTTCTACCAAAACGAAACTGCACGTTCAACTTTAGTTTGCTTTTTTTTTTCACTTGAAATCATAAGCATCTCCTCAGCAATGTTCAAGATCAATTTTAAAGGCTGGCGTAGTAGCCTTAGCGAGTAAAACCACCGCCTGCAGCGCCGGCATCCCACACGGGCACCAGTTCGAGTCCCGGCTGCTCCACTTCTGATCCCGCTCCCTGCTCAGTGCCTGGGAAAGCAGCGGAGGATGACCCAAGTGCTTAGGCTCCTGAGCCCATGCGGGAGACCTGGAGGAAGCTCCAGGCTCCTGGTTTTAGCCTGGCCCAGCCCTGGTTGTTGTGGCCATTTGGGGAAGAGAACCAGCGGCCAAATCTCTATTTCTGTCTCTCCCCCTCTCTCTGTAACTCTGCCTTTCAAATAAATAAATAAATCTTGTTTAAAAAAAGCAGAAAAAATTATTTAAAATCCACTGTTTTTTTCCTCATCATATGCATTCTCCATAAATTTTGTGACGACTCCTTGTAAGAAGGTTTTTTGTAGAAGGTGCGGCAGCTAATTAGAGAGGAAGTTAGAACCAGGGGTTTAAAAGGTAACACCCACTACGTGTACACCACATACTGACCCACTGAGCTGACACTGTCCGGGGCCGACCTGTGGCACAGTGGGTTAAGCTGCGGCTGGTGGCGTCGGCGTCCTGTACGAGACTGGTCTGCGCCCTGACGCTCCGCTTTGCCTGCTACCGCACCTGGGACGCAGCAGATGATGCTCCAAGGACTTGGGCCCCTGCCAGGCACCTGGGAGACCCGGATGGAGCTCCTGGCCTCAGCCTGGCCCAGCCCCAGACTATGAGGTTATTTGCGAAATGAACCAGAAGACATAAGATCCTTTTCTCTCTCCTTCTCTGACATCTTGCCTTTCAAATAAATACAATAAAGCTGAAAAGTTTTGCTAACTTTTTAAATCAAATCACAAAGGCAGCTCTCCGAGGCAGCGGCCACTGCTGTGCCCATTTTATAGAGAAGGAAACTGAGGCTGGGAGGTAGGTTGCTGCCCTCTGCCGATGGCTCATCCTCCTGGGACATTAGCCTGCCTCGGGGTCTCCTGACCACACACCTGTGCTCGCTTCAGGAGAAAATCAGCCTGGTGGCCAGCATGCAGGCTGAAGCCAGGGTCCCTGCCCGCAGGGCATCTGACTGGCCAGCTCTGCCCACTTCGCTCTGGGTTAGCTCCAACCTAGAGTCCAGGACATTCCTCTCTTCCCAGGCACCTGCTCCGCGGGGACGCACCCTGGCCCCGTGTGCCTCAGCCACTGGGGGTCAGCGCCGCACTCTGCGCTGGGAGCTTGTGAATCACCTGCATTGCCCTGCGGCTCTGGCCGGTGTGCGAGCTGCTAGGCGGGTGAGTGACAGGGACGCCCTGCCACCTCCCTGACAGTCCCCTGCCCAGGCCTGAGTGCGGAGAGCAGAACTCGGAGCGTGATGAAGAGTGTAACAGGAAACAGCCCGCCGGCGCCAGATCCGGAATGTCTGCAAGGACACTGAAGGGCACTTGGGCTGTGGCCCCACTCGGCTGCTCTCTCCCCGGTGTGCCCCCACTGGTTCCGCCTCTAACTCAGACACAGGCCCCCAGCAACCCACTGTGTTCTGGTCCTAGGTGCCTTCTGCCCTGTCGATCTCCCACCCAGGTGTCGAGACCCGCCCCCACACAAGTGCTGCCCCCTCGCCCCCCCAGGAGCAGCAGAGCAGCAGCCGCCCAGCCTGCAGCACAGGCGCGGCCCCGGCGACTCTGGAACCCGGCTCCTCGCAGCCCTCCTGCGAGCGCCACGGCCACGTCCTCTCGCCAGCTTCACCCAACATCTGCAGCCGGGAGGGGACTGCTCGGATCCTGCACCCGGCGCTGCAAGGAGCTCCTGCGGCATGACAGTACACGATGGGTGCATTTGGATGCAAACGGTTCCGGGACCCATGCACGCAAAGGGCCTTCAAAAGTTCACAGAAAACGTGTATTATGAAAAAACTATGCCTGGATTCCAGATTTTTTTTGGCCCCCAAAATAAATGTACCTTAATTCCATTTTTCCGGGAGCTTTTCAAAGTACCTTCATACACTTTATCAAAAATCAGATGAGAGGCCAGCATTGTGGCATAGCAGGTAAAGCCACCACTGAGATGCCGGCATCCCATATGGCCGCCAGTTCAAGTCTCAACGGCTCCACTTCCAATTCAGCTCCCCGCTAATGCCCTGGGAAAAGCAGCAGATGATGGCCCAGGTGCTTGGACCCCTGCCACCCACACGGGAGACCTAGACGAAGCTCCTGGCTCCTGGCTTCGGCTTGGTCCAGTGCTGGCCATTGTGGCCATTTGGGAGTGAACCAGCAAGTGGAAGATCTATGTGTGTGTGTGTGTGTGTGACTTTCAAAATAAAATGAATCTTTTATTTAAAAAAATTGAAAAATCAGATGAACCTAGACTCCTGTTCCAGTGGCCAACCTGCTGCCCCTCCATCCAACACTACACCATCCTAACCATCTGGCCACGGAAGCCGGGAAGTGGGGCAGGCTGATGCCCCCAGACCTCTCTGCTCCTCGGGACCCTAAACGGAGTCCCTCAGGCCCCGTCTCCGTCCTCGTCCTCTCTGCTGGGCTGGCTAAGGCATTTCTACTGCTTCACCTCCTCATGCAACGACTCTACCCTCTCGTCTCGTCTCTGCTCGGTAATCCACCCACTGAGAATTCAGTTACTTATTGCATGTTCAGTTCTGAAATTTCCACTTAGGGTTAAAGTCTTAGACCTAAGAACGGAAAGGGTAAAACCACAGAAAAGCACATAGGAAAGCAGCACACAGCACTGTCTGGGGCAAAACTATTTTGTTCTGGACCCCAAATGTGCAAGCAACAGACACAGAATGCAGTCACACGGGATCACAGCAAAGCAAAAAACTTCTGTAGAGCAAAGCGAGCAGTCAGCAGGGCAGAGGCACAGCGCACAGCCTGGGAGAGGACGCGTGGATCCAACGACCAGTGAGGGCTGAGGCGCACAGCCTGGGAGAGGACGCGTGGATCCAACGACCAGTGAGGGCTGACGTCCCAAACACTCGAGGAGAGACTCAAGAGCAGGACAACGAAACCCCCAGGCAAGAGCGGGCAGGGGACCTGACAGACGTTTCTCGAAGGAAGACGTGGAGAAGCCGACAGACGCAGGGAACACGCTCAGCGCCAAATCACAGGGGGATGCAAACTCAGGCTACTCTCGAGAGGGGGAAAGAGAAAGAGACAGAGAAAGAAAGAGAGAAAGAGAAAGAGATTTCCATGCACTGGTTCACTCCCCAAATGTCTGCAATGGCCAGGGCTGGGCCAGGCCAAAGCCAGGAGCCAGGAGCCTCTTCTGGGTCTCCCATGCGGTGCAGGGCCCAAGGACGTGGGTCATCTTCCACTGCTTTCCCAGGGCATAAGCAGGGAGCTGGCTTGGAAGCAGGGCAGGCGGCACATGACCCGGCGCCCATGTGGGATGCTGGTACTGCAGGTGATCGCTTACCCACTGCACCACAAGGCTGGCCCCTCACTGGACAGAGCTCTTCAAGCAGCTACACACAGAGCTGCCACGGGACTCACACCCCACCCTGGAGGACTTACCCAAGATCTGGAACCCCCACGCTCACTGCTGCCCCGCCCACAACAGACGAGGCAGGGTGCCAGCCTGTGTGTCCACGGGCTGCCTCCCCAGGCCAGGAGCCCTGTCCCGGCGAAAGCGTGAATGGAACCGGCCAACGCACACTAAGGCACGGCCACAAAGCCCGCACGCTGGCGCCTGTGTGTGCAACCTAAAACTATGACACTGTGAAAATGTAACAACACATCACGGGACAGAGGGGACCATGGTGCTGGGGGCGGGCGGCAGACGGGGGTCCCAGGGGCAGACTGCAGGGGCACGTCACACGTCACCTGCCACTTGGCACGGTGAAGGCAGTTAATGCCAGCGCCACTGAGAAGAAACGCCAGGCATTCTCACTATGGAACCTGAGTGTTTCAGGACGGGCTCATAGCTAGGCATAACTATTTCACACGTGTTCAGAAATCATAGCATCAATTTTAAGTACACACAATTGTCCAATAATCCCTTTTCTAGAGACAGAGACAGAGACAGACAGAGAGAGACAGAGAGAGATTGAGATTCTATCTGCTGGTTCACTCCCCAGATGGGTTGGGCCAGACTGCCGCCAGGTCTCCCTCACGGGGGCAGGATCCCAAGTACTTGGGTCATCACCTACTGCCTTCCCCCGCACACTGGCAGGGAGCTGGATCAGAAGCAGAGCAGCCAGGACTCCAACCGGCATTCTGATATGGGATGCCGGCACCACAGGTGGCAGCTTAACCCACTGTGCCACAGCGCCAGAAGCCCCAACAAAATTTTTTAAAAATTACACTGACGTTGGGGGCCAGCACTGCGGGGTAGCGGGCAGAGCCTCCCTCCGCCTGCGGTGCTGGCATCCCATATGGGCACTGGTTCAAGTCCCAGCTGCGCCACTTCCGATCCAGCTCTCTGCTGTGGCCTGGGATAGCAGTGGAGGATGGCCCAAGTCCTTGGGCCCCTGCACCTGCATGGGAGACCCAGAAGAAGCTCCTGGCTCCTGGCTTTGGATTGGCTCAGCTCCGGCTGTTGTAGCCATCTGGGGAGTGAACCAGCGGATGGAAGACCTCCCTCTCTCTCTGCCTCTGCCTCTCTGTAATGCTGCCTTTCAAATAAATAAGTACAATCTTTTTAAAAAATCCACTGAACTGTCCACTCTGGCTCTCGGTGTTGTCCATTTCTTGGCTGAGGTTCTCTGTGCCTCTGATCACAGGCACGGCCACCACGCAAGCGTCTGTGAAACCTCGGTGGGATGGTCCTCACCGGGGTCACCAGGGTCACGGGGTCACGGGGTCGGCCTGCCCTGCACTCTGAGCTCCTCCTGGTTCTCACGAGTAGGTGATTTCCCAATGCAAACTGGGCATCTGGGGCTCCTCGAACCCCTCCCTGCACTGCTTCCCCAGCCAGGCGGGGTGGGGGCGGGGCTCGATGGCCAGAACTCCACCTCCGTGGACACACCCACGGGGGAGGGGCCACCACTGCTTCTGGCAGGAGTGGGAGTCCCGGCTCCTGGATGCCCTGTGACTGCGCCTATGTGGCTCCACACCAACAGGTCCTCCCTCCCTGTCCACGGAGCTGAGTGGACGTCCATCGCCCCCACAGCCCAGCTGAGGAACAGGCCCTGGGACACCCTGTGGTCCCCACTTGGGAACGCAGACCCAGTGAGGACTGGGGGACAGTGGCAAAGTCACCACTCGACACCCATGCTTTTGGCTCCAAGACCACTGCCCCACAGACCTGGGAGCCCCCAGCACGCGGGGAGGGTGCCAGGCCCGCCCACCCAGTGCAATCATGGAAACTCCAAGCGGCCAAAGGACAGCCTCGCCTGCTTGGCCAGCCAGCCAGACTCGGGGACAGAGACTCACGCAGCTACTGCACCCCTGGACAACACAAACTGTGCTCCACACCCCTGCAGCAGTACCCGCTCCCTCAGACTACGGAGCGTCCACCTGGAGGCGGCCTGGCTTCCTGACCGCTGCAATCCCCCAAACCAAGACACACCCAGGAGCCCTGGATGGCAGAGCAGCCGGCAGGCCAGGCGCCCGGCTCCCGGCTCCCGGCTGGCGAGCGGGGTCTGCACCCAGCTGGCGGCGCCGTCCTGGGCCCTGGGCCCTCGGCCTGGCTCTGGGCGGCAGACTCTGCACAGCAAGGGGAGAGCTGGTGACCGGGAGGGAAGCTGCTCTCTGACGTCTGTTTCTGTTTCTGTTTGAAAGGGCAGTGACGCCACTGCGTGTGGAAAAACCGCAACGACGACTTCAGAACGGGGCTCAGCCTGTGCACAGGGCAGACCCAGGAACCCCGGCGCCGCGTGTGCGCACAGCCCACGTCACCCCCGCGTCAGCTTGGCGGCCCCTCATCGCACCCTCACTTTCCACAGCTAAGCTCCCCAGACGGGCGTCTCACGAGGGAAGGGGCCTATGTCAGCCCGAGATGGGGGAGACCACGGAGGGCGGCCAGGGTGGAGCGCGCAGAGGGGTCAGGCCGCCTGCATCGTCCGCTCTCGGTGCTGTCTGGGGGAGGACGAGGGGGGATTCTGCACGTGCTCAGTACGGATGCCATGTTTGGGTTGTTTTCCAAATAATCTCGCCCCACAGTTGGGGGAGATGGAAGCTGCAGACACAGAGGCCACTGCGTTAATGAGGCCGGTGGACCCCGGATCTTTAAACAGCAAGACTTAAACGTTTTCATTCATTAGAGCGACCACTTAGTCACAATCTGCGTTAAGTAATCATCTGTGTCGTGCCACCCAGGCTAACAAACAGCCACGATCTTTTGCTTTTTTTAACGATCTTATTTCTTTATTTGAAAGAGCTACAAAGGGAGAAGGAGAGAGAGATTCCATCCGCTGGTTCACTCCCCAATTGGCCACAACGGCCAGGGCTGAGCCAGGCTGAAGCCAGGAGCCAGGAGCTTCTTCCAGGTCTCCCACGAAGGTGCAGGGGCCAAGCACTTGGGCCATCTTCCACTGCTTTCCCAGGCCATAGCAGAGAGCTGGATCGGAAGTGGAGCAGCGGGGTCTCGAACCAGTGCCCGTATGGGATGCCAGTGCTTCAGGCCAGGGTGTTACCCCACTGCACCACAGCGCCAGCTCCACCCACGATGTTTTGAGAGGACTTGTGAATTAGGCCCTGTGGGAACACTATACGGGAGTTCTGGAATGACTGTGATATTTTAATAATCATTCTTCCTATCATTTAAAACGATGTCCAACACTGCAAGCATCTGGACCAAGGGTCAGCCAAGCCCAGCCAGCGAGCCAACCCCAAGCCTCCACCTCTTCCGTCACAGCCGCCGCTGGCTGAGCAAACACCAAGAGCAGAACACTCTGTGGCGCGTGACCTGCGGGCAACGCAGGAGGGAGCCCCAAGGGCCAGGGACAGGACGATGTGGGAGTGAGACCCCACAGGGGCGCCAAGTGCACGGACCCCGGCCCGTTCATCCCATGAGGAGATCTGAATCACCAGAGGCCGTCCAACACGGGGGCTGCCGGGATGCGGGGGCCCTTCCTGTCCTCATGGGAGTGAACACATCCACATGCCGCCCCCTCCATCACAGAAGGTACAAGCCCATTTCACAGATAGGGAAATGAAGGCTGCACACAGCCCCGCAGCAGGAGTCCAAGCTGCAGCCCACAGCAGGGAGATGGTTGCACAAAATTGTATTTGGCAGGCAAATGTGTACAAGCTACATAAAAAACATAAGCAGGTGGGTGGCGTTATGGCTCAGTGGATTCCGCCACCACTGGTGACGCCAGCATCCGAGCACCCGTTCCAGATCCGGCTGCTTCACTTCCCATCCAGCTCCCTGCCAACGCACCTGGGAAGGCAGCGGATGGCAGCCCAGTGCCCAGGCTCTGGCCACCCGTGTGGGACACCCAGCTGGAGCTCCTGGCTCCTGCCTTTGGCCCAGCCCAGCCCTGGCTGTGGCAGCCATTTGGGGACTGAACCAGTGGATGGAAGACCTCTGTGTGTGTGTGTGTGTGTGTGTGTGTGCGTGCCTCTGTGTCTGACACTCTGCCTTTCAAATAAACAATAAGTAAATCTAACAAGAAAACACAAATGGGTGCCTAGGAGAAGACAGCTCCGCCCAGTGCTGTGGGTATTTTATGCACGTGTGTTTGCAGATGAGAGGGAGAGAGAGAGAGAGAGAGAGAGGTTGTCGCCCAGGCTCTCACTAAGCGGTCTGCCAGTGGAGTCAGATGACTTGGAACTCAAACATTGGATCCTCACTCCGACACCCACGACAGGTCTCCAAAATGCTCATGGAAACCTCGCCTAATGAAAACACCACGCTCAGAGCTCAACAAACCCATCTTTCAGCTCCATTGCCCACAAATTCCTGGAGCACCCTGCCGGGCCTGAGCAACACACGGCTAACACCAGGCAGGGAAGGGCGGTGCGGCCAGTGTGCAGCCTGCAATGGACCTCCGCCATGGAGACGCACCCATGCCCCGGGCTCCTGGTAGAACCCACAGGCAGCCTCCTCTTCTCGGGGTGGCCAGGCCCCCTGCCAGCTCCCAGGGCAGGGCAGAGGGAACTATGGTCAGCCCCAATCACGGGCGAGGCAACGGAGCGCAGAGGAACCCAGAGAGTGGCGGAGCGGGGCGGTGTCCCAGCCAGGCTGCGTCCACCCCCGGGCCCTGCTCTTGGGGCTGCTGGGTCACAGCCAGTGCAGAAAGACCTGCAGCCCTGGGGACAGCCGCCGGGCCTGCAGGAGGTCCCACGGTGGGCAGGGGCTGCGGCGGGTCCTCAGCTTCACCACCATTCAGCAAGCAACCTGAGGTCAAGACCTCGGCCAGCGGGGTCAGGGGCACACTGTAGCCTGACCTGGGAGAGGGGGAGGCCCCACCCACCCCACGGCCAGGCGGCTGCGCCACGCAGTCAGAGGCGCTCCATCCCAGGGGACCAGGACAGCGGCCAGGACCTGGTCACTTGCAGAAGCCTCCCCAGAGAGAGGGTGTGCGGCCCCTGTACCCACCCCACCCCCCTCAGAGAAGTGAACCCTCTGCCCTCTCCTGGTAAGACAGACGGGGCTGGCCGGCCCGAAGGGTTAACATCTCATTTCCTCTCCTTTCAGGCCCTAATCCCTACCCGAGCTGGGAGCATTCCAAGCCCACCTGGAGCAGGTCAGGACTGGAGCCCGGGCTGCCCTCTACTCCCCTGGCAGCAGATCAGATGGGCAGCCATGAGTCCCCGGCCCTCGCTGCTGGCCGGGCCTCGGGCAGCCGGCCAAGGTCCGGGAGGACGGGGCCGGCCGCGCGCTGCCACCCTTCTGAGACAGGACGCGGCAGCACAAGTCTGGCTCACGGCCGCGGGCCCCGTCCGGCGGAGCAGGCTCAGGCACACTCGGCCTGGGAGGCACGGGTGATCCGCTGCCAAGAGGCGGCAGGAAGAGACGGACGCTGGGCCAGAAGACCCGGCACAGGGCAAAGGCAGAGACGGGACCACCTTCTCAGGACAGCCGACTTGAACACAGGGGACGGCTGCACTCTGCCCTACAGGCTCGATGTGGGGGGAGACAGAAGGGGACCCTGGGGTGGGGAATGCGTTGTTACTGGCACAGCACAGCTGAGGGGTGGGGGTCCTGGTTTGGAGATGAGGTTACATCACTCAGCCCTTGACACACACACTGCGCACTGGCCCTCAGGGCCTGTGATCCTACACAGACTTCCAGAACACAGACCTGGAGCACGAGCTGCCTTCAGGACACCCACCAGGTACACGGTACAGACGGGACAGGAAGTGACACCGGGTACCCACCAGGTACACGGTACAGACGGGACAGGAAGTGACACCGGGTACCCACCAGGTACACGGTACAGACGGGACAGGAAGTGACACCGGGTACCCACCAAGGTACACAGTACAGACGGGACAGGAAGTGACACCAGGCTCAGAGCACAGATGGGCCAGGAAGTGACAACAGGCACCACTGGGCACACAGGACTGATAAGACAGGAAGTGGCCCTGGGTACCACCAGTCTCAGAGCACACACATGGGACAGGAAGTGACACCAGGCACCCACCAGACTCAGAGCACAGATGGGACAGGAAGTGACACCAGGCACCACCAGGCACATAGTACACATGGGACAGGAAGTGACACTGGGCACTCACCCAGCTCAGAGCACAGACGGGACAGGAAGTGACAGCAGGTACTCACCAGGCACACAGTACACATGGGACAGGGAGTGACAACCACCAAGCTCAGAGCACAGATGGGACAGGGAGTGACACTGGGTACCCACCAGGCACACAGGACTGAAGGGGCAAGGAGTGACACTGGGTACCCACAGGCTCAGAGCACAGATGGGACAGGGAGTGACAGCCACCAGGCTCAGAGCACACATGGGACACACGTGACACTGGGTACCCACACAGCTCTGAGCACAGATGGACAGGAAGTGACGCTGGGCTCCTACCTCCCAGGCTTGGCCCAGTGCCCAGCTGACTCCTGCACTGGTCCCCACACCAGCCCTCCAGGCTTTGAGTGACAGAAGGAAACTGAGGCTGGGATGGGCGGGGCCCACGGCCTGCTCTTTGAAGGGCTTCTTTCCCCAACCCAGCCTCACTCAGGGAGGGGGCTGGGCTCTCCTATGACTTCCTCCTCATTTGAGGAGGGGACATTTCTTACTCCTGGCACCTGGGGCCCTGGAACCCTCCCTCCTCCCCTCGAAGCACCTGTTCAAGTCCTGAGGAAGGCACAGCGAGGCCGAGGCGGGGCTGGGGCCCTGAGCAGTCAGGGTCAGGAGCAGGGGCTCTCAGACCCCCTGACCCACGGAGGATTCTGCTCCTGGCCTCAGCCCCCATGCTCGGTCCACTCACTCCTTGGAGTCAAAGCCAAGGCCAAGATGGAAGGGGCCACGCAGGGTCAGAGCAGGTGCGTCCACGCACCTGCATTCACAGGAATGTCACAGGAGCCCTGCCTCACCCCAGCATCTGCACTTCCTCCTCCAGAGCCCAACTCTGCCTTCCAGCAAGGAACTGGACTCAGAAAATAACACCGACTTACGGACGGGCTCCTGAGACCCTGGCGCACAGCCTGAGTCAGCCCAGCGCGCAGCCACGTCTCTGTCACAGGGTGTGGGGTACCAGGGAGTGAAGGAACACACAGCCAGCGGCACCTGCCACTGCACAACCAGCGCTCACTGGCCCAGGCCAGAGGGAGGCCGGGACACCAGCACAGGACAGGGGCTGTGCAGGCCAGGAGGAGGGAGAACGGGACCCGGGGTGGGGGAGATGTACGTGGGGAAGCATCCGGCAGCCGGGGTCTGTCCCAAACCTACGCTGGGTCATGCACGCGCCAGCTCCCAGCAGAAAAGTCTGAGTCATCATTCTCAGAGCGCACGCTCTCTCAACACAGGCACCCTTTCTCTCTGCGCCTCGGCCCCCCGGTAGTGAAACACGGCAATCCTGCATCACAGAAAGCAAGAGGAAGGGTGGGGGAGGTGAGGAGGGAGACGGTCACCTGGTTCCAAGTCTCCGCTGCCTGGGCAGGGGAGAGGCCCAGGGGGAGTCTGCGAGGCTTGGCGGCCAGGACTCCAGGATGGAGGCTTGTCCACTGGGGCGCCTGCAGGCTGAGCCAGGAGGACACACGGGTGTACAGCACGCAGCGGAGCGGCGGACAGGGAGGGAGAGCAGGGGGCAGCCCACTCCAGGACAAGGTGGCTGAGTGGGCAGACGAAGGTGCCAGGCAAGGAACAACCAGCAAAGCAACCAGCATTACCAAACGGTCCCGATGCCCAGAGAAAGGAGGGTCCTGGCGCAGGCACCTCCCTCCCGCACCTTCTCCACCCTCTGCCTGGTATCGGCGCCCCCCCCCAACCCCAGTCCCCAAGCCCACCCATGTCCTTGAACCCCTCCTGGGGCACCCAAGCCCAGCTCTGTCCTGGCTCCTCCCACACAGAATGAACTTCTCCCTCGTCCGTGTCCTGGGTGTGCTGTGCGCGCGCACGCACCCTGCACCCATCACGGTGGAAGCCCCGGCACGCAGCGCCAGTCCCTGGCACTCGGAGTCCCGCTCCCAGAACACGTTCTAGAGAAGTTAAATGGAAGTGAATACCGGGGCGCCATTGTGACTTCTGGAGAGGAATGACGCGGTGAAATCAGAACCTGAGGAATATTAATCTGTCAGCATGAACGATGATGGATTAAAATCAAGCCAGCCACTCCTGGCCAGGAGTCGGGGAGGAGAGATGATTACTGTAATCTGGACAGGGCTTAAGGGGGGCGGGGGGGCAGAGGGAGCAGAGACAGGGAAATAATTCCCGGAGACATCACAGAAGAATGTGGAAAGGACTTTGTGATGAATGAGCTATAAACGTGGGGGCCCGGGACGGGGCTGCTGGGGCACTGGAATGGGCTGGAGAGAGACGTGTAGGGGACAGGGAGCCAGGTGGCAACAGCCAGCCACACACGCTTCCAAGTCAGAATCTGCAGCCCTGACCTTCACCCCAACCCCACACTCGGCTGCCAGCCAGAACATCTCCTCAGCGGGCAGGAGGCACTGTGCAGCAGGTGCGGCCACCCGGGGGTCCTGCCATCACCCAGACTCCACGGCCCAGCCCTGCAGAGGCTCCCGGCGACCGTCCCCCGCCTCCCATCTGCTCCTTCGCATTAATTTTGGGGCTAGGATTTTTTGTTCCTGTTGTTTTCCAAAGGAATTTAACTTCGGTGCCAACAAAAATCTATAGGAACTGAGTCGTGCTGCATTTTAAATCACATTTTTTAAATGTTTGCCTCACTGGGTAGGGCACCCCACCCCCACCCCCCGCAAGGACCCTCTCTGCAGCGCAGATGCGCAGGACCCGCCACCACGGAGGATCGCGGTGCCCGGCTGCATCCGCTTGGAAGCCAGGACCTCGCTCCGGCGGCCACTGCGCGCGCTGGGCATCCCAGCGGGCATCCAGCGGGGCCCAAGGCTTCAGTTGCTCTGCCCGCCAGGGGCGAGGCGGAGGCGAGCACCGCTGGAACAGCGGCCCTGGAAGGAGCGCACGGACTTAAAAAAATAAAAAATAAAAATTTAAAATTAAAAACCACGAGACCCAACAGACTGAGGCTAGGCAGGCCCAAGAGCGCGCGGACTTGCCTTTCCCAAGTCAGCGCTGATGTTATTCCAAATATATATATATAAACTTCACTCGCACATCTGTAAAGCGCCAAGGTGAGCGAGCTGTGCCAAAGCCCGTTCGGCAAAGCGCGCCAAGCAGCCGCACGCAGGTCCGAGCCGGGGAGGCGCTCGTCCCGCGCTCGGGCTCCGGGGGCCGCCGCGCGCAGCGGCTCGGCGGCCGCACACACGCGCGCGCGCGGGTCCGAGGGCCCAGGCCGCGGCGCTGCAGCCGCGCGGGCCGGGACCCACCCGCTCCCGGCCCCCGGCGGAGTGAAGGCGAGGCTCCGGCGCAGGGGCCAGGGCGCGGGCACGCCAGGCGAGGGCGCAGGAGCTGGGGGGCGCGCTCCGCCGTTCCTCTTAGGCCCCGGGACGGCACAAGGCACCGCCACCCCCAGCCGGGGGCTTCGTCCGAGTCCGGGGTTGCAGGGGCGAGGGCCGGAGCCGGGACGCAGCCAGACTCCGGGGACCGGCAGGAGGGAGAAGGGGCGCCCGGACACACCCCCCTCCCCCGCCCCGCGCAGCGAGGGGGCGCAGAGCGCAGGCCGGGGCACGCCGTCGGCTCACCTGGCGTCCGCGTCCGGGGCCGCCTCCGCGCCGCGCGTGGTCCCCGCCGCCGGCAGCCCAGCGCCCCGGTCAGCGTCGGGCTGCGGGCGGCTCGGGCTCGGGTTCGCGATCCGAGGGCGCCCGGCCCCGCCCCGAGCCCCGCCCCCGGGCCCCGCTTGCGCCCCCTGGCGGGGACGACAAGAAGACGCCCCCATCCTCGCCGCACCAGGCCGACCTGGTGATGAGAGGCGTTCCGAGTGCGTGCCAGGCAGGTGCATAGGTGGGACCCACGCCTAGCCTCGCCCGGGGCCGGGCGAAAGAAAGGGAAAGGTTCGCCGGAGGGAAGGCGGCACCCCGGGAGAGGGCGCTGCGGTCTCGTCTCCAGGCTGGCATTTGGAGCGGCTCAACCTGGGAGAATCATTGCGCGCCCCCAGGGTCGGTGAGCCCCCAGGAGGCGCGTGCCGCTGAATGAAACCACTTAGGTGACATGCCTTGGACCACACCGTTAGAAAAAGCGAAACTTACAGAACGCGTTTCTACAGCACTGATGGGTTCCATGCATGCGGGATACGACTTGCGTTGGGAGGTGAGGATAAGTGGGCAGGGGTCCCTGAGGCTGGGAGAGGGATGCGGAGGTCGGGGTGCGTGGTCGATGGAAGCCACCCTGCTGGGGGCGGGTACGGACCGGGTAGGAGTGCACTCTGTGGAGCTGGGGCTCACAGGGCCAGGCGAGCTCACCTGCACGGGGCTTGGCACGTGCTGTGAGGTTTTTTGTTTGTTTGTTTTTTTGCACTGATTTTAGACTTTAAAGTTACAGACATAATACAAAGAATTGTTTTTTTTCTTTGAGGCAGAGTTACAGAGATCTTCCATCAGCTGGTTCACTCCCCAAATGGCCTCAACTGCCAGCGGCTGGGCCAGGCGAAGCCAGGAGCTTCATCTGGGTCCCCCACGTGGGTGGCAGGGTTCCCAGGCCTTGGGCCGTCTGCGCTGCTTTTCGAGGCACGTCAGCAGGGAGCTGGATGGGAAGTGGGCAGTCGGGACTCCAGGCAGCAGCTTCACCTGCTCTGCTCTCACAGAATGAGCTTCTGGTCTCCACCTTCTCTGATGCCGGCGTCCTGCACAGCCGAAGCCCAGTGGCTGCTGGCCAGGCCTGCCGCCCGCCCCAGACTGGCCTTCAGAGCTGCTTCTGGCCCCCCTCCGGCTTGCTGTTTCAATGCTTTTCTGCGCACAGCCCACAGAGCGACCTGGACCGTTTTTGCCGTGGCTCCACAGCGTCGGCGGCACAGCTGCAGCGGAGGACATCAAGGCACACGGCGGAGCTGAACCACGCTGGGCCACCGCTCTGTCGCCACCAGTGGGCTCTGTGACCCTAACGAGGACCTAGGGCGTTCCTGGGACACACAGCGGGTGGGGAGTGTCTGCCGGCCCCTCTAGGGAAGACAGGGCCCCTGCAGGGGGCGCTGCATTTTTAGCCTTAGAGGTCACCTGAGCTGCCACCATCAGCCTTCTTCTCGACGTCACCTTGCATGATGGGATGGAGCCCCGCTCATTGCAAGCACAGAGATATTTGTATCACATGTATTCACTGTGCTGAAGGAGCAACCTTTTAGCCCCTGAGATTTCAATGGGGGTGCAACACAGACCAGCAGGGCTTGGCCCGCGTGTGCATAGTAAGCAGCCCAGAGTGGGTGCCTGGGATCTGCCCAGGGCCGTCCGTGGTGGCCTGGCCCAGGTGTCTCCCGGACACATACACAGTGTCCAGGGACGGGGTGCCAGCTTTGCATCCACAGGGACAACTCCCAGCCCCCTGACTCGGCACTGGCCCTGGAGGTGGCTCAATGATGACCCACAAAGACCTAAAAATACCCTCTGTCAAGTGTGTAGGACAGTCCTGGTAAGCACCAGCTGTCACAGCCCCACCCCACCAAGTCTGCCCTCAGCCTGGAGCCACACCCACAGAGCCTGCCACTGCCGCTGTGCCACGGCGCCGGGCTGGAGCTCAGTGTCCCAGATGTTCGGCGAATGAACAGCAAATACCGGGAGTGACTTCCTGGGGTCCCAGAAGGCAGCACGGGAGGTGCTGCCTCACTTTTCCCATGAGCACCGAGTTTTCCCGGGAGGGGCCGGATGCTGTGGCTTTGCCAGGTTCTCTGACCCGTGAATCCTTCCTCTAACAGGACATGGCTCGGGGCTAGAATTCCAAACACCGCGCTTCGAAAAACACTAAGGTCTTGACAGACGCTAGTGTCTTCCTCCTAATGGCGTTTCAGGGGGCTGTGTCCCGGCTGCAAAGGAAAGCCCCGCCTTGCCTTGACTCTGCTGGGGAGGGCGCAGACACACACCCCCAGCCCTCAGCCGGGGCTCCCCGCGTGCCAGGGCCGGTGCAAGCGTCCCTGTCACTCTCTTGGCTGTGCAAGTCATCAGTGGACCTCAGAGGTATTGCAAGCTCATGCCCAGTGGGTGGTCACTAAGGAATCAAGGAAACACAGTGAGCAGATGCTATGGGCTTCTTGTGTCACTTTCAGCTGTTCCTGTGGACCTGGGACAACCCCCACCACCACCCTCCCCAGCCTCCTTCACCGGGCTCTTTCTTCCCTAGCCAGGGAGTCCAAGGTGTTGGCCACCAGTTCAGTTCCCGAGCCCAGCCTGGGACCCCCCCCCCACCTGACCTGGAGCCCACAGCCAGGCTAGAGATGCTTCCGCAGCCCCAGCTCTGAGGACGCGGGGAAGGCGGTTTGGATGGACGGCCCGGGAGTCTCCGGTCAGCTAATCTTCACCCTCGGGTCAGCCACTCTCACCCCACATCCTGTCTGGAGATAGGAGAGCTCCTGCTACCTGGTACAGCACCAGGTCTGGAATCCCAAATATTCAAATCATTCTGCTTTTCCCTCTCGGAAAGTGGTGATGCCCAGGGCCAGGAGGCATCGCAGGGATCTCAGCCGCTTCTCTGCAGGGCCCTGGAGCGGAGGGAGCCAGGAGGAGGACACCGCGGGCTGCACCCCCCTGCCGGAGCAGCGGGGTGGCCAGGACTGGGACCGTCTGTGGGAAGCGCCTCTCTCCAGCGTGACCGAGCGGTCCCTCGGTCCCTGTGCACCCTGCGCTCATGGGCAGCACCCGCAAGGGACTTGGAGGAGGGGGAGGAGACTCACCCTAAGTGGAAGGGGACAGAAAAGGCCACTCGCAAAGGCAGAATAAGGAGGCTGTATGGGGACGGCTCACAATCCGAGAAAGGCAGGAAGCCAGGCTGGGCTCGGCTGGGGCTCGACCGTGCAGACCTCCAGGCATGGCTGCCCATCATTTGACACCCCCGTGGGCTCAGAAGCTCCATTCTGGCTGGCCCAGGGCCCCTGGGTGCTGGGTTTGCAAGAGTTCCAGGGTTCATAGCGTAGAAGAAGTGGGGTGGGGGGCAGCTTGCGGCCGTGTCTGTTTCGGGCAGGTGGAGCAGAGTAGATGACAGGAGTAGATGTGTGCCTTCCCACGGGAGAAGAAAAAAAACAGTGCCTTCTTGATTGGGGGGCTGGGGGGGAACAGGTAACAAGGAAGCATCACCCTGTGTTGTCTTGTCATGAAACAAGTGCAAAATAAAACCGAGCATTGGTGGGAAGCGCTGCCCCGGGTCGGCCTCCCCGCCTGTCCCTCCCAGGCACACACGTCTCCGCCTCACTGCTCAGCGCTGCTCTCCGTCTGTGACCGGCACTCGGAGTCTCCAAGACAGCCAGGGGCAGGGGCCCAGCGGGAAGCCGTCCTTCTGTGGGAAGCTAATCGGCTCCTGCTGTGCCTGAAATTGCTGTCACCTCGGCCTCCGTGGCCTTCTCCTCCTCCAGTGAACCCGCTGTCATGGATTGCATTCAGAGATTCGGCGTGGCCAAATACCCAGCGGCCGCCACCCGCTACCACTTCTGTATGAAGCCTGTGGGCCCGGGCTGTGAGGCCCAGCTGGCCTGGCCCAGCCCTGACCGCACGCCGCACCGCACTGTGCTGGGACGCGGCCAGTGTCTTCGTTTCTCTGTGTGTCCTGAATGTGTCCAGGAGGGTGGGAACTTTTGCTGGCTGTGGGGGGCAGTTCTGTACAGTCAGGAGGCAGTCAGGCCCCCAGCCACCCCACCAGGCCAAATGGGAAGGCGGTCATCATACCTGCTGGAGGGACAGGGGTGGGTCGCCTCCTCCCTGAAGCCCCCTGCAGCCCCACTTCTAGGAGTCGCTCAGAAACTCCGCTTCAGGGAGCAGCAGCAGCCGTTGGCACCCATCTGGGGACGGATGACACGCGCGGAGAAATATGCAGCTTCTTTGGGTCTCGAGCTGTGTTTGAACAGCGTCCCCCTCACTTCCTGTGATGCCGAGAAGCACCGTGCAACCCCGGGCCTCACCCCGGCCTCCAAAGCTGCCCGCCCGTGTCCCTGGTCCCCGGGACACACTGGCAGAGCAGCCGCGCTCCCTGATCCGGGAGGATGCGCGCCCCTGCGGCTGGCCCTGGCGTGGCTCCAGGCTCGCTGCCCCTGAACCTGCTGTCAGCCCCGAAGCGACAGGACCGGTGTCCCCGGCCAGCTTCTGCCTAAGGCCTCCTTCTCTGTGTAAGACCCCGGAGTTCCGGAGGTGAAAGAATCAAGAGCATCCTCTTACTCAGTGACGAGCTGGAGGTCCAGAAAAGCCGTGAGCGCGCGGGACGCGCAGGGTGTGACGTGGGCTCAGTGCTGTCTCTGTGAGCCCCGCCCCGTGCCACCCTTCAGGGGCAGAATGCCTCAGAGCAGGAGGGCAGCTGGGTTACGCGGGCTCTGCCCACGTCTTAGCCCCGCTGAGCCCGCAGCGTCTGCCTCTGCAGAGCTGACCTGACACCCGCTCCTGGCCAGTGGGGAACTGGACAGACGGCTTCACCTGCCCGCAGCCTGGGAGTGCGGTGGTGCCTGGGCTGGCTGTGTCCCTTGGGCCTGCTGGCAGTGTGGCCGCCCTGCTGTCACAGGAGCTCTCCGGAGGACGGATGAAGGGGACCGGGTCGGGCAGAGAACAAACAGAACAAGAACAAGCGTGGAGACAAAGGCGCACGCTGCTCCTGACCCAGCGGGAGCGGCCACCAGCACACAGGGGAAAGCGCTGATCACGCTGACCCGTGGCCTGTGTGGGGAGCAGAGCAGCACACAGGCCTGGGGCCCTTTTGTCTTTTCCTTGTCTTTCCTTTGTTAAAAGTCAGCAGTGTATTGCAGATAGGGAGGGAAACACATTTTCACAGGTTTAGGTTTCCTTAGGGGTTGGTGAGGGGGTGGATCCCAGCTTTTTCTTTGCCAGCGTCTTGAGTCTTCTGTAGGGCAGGGGGCTTCATGGGGGGTGGGTCAGAGAGGTCTGTAGCTGCACAGGTGTGCACCTGGGCCCTGCGCAGCAACCTGCTCGTAGCACTGCACTGGGTGTGGTTTGTGTCCCCAGGGGTTCATGTGCTGAAATGCACCCAGCCAAGATGTTTGGAGGGGACATGGCACCTCAGGAGGTGACTAGGATTAGAGAGGAGCCCTCATGGCCGACTCTCCGAGGCTGTACAGGAAAGGTGGGGGGTACAACACTGCCTTCCCCTGCCACATGATGCCCTGCACCACCTCACAGCCCGCAGCAGTGGGGGCCATCGCCAGAACTGCGAACCAAGCAAACCTCTGTTCTTCACAGTAGCCTGCCTAGGGGATTCTGGTACAGTAACAAGATGTAGCCCATTGCAGGTGCACCAAATGTGTCTCTGTAGTAGCCTGCCTGGGTGTTCTGTGACAGTATCAAGATGTAGACCAACACAGGTGCACTGTGTCTCTGTAATAGCCTTTCTCAGGTGTTCTGTGACAGTGACCAGATGTGGACTCACTCAAGGCACTAACAGTGTCTGTAGGTCACCTGCTTTGGGTAGCCTGGAGCAGTGCTGACCACTGCAAAGCTCTGCTCCATGAGGTGACCAACACCAGGGCATTTCCCTGTGGACAAAGAGGTTCCCAAACACAGTGGTGAGAAAGGGCAGCACCTGGACCAAAGGAAGTTCATCTCTAGGTACCTGAGGAGAAAAATTATTTTTGGCAGACACTTGCCCCAATTTGATCAAAACTCAGAGGACAGTCAACAGTGCAAGAATTATTTTTCATGCCAAGAGTAATCTCCAAGCCAATGAGCATTACAGGTTGTGTGCTGAAGCAGCCTAGGTTTTACCTTGGAGTTATAAAAATATACAAGTAGGGGCTGGTATGTGGCAAGAACTGAATCCCGTATGGGAGTGCCTGAGTCTTGCCTGCTCCTCTTCCAGTCTTGCTCCCTGCTAATGCACCTGAGAAGGCAGCAGAGGATGGCCCAAGCATTTGGACCCTTGTCACCCACATGAGAGCCCAAGACTGAGCTCCCGGCTCCAGCTCCTGGCTGCAGCCCCGCCCAGCCCTGTCTGTGCAAGCATCTGGGAAGGATGGAGGATTCCTCTCCCCACACCCCTCTCTCTCAGAGAGGGGAAGGGAAGAAGGAAGGATGGAAGGGAGGGAGGGAGGAAAAGTACAAGTGCTTTGAATACTACAAATAGAATAAAGAAAAAATAGTTTAAAAACAAAAAATGCTTTCTCCTTAAAAGTAAGCTCACAGGGGCACAGTGGGCCTGCGAGGCTGGCGTGCCCTGTGTGTCCCCTTTGTGTCTCGGTTGTTCTGCTTCTGGATCCGTCCAGCTGCCTGCTAACGCACTTGGGGAAGCAGTGCAACACGGCCCACGTGCTTGGGCCCCGGATGAAGCTCCCGGCTCCTGGCTTCAGCCTGGCCCCGCCCCAGCTGTTGCCATCATTTGAGGAGTGAACCCATGGATGAAAGGTCTCTCTCCCTCTCTGTAATTCTGCCTTTCAAATAAATCAACATAAATCTTTTTAAAAAATAAAAAAAATCAAAGAATGAAAAGCTAATAACATATTCTTAAAGCCGTCCGGCAGTGTTCCCAGATTGACTGGTTTGAGCTGGCCCAAACTGGTTTTAGTCATCAAAGGTGAAGCCACTGAAGTTAGAACTGATTGGACGCTGTGTGAACGGCCCGCTCTGACAAACGCGACCTGAGAGTGGCTTGCTCTTAGAATCTTTGCTCTGCTTTCCCCCGAGGACAGCAGCGTCCCCTGCTGGACCCCGCGCCCCCACCCCCGGCCCCAGCCAGCACGGTCTGCCCTGAACAGCTGGTTTTGATCCTTCGGGCCGGCTTTGTCTGCCTAGACCTGGGAGGGTGGATCTGACCTGAACATAACCAGCTTGGGATCTGGTTGCTTCCTGGAGAACAACTCGGTTCCCTGGACGGGCACTGTGGCCTGGCTCCCAGGAGCCACCGGGCAGGACTCCTGGGTCTGGTCTGCAACACGGGCACAGAACTGTAGCTGACTGGATTATCTGACTGTAGCCCGAGACATGGCTACCAGCTTCCCCACAGTGCCTCTGCCCAGAGCGTGGGTGGCCCTGCATGTCCCTGGCCCCACGTTTGCCAGGAGGGGGCTGGGGGGAGGGGGCAAGCTGCTTGCTCAGGAAACCAGTGTAGACCTCGCTCTGTCTCTGATCCCTAAGCATGCAATCTCTGCACAGGTGTTGTGCTGGTTCCTTCCCACCGCCCTCCCTGTGCCCAGCCAAGTGACCCCTGAGTACTTGCTGAGCCTGACCCCTGCATGGGACAGAGACAGGCAGCGCACGTCCCTGCACAGGGAAAGAGAAGGTTTTTGCCCTGGTTGCTAGGGCTCCTCTGGAAATCATCTAGGAATCGCTCCCAAAATTCCACCCTGGAGGTGTGTTCCTTACAGAAACACTGTGCTGAGAAGGGAAAGAGCGTGGGTGGTGCCCTGGGCCTTGCTCAGGAGTCCCAGGGGTGCACGGAACACAGTGCTCTCGCCGACCCTTGCAGAGTGGGCACCAGGATGCCTGCGTTCAGGACCTTGACCCACAAGCCGCAGGTGGACTCCTCTCTGGGACGTCAGGGCGCCCACTGGAGGCTGTGTGGCTCCCGTCTTATCCTCGAGAGACCCGGGGTCCTACCTGGCAGTGAGGGGCTGCAGTGTCCGTGCTGCGAGGGAGACGCTGGAGGTCACGGTCGCCCCCGCCTGGGACGGGCCCTTGTCTGGAGTCAGCATGGCAGGTGCAACGCCCTGTGCCTCAAGGAGAGAAGGCCGAGTCCCACGTGCACCTGCTCCCCTGGAGGACATGCTCAGCGGTCCACAGGACTGACGGGCAAATACCGACTCCACACCTGAGATGACTTCACGACCAGTATTTACTGCGTAATCAAACCCAAGAGAGAAAAAAGAGCCTCAGTGGGCGGAACCCCTGCCAGGAGCCGGGCTCTCTTCCAGGTGCAGGATACAGATGAGCTCACCTGGAGTCTCTGTGGCTGGGCCCTCCACCACCCTGAGCCCAGCTCAACAGTGTCATTCCCTCCCGCATTGCAGCATGGCGATGTGCAGGGCTGCAGCTGGCGCGGTAAGTTCATCGGGCCGTGCAGCCCAGAGGGAGGCCGCCTCGGTTTCCCCTTAGGCAGATCCTGAGCTGAGGGCTCCCATGCACGTCACTCCCCAGGCTTCGCATGGCTGCCCACCAACACCAGCCTCTGTGGATACAGGACCCCCCCAGAGTGCTTACAGACATCTGCAGGTGACCCCCAGGGCAGGCACGGGGCGGGGACCCCCAGGTGACCCCCAGAGCAGGCACGGGGTGGGAGGGGACCCCCAGGTGATACCCAGGGCAGGCACAGGGCGGGAGGGGACCCCCAGGTGACCCCCAGGGCAGGCATGGGGCGGGGACCCCCAGATGACCCCCAGGGCAGGCACGGGGCAGGGACCCCCAGGGGACCCCCAGGGCAGGCACGGGGTGGGAGGGGACCCCCAGGTGACCCCCAGGGCAGGCACGGGGTGGGAGGGGACCCCCAGGGGACCCCCAGGGCAGGCACGGGCTTCGGACTGAGCGCTGACTGGGCTCAGGCCACATGCACCCCTTGCTAAGCTCCTGGCTGCAGGCCAGCGGCTTCGCCCTGTCACGCTGCCATGTTATATGCTACACAACTGGGTAAAACAAGAGCCAACTTCCCTCAGGGTCATGGGCAGAGTCTGCCGAGAGCGTGCCCTTGCCACAGTATCTGGCACAGAAGAAACAATACGTTCTAGCTGCGCTCAGTTCTCACTCACTCGGCAAATATTTATCGGGTCTATTCCACGTGCCAGGCCCTGTTTCAGGCACCGGTGATTCATCTGTGAACAAGAGAGACGGCATTCTTGCCACGGGATTTAGATTCTGTTTTCCTGAGAGACAGGCACTCAATAAAAATAAGAAGAAAATACCAACCATTAGAATTTCAGGCAGTATGAAGCGCTTGGGCAGCAATTTAAATCATGCCAGGAGAGGGCACCAAGGTCCTGGGGTCAGCAGCCTGGCGGCCACCATGAGTAAGGACAAGGCTTGTGGGCAGAGCCGGATAAGAAGGCCGGGGAGTGACAGACGAGGACGGGAGAGGAAGGAGAAGTGGGCAGGGCGGGAGATGGCGAGAGAGGATGGGGGTGAGCTACGGGCAGACCCTGAGGACACAGCCGCGCGTGGCTGGCTGCGGGGGAGGGGAGTGGAGCTGGGCGGCAGAGGGCAGGGATGGCGATCAGTGGTCAGGAGCGGTTGATTCGTCTATTGGCCAGTTTTGTGAATAGTAAGGGCCATGACCAGGGGGACTGTGCTGGTGGGAAGACCACTACCAGTGCGAAACGGATGGCCCGGGAAAGCTGCGCCATCTTGCACGGGAGGGAGGTGAGTGGCCGGGCTGAGGCTGAGGGGTCGTCCTTGCAGCAGAGCACAGGGGCACAGCCGCACCACACGGCCCTGGAACGTGCCCAGAAGGTCCAGCCACTGAACGGCTCGGCCAGGGCTCCAGGCCCTGTGCTGCCTGCCAGGCAGGGGTGGGGGCTTCATGGCCAATGCCGTCTCTGAAGACCTCCCATAAACGCTGCATGGACTGGAACTTTGGGAACCTCGATTCTGAGGAGAGAAGACGCCGCCTCCATCCGGACAGCTGGGAAGGACGCGGGGCCAGAGCTGCCCACCTCAGCACAGTGGGGTCCCTGGACCTGCGCCCGCTCAGGCCACGGCACCTCTGGGCTCCACCTGCCGACCTTTCTCACCCGACTGCAGGGCTCCACGCCCTGGACAGACAAGGGGCACGTTCCACATCGCGTCCCCTGAGGCTTCTCACTGAGACGAAGACTTTTAAAGCACGTGAGGAAAAGCTTCCATCTTGCAGGCCTGGAGTTCTAGAACATTCCCCTGGTGCTCAGTCATTGCACTTCCTGCAGTGTTAACAGACATTTTCCTATGGTTCTAACAAGCCCATGTGTGGGAGGGGCGGGCAGTGCCTCTCCTGAAAGTCTCGCCCCGGCCTGCCAATCCGAGAGAGGCAGGGCCCATGTCGGGTGGTTTCTCACTTTGCACGCGAAGCCGGCAGCTCACCTGTAACCCACGAGGGGTCCACACTGGGCCAGCCGTCATGAGTGCTCTCTGACCCCACGCACTGCTCAGTGAGGATGAAAGACATTGAATGAGAAGTGAGAAGCTCTGGGGGGCCGCTCCAGTACCTCAAGAGCTGCCTCTCCCTGCATGGCCCCATGGTCAAGGATCACGGGGTACTCCCCTTCCTCATTCTGCCCACGCCCACACTCAGGATCCCACACCCACACTCAGGATCCTACACCCGCACTCGGGATCCCACACTCATACTAGGGATCCCACACCTGCACTCAGGATCCCACACCCACACTCGGGATCCCCACATCCACCCCTCTGGCCTCTGTGGGGCCGCCAGACCCCGGGAGTTCTGAGGACTACAGACCCCCAGGCAGAGGGGACTCCGTGTCAGGTTACAGACGCACCGTGTCTCCCAGACGACCAAGAATGCCCTCCTCTTGGCACACGTGGCTCCTGCGCCTCTTCCTCACCTGTCTGCTGTCCTCTGTGGCTGCTGTGGGAGTGGACATGGACAATGGGCCCATCCGGCTCAGAAACCTCCGCATCTCCACGCTGCCTGGGCCCGTGACAAGTGGCTTCCCCCTACTCTGGGCAGCAGGTGCAGGCTGAGCACTCACTGTTCTCTCTGGATGGCCGCAGGTGGCCGAGCTCCAGGGTGGTCCTGCATGGGGGTAGGCGAGAGCAACTGGGGGCAGGGGGGAGGTGGACGATGAGTGAGCGGGCCACACCTGCGTCAGCTGCTCACGGCCTCACAGGCCAGAGCACGAGTCCGCGCTGGTTACCTGGTTCTGTGCCAGCAGAACCAAAGAGATCATATGTGAAGCCAAGTTCAAGTTTAGAATCCAGAAGGAGCTCAGGCAGGAAGCACGCTTGGGTAGAGCCCATCCCTGCCCTGAGCTGCACCTGCAGGCCCCCTGCTGGCCCAGGAGGTGAACTGCACACACCTGTGCAGTCAGGCACTCTAGGGCCCGCCACTCCTCCCAGGGGAGGTGAGTCCTGGCTGAGAGTGGGGAGCGCCTGGGCGGATTCTGGCGTAAGGGACAGATTTCTCTGTGAGGCAGGATGTGGACAGGAGCACCGAGTGTGGGGTCCACAGAACCGTGTGGGCTGGAATGGAGGCCTCCCTTCAGGGGGAAAGGAGCGTGCGTGTGAGTTGTACATCCTGCCCGAGCATGGCTGGGTCCTGGTGCCAGAGGCCCTAAGGCTACCGCAGGTTCAGTGGGCTCGCCATGCTCAGCTGACTCACGGTGAGAGAATCCAGGGCAGAACCAGCAGAGGGAACGGGCACGGAGCTGAAGGAAACCAGGCCCGGCACCCACGGGCCTTCCTGAGTCACACGGGACCAGCATAATCCCGCCGGCAGCAGGTGCACCTGCGAGGTGCTGTCTACCGGGAGAGCTCACCCGACTCGGGCCGGGGTGTGACTGGGGGCTCCCTCTGCCTGGCATGATGGGAACTGCCCGCTCTCTGAAGGAAAGCAGGTGTTCAGCACAAACTGCCTGGCTTGCACCAACAGCACAGGTGCCATGAGCACCAAGATGGGAAGTTCAGGGTCCATGCAGGGGGCTGACTGCAGGGTCAGATTCCCCCATGTCAGCCCAGTGTCGGCCCTTCCTGCAGCTGTTGTGAGGAGGGCGCCTCCGCAGCCATGCAACTCTCTCTCTGTCACTTTCTCTCTCTCTCTGTCTTTGTCACTCTGTCTCTCTCTCCCTGTCACTCTCTGTCTCTCTCTCTGTCACTCTCTCTCTTTCTCCCTCTCTCTGTCACTGTCTCTGTCTCTCTCTGTCTGTCACTCTGTCGCTGTCATTCTCTGTCTCTATCACTCTCTCTGTCTCTCTCTGTCACTCTCTCTCTGTCACTCTCTCTCTCTCTGTCTTTGTCACTCTGTCTCTCTCTCTCCCTGTCACTCTCTATCTCTCAGTCTCTCTCTTTGTCTCTCTCTGTCACTCTGTCTCTCTCTGTCACTCCCTGTCTCTGTCTCTCTGTCTCTCTCTCTGTCACTCTCTGTCTCTCTCTCTCTGTCACTCTCTCTTTCTCCCTCTCTCTGTCACTGTCTCTGTCTCTCTCTGTCTCTGTCTGTCTCTCTCTGTCTCTCTCTGTCTCTATCACTCATTCTCTGTCTCTATCACTCTCTCTGTCTCTCTCTGTCACTCTCTCTCTCTCTCTCTCTCTCTCTCTCTCCCTCGCCCCCCACAGGTGCGGGCACTGCTCGCTGCTCCTGGCACCCATGTGGGTTATTGATTCTCCTGCTCCAAGTGGACAAAACATGGCACAGCCCCCCGGGCCTGCGGAGGTGCCCAGGGCCTCTCCTGCAGCTCCCAGCGCAGCCCTGCCCTGCTTCTTCCTCAGGCCTTGCTCCCTCGCGCAGGCTAGGCCAAGGTGCATCTGCCTTGCATGGTTGCTCATCCGAACCCGACGGAAACTTTCCTACAGTTCTAACAAGCCCATGTGTGGGAGGGGCGGGCAGTGCCTCTCCTGACCGCACGGAAGCCTGCCTTGAACCTCTGCTGTGGTCTGGTGCCCACGGCAGTGCCAGCCCTGACTCGGCCCCGTGCCATACAGTCACGGCTTTGCCCACTTTCATTTCTTTCCTTTTTTTTCCCCAAAGGACAGAGTTTAGGGAAGCAGGGCCTACCTTGCTCATGGGAGCCAGATTTCTGTGCCCACAGAGCACCCCCCACACCGTGGGAATTCCCCCTCTGGTTTGTTTTCTGTTTTTGTTTTTTTTTTGCTCCAAATTTAGAATCTGGGCTGTCCTGTGTGGGGCATCCTGGGTGTTTCAGGAAGATCGATGTCATGGAGACCTGGAAACAGACGCTGGGACTGTGTGTGCCACCGCCTGGGTGAGTGGGGCGGTCTCTGCGGGGAGCGTGGGGGTGGGGAGCACACTGCCTCTGTTCACTGCAACAGGAAGGGCCTGGGCACCCAGGGGTGGGTGCGGGCGGCCGGGCACCCACTGCAGTAGGCGGGGCTGTCAGAGAGCAGCTGATGTGGTTTTTCCACTCCGCTTGCCCGCCCCTGTGTCTGGAAAGGCATGGGATATTTTTAGCAGAAAACGAAATGCCCTATAAAAATGAACATAAAAATCCCACCCTGGGACAGGCATCCTCCCACCGGCTCCCAGAGGCCCCTGGAGTGACCTCTACGCAGGCTCTGGGAAGGGCTGGAAGGGGCTGGGAGGAGTCCTGGAGGTGCAGTGAGGGACCAGGTAGGCAAAGCAGGCCGTGTGCCTCCTCTGTGACCTTGAGCCACTTTATCAGCAAATCCAGAGCCCTGCTGTGGCACCTGACGCATTCCGTCTGCCGTCTGCAACACCTCTGCCCTGCCTCCAGAACTAAACTGGAGTGTGCGGTTTCTTCCCAACCCTCCTCGCCTCCTCTCTCTCCTGCCCAGGGCTCGGCCCTGCTTCAGCGCGTCCTGTGCCCTGTGCCCAAGACACTGGGACACAAGCCACCCCCGGCCACCTCTGCCTTGCCTCCCCGGATTCTAAATGCAGTAACCGGACTGGCACTGACCTGACGGGGGCCACCCGGAGCCTCCTCAAGGCCTGGTCCCCTCAGAGGGCCCTCCTGGCCTGGCCGCCGGAGCCATTCCCTCTGCAGGAAAGACTTGTCCCCAAGTGTCCCCGTTGGCTGTTCTCTTGTGCTTCTAGCAGGATATCTACTGAAGGAATGCACAGATGCACGCAAGGGTGACGCGAAAACCCGCAAAATCTCACTGCCACTCCCGCTCCCTGCTCTGCTCTGCTCTGCCTGTGGCCACCACTGCCTGCTCCGTCTCCCGGCCCCGGGAGCCCCAGCTCTTAGCTCTTCCAGGCTGGGGTCTACCCAGGCGCTCGGCCTGCCCAGGCCCACCTCTGACTGTGGAGCCCCATGACAGACCCTGCACACGCCTCTGATTTCTGGCCTGGCCAGCGAGGGTGTCTGTCTCTGGCTCCCTGATCACCGTGCCCCTGCCCGCGTGTTGACGTCACTCCTGCTCCCCGAGGCTCCCCCATCCTGCCCCCTGGCCAGGTAACCCATCTCACCCACTGCGGCCTGAACTCTCCAGGCTCCTCGCGGGGCTGCACCAGCTCCAGGAGAGCAAAGTCCACGCATGGCGCCTGCGGGCTGCCTCTCCGCAGCAGCTGCGCCCGCTGCACGGAGACCTCGGCCCCCACGGCTGCTCGTTTCCAGGGAACAAAGCTCTCCATGGCCAGAGGGGTGCAGGCTGCTCCGGCTGCTGCGTCGGGGTCTCCTCACCACGGCGGGAGACAGAGAAGCAAAGTGAGCCCGACTCGAAGCACCGGAGCGAGGACGCGCGTGGTGGCCCCGTTTCCCTCCCCCAGCCGTGGTTATCACAGGACGGAAGGCACTCAGCAGCCAGGCCCAGGCCAGGCAGCACCGCACGTCCCAGACCCCTCGCCCCCTCCTGCTCGCCTCCCAGTCAGCTCTCCGTGCAGAGCCGCCGCCTCCGGAGGCTGCGCTAAGCTTAGCCCTCGGGGAGAATTTTGCTTCCCGCTCTTGTGTCGCACCACACGCCTGAGAGAGAGACCATGGAGCAGATCTGGGCTGACCCTTGCGCTCCGGGGAGGGGGTGACAGGAGGGACGCTAACTCTCAGTTTTACGAGCGCTCTTTGAGCCCACACCATGATTGATTGCTCTGCTTTCCCAGATGAGGATTTGCAAGGGGAAATCAACAAACAGGGATGTTCTTCCTGAGGGGCAGGCGTGGGGGGAGGCAGGGCCACGGCCCTGGCTGCTGGGACTCTCCCTGGGTCAGACACAGGCAGATCTCTCTCCCTGGCTCAAGCAGGCTGCTGCCAGGGTGGCCACGGACCCTCTGGAAGGTGCCCTCCCCAGGTGATTCAGACCCAGGCAGGGGGCTAGAGACGCTGCAGCCACAGACATCCGGGCAGTCGGGAGCACCTGCTGTCCCCACAGCTTCCCCCAGGGCCTCCTGCCCGCTGATGTCCCAAATGGACCAGGGTGTGCACCACAGCTGCTCCACCTCCCTTCTGCACTGAGGGCCTGGACGCAGCCAAGGCGGGTTCCCAGGCAGAGAGGCACGGCTGGGCTTGCCAGGACAAGGTGCGCACCACTCTGGAAAAGGCACCGAGGTCAGAGAGAGAAGAGAATCACGAGGCGGGCGTGTGGCACGGGTTGAGGTTGCTTGGGAAACTGCGTCTGGTGTCGAAATGCCTCCGTTCAAGTCCCAGCTCTCTCCTGAGTCCGGCTTTCTGTTAATTCACGCCCGGGGCGGGGCGGGGGGCAGTAGGTGAGCCTCGAGTAGTTGGGTCCTTTTCATCCATGTGGGAGACCCAGGTGGAGTCTAGGCTCCTGGCTTTGGCCTGGCCCAGACCTGGCTGTTGCAGGAATTAGGGAGTGAACCGGCAGACAGAGGACCTCTGCCTGACTTCTTACCTTCTGATTAAGAAATTAAAACAAACAAAGGGGGACAGTGTTGTGGCAAAGCTGGTTGGGCCACTGCCTGCGATGCTGGCATCCCAAATAAGTGTCGGCCAGCTGCTCCACTTCCAATCCAGCTCCCTGCTAATGCTCCTGGGAAGGCAGCAGAAGATGGTCCAAGTGCTTGGGCCCCTGCACCCACACGGGAGACCTGGCTGAAGTTCCAGGCTCCCGGCTTCAGCCCCAGCTGTTGTGGCCATTTGGGGAGTGAACCGGCAGATGGAAGCGCTCTCTCTCTCTGACTCTAACTCTGCCTTTCAAAATAAATACATCTTTTAAAAGAAAAGGCAAGGAGGAGTACTGAGGAAGGGAGGGAAAGAGGAAGGAGAGGAGAAAGAGAGAACAGAACCAGACATGAGGTCAGTATGAGCCAGCGGAGCCAGCGGCAAGTGCAGGAGTGGGAAGCCGGCTTCCTCCGTGGCTGGCAGTGCCGGCCTGGAACAGGGCTGGCCCGCCTCGGTGAAGTGGCACCACACAGGACGCCTGAGCACAGGGGTTTCCTCTATTTCTCTTCCACTTAACTTTGTTTCACCCAAGCCTCACACAGGTAAGACCCCACACAGTGCTCCCAAGGCCCACGTCCCCAAGCTCAGAGGGTGCTGGTCTGACACCAACGCACGCACGCACGCACGCAACAGTCCCGGAAACCACGGGTGCTGGCAGCAGGCAGGATCCAGGGCAAGACGAAGAGCCTGTGGAAAACAAAACGCAAGCTTGTCCCCCCCCCCATCATTAGCCAGCTCCGTGGGGCCCCTCTGGGGCTCCCCAGCCTCACTGCAGCCCTGCCCCACCAGGAGAGCTGCTGCCACTTCCGCCTCCCCTTGACGATGCTGCCTCCCATGCCTGAGCGCGTGGGTGGCCTTCCCCAGGTGCCATTTGCACCCCCCTCGGGGACCTCGTCAAGCCCTACCCGGGCTCCTGCCGCTGCCACACATGCTGTCCATCCGGACTGCACCTGTGTCGTCTCAGAGTTTTCCTCGGGCGCAGCAGTACCCCAGGTAGGGGTCCCGCAGGTCCGGGCCCCAGGAGCTGCTCTGGCTCCGTGACCGTTGGCTGGAGGGAGAAACAGCACTTCGACATGGGGCCAAGGATTGCATCCAAGGCGTGGCTCGGAGCGCGGCAGAGGCAGGGCTTCTGCACCCGGCAGCTCAGGCGGGCGCCGTGGGAGGAGCTGCGCCACCTGCCCCGCCTGCCTTCGTGCTTCTGCGCGGCACCCACGTGCCTGGGGGGCCTGGGGCCCTCCCCGAGCCTTATCTCAGAAAGGACTTCAACTTGTAACTGCTTCGCAGTCCCCAAGCCAGACGGCTTCTTGTCCTCCAAGCCCTGGAACCTGCCCTTGGCACAGTGTGAAGGTTTGCTCCCCCTGCAGCCAGCCTGGCTGGGGTTTCCAACCTCGCTGGGCTGACCCCCAGCCCAGCTTCCGTGGGGTCACGAGCTCTGGAGCCCATTCCTCTGCCCGGAGCTGGCAGTGGCTTCAGCGTCGCAAACCTTGCTGTGACAGTCCCGAGCTGAGCCTCACCCACTTCGGAGTCTGGCCTGCGAGGCACTCGGTGAGGTCTCCCCGCGCTCCAGGCGGTCTTTGCCAGTCCCAGATCCTGGTGAGAGGCTGTGAGAGCGCAGCTCAGTGCCCTCCTCTGTTCTCCCAGACGGAAGCCGCAGTGGCGTGGGCGCCTGTGAGGCGGCAGGGCCCCGGCCTCGCGGCCTCCAGCGCCTGATCACCGTCAGCTCCCTTCCCGGGTCGGCTGCGGCGCCGGGGCCGCCTCCGGGCAGTGTCAGCCGTGGATGCGCACGTGCAGGGGCCATCGTGCCCGAAACGACCGAGGCTCCATCCCGCCCAAGAGGAAGGCAGCCCCGGGAGACGCGGGCGGCCGCCGACCCGGCTCTGTGGTCAGCTGCTGCTTCTCAAAAGAGGAGGCGTGCGGTGCCAGCCACGATGAAGACCGTGGGAGACACACGCGGGGTCACACCGAGCACGGCGGGCAGGACCTGGTCATCTGGCTGCCCTGTCCCAGATGGCAGTGCTGTTGGGCTGCTCACACGCGTGTCACCGCAGGCTCAGAGTCAGGGGGACCACAGCCATGTGACAGCGGTTCCCGCGCCGCCTGGCGAGAGGCGGTTTTTGGTTCCATTGTAATCTTAGGAGACCACCATGTTGGTCATGGATGACAACACGGACCAGCAGCACGCGGCTGCAGTCAGGCACACACAGTCCCACACATCCATGGGTAAGCACGCGGCTGCAGACACGGTGCTGCGTCCCGCCCGTGGGTTCCAGGCAATCACTGAGGTCTGGATGGTACTGTCATGGCTCCCGCAGGGGGCTGAGTCCCAGCCGAGGGACCTGGATCTCCACCTCTCCCCTTCCCTCTTAGCCCTCAGGGAGGCTGTGTTCATTTCTGCCCAGGCTCCCTGGAGAGATTGTCCAGAACAAAGCCGCAGGTGCCTCTGCCCAGAAGACGGGGGAGGGCTGGAGACGCATGCAGCTCAGCTCCCGCCCACTGTCCCGCGTGATGCGGCGCCCACAGGCTGGGGGACACTGGGCTCAGCACTGAGCAGTGCTAAGTTCTCGACGAGCGACAGCGCCACACCCAGGTCAGGTCCCAGACCTTCACCAGGTGCCCCTCTGCTCAGGGGTCGCCCGGATTCCACCCAGAGGGGGGCACCCCCAATTCCAACAAGAACCTTCCAAGGCTGCAGGGCCCCTCCCTGAGGGTGTGAGAGAACAGGGCAGGGGCGCACATGCGAGTCTCAGGATTGGCAGGGGCGGCTTTACCCCCGCTTGTGTCACTGGTCTCAGCCTCGGGGGGGTCTTGATGCTCGTCCTCGTCTATGTCCCACATCCCCAGGCCTCCCTTCCTCCACCTCAGCAGGCGCACATACACATATACATGCATGCACACACACGCGTGTGCACACACACACGCATGCCCACATGTAAACACACACGCATGCACACGGATGCAGAGACACATGCATGTTCACATGTATGGAAACACATAACACATATGCACACACGTGCAGGCACACATACACACACCTGGCATCTGGGCTCTGCTTGCTAATTTCTGCTCTACAAAAGTGATGGCTCCAGGAAGCATCGTATCGCAGCAAAGATCAAAAATTCACCCTCTGGCTGTAGCCAGTGCCCACCCGATGTCCCACCCCCAGGCAGCTGCGGGCTTCCCCCAGCTAAAACGGTCCCTGGTCTCCTCTGTCCTGACAGGGGCTTCCCTCCCACTTTTGGGTCCTCAAACCTGCTACGTGGCTGAAGGACTGGAGGGGGATTTCATAGGCAGCAGTGCCCAGATCTGACTTCTGGAAACGCAGACACAATTGCCCAAGAAGGGCCCCTGATCATCAGTAGTGATGTTTAAGAATTGTTTATTTGGGAGGCAGAGAGAGAGAAATAGAGAGACCCAGAGAGAGAGGGACCCAGAGAGAGCTCCTATCCACTGGTCCATTAAATACCCACAGTGGCCGAGACTGGGCCAAGCCAAAGCCGGGAACCTGGAACTCAAGCTGTGTATCTGACGTGGGAGCAGGAAGCCCAGCACTTGACCCACCACCTGCTGCCTTAGCGGGAAGCTGGACTCTGGAGCCGGAGCCGAGTACCCAACAGGTCCTCCAGTGTGAGAAGCAGGTGCCTTAACCCCTGCCCCAGAGCCTGCCCCTCTGAGGAGTTCAAAAACTCCCCGTGCTCCCAGTGTGCAGCACAGGTCTTCCGTCACTGCCTCGAACTTCTTCTGAGTTGATTTGGGGAAGGGGCCTCGTAGCTGTGTTTCTTGATTTTCTTACCAGGAACCACAAACCTGTATTTTGTTTAATGTTCAAATTACTAAACTCATAAATATGTATTTTAGAAACAAGTTCTCTTGAGGATTTAAAGTGACCGTCATTTGATTAAATTCTCCTAAATTCTCTCAAATGAACGCTGGCGGATTCTTTGAACGCTTTGGATGTCGTAAGACTTCCACAAACGCAAGGCCTGGGAAGCTTATTATTCTCCTCGCACTTGAACCTGCACCAAACCTCAGAACAACGGCTGTATTCATTTCTTTGATAATTTATGTGCTGTGCACTACCTTCCTAGGGGATATTAGTGGACTTATTTTAATATCTTCCTCGGGTTTCAGTGATGTGTTTGTATTTCTTCCCAGGGGTGGGGTAATGTTACCAGACCCCAGAGGCTGCGGGGGCTGGAGGACGGGTGTGACCTGGCTCGCGTGGACACGGAGCCCGTCGTGAGGCCGGGTGAGCTCCCCACGTGCCCAGTGCAGTTTTTCCCTTACGTCCTGCTTTTTACAACCTGGGGTCTTTCAGGAAGTGACCCACTTTCGGAGGCTCCCGTGGCATGGTTAGAAGCCCACGTCCTGCCGTGTGGGCTGGCGACTCGTTGTGTGCTGGTCTGAGGGGCTGGTGCACCTGCTCCTCTCAGGGACAGGACCTGGTGAGGGCCCGGATGTTCCTGTCTGAAAGCCCCACCCCCAAGCCCTGCCAGGAGACTGGGGCGGGGCCTGGGGCGTGCAGGGGACGGACCTACCTACGCGCGTGCAGGCTCTCAGAGAGCTCACCTGTCCCTTCTACCACGGGAGGACCCAGCAAGAAGTCGGCCACCTGTGAGGGCGCTCACCAAGACCCACATCTGCTGGCTCAATCAGCGCTTGCAGTCTGTAAGCCACTGCGACCCTCCTTCTCCCGGCTGCTGTGTGCGGTCACCGAGCCTGACGGTGGGACTGTGTACCCCCTTGGTTATCCCTCAGCCATCCCAGCGCCAATCAAACCTGCCCCCGCCCTCCTGCTGATGGAGCTCTCGTTACCCTGCCTGATCTGGCTCGCTCAGTGCCATGCTTTTATTTGTGCCGTAGACGTGAATATGTGCAGATATGTATCTAAACTTGCATGTACGTTTGCATCTCCATTTCGTAAGAACCTACTTTAACAGCCGGAGAAGCAAAGCAACCAACAACACCCGCCTGTTAGAATCCACATCATTGCTTATTCATTTTCCATTACTGCACATTTTTGTACTGATTGATTTTTCTTTATCTTTTTCAAAGATTTATTTATTGAAAGGCAGAGTTACAGAGAGATAAAGAGAGAGAGAGAGAGAGAGGTCTTTCATCCTCTGGTTCACTCCCCAAATGACTGGACCTGCCAGGCCTGTGCCAGGCCTGTGCCAGGAGCTTCTTTCAGGTCTCCCATGTGGGCGCAGGGGCCCACTCACTTGGGCCATCTTCCACTGCTTTCCCAGGCCATTAGCAGGGAGCTGGATCGAAAGTGGAGCAGCCGGGACTTGAACCGGTGCCTGTATGGGGTGCCGGTGTAATAGGTGGCAGCCTAACCCACTACACGAGGACACCAGGCCCCTAGTTTTTCTCTTTTGAGTACAATTATGAACCCAGGGCCTTCACAGACTCACTTGCTCCAAGGAGACATGATGACAAACACCATTCTGTGCTCAGGTTGCCGTGGCTTGGTCAAGGGAAATCCTTGCATTGCATAGTCTGGCCATTTGGTTTACTGCCCTGGCTAGAGTGTGAGGAAGACTCTGAACTGGTTCCATCCCAAAAATGACTGCAATTGCTCGAACTGTGCTGACCCCAAGTTATGAGCTAGGAACATCTTCCAGGCCTCCCACACGGGTGCAGGGGCCCAAGGACTTGGGCCATCCTCCACTGCTTTCCTAGCCCATAGTAGAGAGCTGGCTGGGAAGTGGAGCAGCCGGGTTTGAACTGGCACCCAAATGGGATGCCAGTTCTGCCGGTGGTGGCTTTACACACTGTGCTACGATGCTGGCCCCTGGTAAGATGTATTTCTTCCCTCCCCAGCCCCAGAGCCCTCTTTGCTCCGAGAATCCCAGGTTTCATTTACTGAGTAGCAGCACTGAGTAGGGGGTTCGGCTTGGGAGGATGCATGGGGTGGACCAAGTTCTGTAGTGCTCCTGGGTCATGTGGGTTGGGGTTGGAAATTGTGACTTTCGAAGATAAATAAATCATGGTTCCCAGGGACCTCCCAGCTCTGTTGAGCTTCTATCGTTGTCCCCTCTGTCCTCAGAGTAAGTGGTATCTGCAAACATCCCCGTGACAACAGCCCGTTCAGTAAACCCCCGTGCTGCCAACAGATCGAGCCCTGTCCTGCCCGAGGCCATTGGCAGGGAGGAAGGGGGCTGGACAGACGGACAGAGCTCATGCCACGTGTTCCTTGGTATGGGATCTCTGCTGCTACCTGTGTGAGGTTGCCCCTTCCTGCAGCTGTGAAACCACTGGGAACGGCTTGCAGAGACGGAGGCCAGCACAGAGATTCTGAGAACACTCGTGGAGGTGACGGAAGATCGAGACAGGATGACGGGGAGACTGAAGACAGGAGATGCTCAGGTGCAAAGCCCGGTCTCAGACACAAAGGCACTGAGACAACAGTGGGATGAGGGGCAAGAGGTGAGCTTTCTGTGATGACAAGTATGAGGGAGAAAGAGCTCTGGGGGCACAGACTTGGGACCAAAAACAAAGAGAGGGGCCGGCACTGTGGTATAGTGGGTAAAGCCACCGCCTGCAGTGTTAGAATCCCATATGGGTGTCAGTTCAAGTCCTGGCTGCTCCACTTCCAATCCAGCTCTCTGCTATGGCCTGGGATAGCAGTAGAAAATAGCCCAAGTCCTTGGGCCCCTGCACCCATGTGGGAGACTTGGAAGAAGCTCCTGGATTCTGGTTACAGATTGGTGTAGCTCTGCCCATTGCGGCCATTTAGGGAGTGAACTAGTGGATTGAAGACCCCTCCCCTCGCCTCTGCCTCTCTATAACTGCCTATCTATCTATCTATCTATCTATCGGGGACAGACGTGGGGAAAAGAATCAGTGTACGGCAAAGGTTTGAAGCCAGATGCAAGAAGTGGGGAGCAATGTTGTTGGGAACTTAAGAGGTAGGACAGTGGAGATACAGGGAGAGAGGAAGAGGGGGAAAGTGGGAGAGAGGGAGAGAGGAAGAGAGAAACAGAGAGAGGGAGGGAGAGGAGGAGAGGGAGAGAGGGAGGGAGAGAGGGAGAGAAAGAGGGAGAGGGAGGGAGAAGGAGGAAGAGACAGAGGAACAGAGGAACAGGGAGAGAGGGAGAGGGAGAGGGGCAGAGGAATGGAGAGGGAGAGGGGGAGAGAGGAAGAGGGAGGGAGAGGGAGAGGGGGAGAGGGATGGAGAGGGAGAGGGGGAGAGAGGAAGAGGGAGGGAGAGGGAGAGGGGGAGAGGGATGGAGAGGGAGAGGGGGAGAGGGAGAGGGGGAGAGGGGGAGAGGGATGGAGAGGGAGGGGGGAGAGGGATGGAGAGGGAGGGGGGAGAGGGAGAGAGGGAGAGGGGGAGAGGGATGGAGAGGGAGGGGAGAGGGAGAGAGTGAGGGGGATGGAGAGAGAGGGGGAGAGAGGGAGGGGGAGGGGAGAGAGGGGGAGAGAGGGAGGGGGAGGGGAGAGGGAGAGAGGGAGGGGATAGAGAGAGAGGGGGAGAGAGGGAGGGGGATGGAGAGAGAGAGGGGGAGAGAGGGAGAGGGAGAGAGGGGGAGGGGGAGAGGGATGCAGAGGGAGAGGGAGGGAGAGGGAGAGAGGGGGAGGGAGAGAGGGAGGGGAAGAGGGAGAGAGGGGGAGGGGGAGAGGGAGAGAGGGAGGGGGAGAGGGAGAGAGGGAGGGGGAGAGGGGGAGAGGGAGAGAGGGAGGGGGAGAAGGGGAGAGGGAGGGGGAGAGGGAGAGAGGGAGAGAGGGAGGGGGAGAGGGGGAGAGGGAGAGAGGGAGGGGAAGAGGGGGAGAGGGAGGGGGAGAGGGAGAGAGGGAGAGAGGGAGAGAGGGAGGGGGAGAGGGAGAGAGGGAGGAAGCACAGACATGAAGTCAGTTTCGTTCTCAGACCAAAGACCACAAGGTCAGCTTCGCCGCCTGAAACACGCAGCAAGTCTCGGCTGCTTTACCTGCGCTCAGATCCACGGCGTTGGATGTGGCTGGTTTAGGGCTGACTCAGGGGATTCGGGACACCGGAGGGTCCTCCGAAAAGTTCATGAGAAAATAGAATTCAAAGAGCAGTCCATTTGGGCGGACATTTTCTTTTGAGATCCATGAATAGTATAAACTTTCCACAAATTTCCAAGGGCATGAATGGCATCGTGCATTCCAGATGTGAGGTTTGTTTGTTTGTGTGTTTAGCACCCCCACAAAGGGATCCCTTAACTTGGCTCCCCACGACCTCTCAGAAGCACTGGGCTGCCAGATCTCTGTTGGGTCTGGGCCTCTGAGCGCCTCCTGTCTCCCAGCACCTGCTCAGCCACCAGGGGGGTCAGCGACTGTCTCACCTCCCAGCGCTCGGAATACCTGGGCAGAGCTGGGGGTCGGGGAAGGCTGGGGTCTCAGTGTCCCACACCTCGTGGGTGGCCTGGGTCCACAGTGGCTTCTCCTGCAGGGCGCCGTGGGTCCTGAGGAGCTGCTGGGAAATCAGAAGGGCGACAGGAAAACGCGTTCACGTGGGACACCCACGGCGGCCCCGCCCATCAGCTCTGGTGCTGCCTTTCCACCGTGCGTGCGTGCGTGCGTGCGCGCCTGTGTCCTGTGCTTCCCTCGTTCTCCCTGGTGCTGGCTCAGGTTTTATGTTTCCAGCTCTGGCTACGTGGTGGTACCTGCATGGTTTCACGATTTATCTCTTGGATCAGGGTTACGTTTTCCCCCCTTTTCCGTTTGATCTGCGGTACACACATGGGGATGCTTCCAAGTGGAAAAGGCTGGTGGCCAGGCAGGGCCGCCGGGGAGGGCAGCCCAGAATGTTCTTGGACGGCTTATCAAAGTCGGGGCCTCGCATCTGGAAGGCGCTCAGGGCTCTGGACAGCAGGCCGTGAGGATGTGGGAGTCACAAGTCAGAACTGTCTCTGCAATTGGAATCCGGTTTAAATGAGACTGGCTCGTCCACAAACCCCCCACCCAGATGGTCTGTCAGCACAGCAGATGCAGCGGACGGGGCTGGGGAACTGGAGTCGGGAGGCAGATGTGGGCCGGAAAGAGGCTCAGCACCCTGAGTGCACACCGCCTGCAGGGCTCGGGTGGCTCAGCCCCGCGACAGTGCAGGAAGGAATGCTACGAAGATCACTTCTTACATCACGTTTCACATTTGCACCATCGATGTCAAATACAAAATAAATGACAATTTTTGCATTCCTAAAGCCTGTGCATCCTCCCATCTGTTTTCTGCGGGGAGTCAGGTGGCAGAGCCCCTCTGGGAGAAGACAGCGTCTCACCACCGTGTTCTGTTGGCCACCTGATTATCACAGTGACTGGTCACTTTCACACGCCCGGCACGAGTGTCCTCGGCTTGCATGGTTGTCGCTTCTGTTATGATACAAGGGGTCTGTAGCGGGCCAAGAGCTGTGACGAGCACATTCAATTACTGCTGGACATGCAGATAGCATAAAGGTAAGTAGGTGCAGCCCCAGGATGAGAACGTGGCCTTGGCACATGTGAGACAGGCGTGCCTGGGGGCGCCAGTGTGCCCTAGGGACCCACACATACTCTGAATGTTACTGAACTGGGGGTCTCACCTCTGCTCTCAGCTCACTGTCTGTTACACGATTACAAAACAGAGGCCCCATGCAGCTGCTGCTGTCACACAGTTGCCAAACAGAGTTTTCCCAGAACAGCATGGTTATAGCCTACAAAGTCAAAAAGCGAACATGCCATTAAACAAGAAAAAAATACCAAGTTCATTTTCAACATAAACTCCAGCACGTGGAAGACGCCTTTGTGAGCGATGGCACAGCCGGTTAGCCCGCCCAGCCCTTAGGAGCCCTGAGCCGCCCTTGTCTGGCGAGAGGGATGAGCAGGTGCGCCGCTGTGGACGACTCCTTCCGCAATCTTTCCGGCATGTTGTCTGCCAGAGCTCGGGTTGACGTGCCCCACTCCTGACACAGGTGGAAGCTGTGTTCTCTGGCCCTCCAGAGAAGCAACAGGCAGCGTGCTCAGCCCAGAAAACTGTGCCATGCCCTCTGCCCTTTGGCCACTCCACCTCTTGGGAGCCATTGCTTTGACTGTGTTTTGTCTCCAAACTCATCCTGGTCAAGTCAGGTTTCATCTCTTGTCCAAAGCACTGCTTCAGGGTCTTGATCCCACATGTTTAGGTTTTTTTGAAAAAAAATTTTTTTGACAGGCAGAGTTAGACAGTGAGAGAGAGAGACAGAGAGAAAGGTCTTCCTTCTGTTGGTTCACCCCCTAAATGGCTGCCATGGCCAGTGTGCTGCACCAATCCAAAGCCAAGAGCCAGGTCCTTCCCTTTGGTCTCCCATGCAGGTGCAGGGCCCAAGCACTTGGGCCATCCTCCACTGCCTTCCCGGGCCACAGCAGAGAGCTGGACTGGAAGAGGAGCAACCGGGACAGAATTTGGTGCCCCGACCGGGACTAGAACCCCGGGTGCTGGCGCCGCAGGTGGAGGATTAGCTCAGTGAGCCGCGGCGCCGCCTTTTTTTAATTTTCATTTTGAAAAAAAAAATAAAAAAGATTTATTTGGAAGGCAGAATGACAGAGACAGAGCAGCTGGGACTTGAACCAGCGCCCTGATATGGGACACCAGGCTTAACCCACTCTGCCACAGCGCAGGTCCCTATCCCACATGCTCGAAATTTCCAGGGAAAGCTCTGCTCTCGTCTGCCGCTGACCTGGGTGAGACGGTGTGTGCACCATCGAGCAGCAAGTCTACGTGCTGGCTGCTGCTGCTGCCTCCCCGGCCAGGAGCTGGCTCGTCAGATCCACGTGGATGCTCAGCCGCCACGGGTGTCGGCATCCGCACGGTCCTGTCTTGTCGCAAAGTGAGCAGCTGATTCCTGCAGGGAAGCTGTCCACAGCGCTCCGTGGGCACCAGGCCTCCGCAGGGCCCGCGGCTGCTCTGGCTTCAGCTTCGGCAGTTTCCTGTGGCTCTGCTGGGTCACGTGTGCGCCTGATGAGCGCCTCACTCGGAGACCTCTTATCGCAAGTTACTGCAAGTTTATCCTGGGTGGGGGTGGGGGGGATTTGAAATCTGTGCATATTTTTTTCATAATGCACATTTCCAAGTACTTTCTGAACACCCCTTGAAGTAAATTCTCATGATTTATGAAAGGCACATTTTATAAAGTCGCTGTTCAAACTGAATTAGTGAGAACCACGTGTCCGCTGCTGTGAGAAACACGAGTCAGGTTCCCGTGATCCGCGGGGACCCATCAATCAGTCAATCACCTTGTCTTATGCACGTTTCTCTAAAACGCACGTTGATGCACCAAGGCTGAGCTCACGGCCGGCAGCGCTGCGATGCCCGGCTAAACGGAGCCTACTGCTCGTGGCCTGTGCTCACCCAGGCGCAGCGCGGCCTCCCTGCACCGGGGGGCACGCAGGGGCCCTCAGCGCCACCGCCAGGGACGCTTCTCCCAGCCAAGCCCCCGACAACACAACATGGAAACACAGAGACACAGCCCCGAGTGCGGCATGAAACACGCCCGACTGGGTTAGGAGAACAGACGCAGAAGGCACAGACGCGCGTGGGTCCCGACGCCGGGGTCGCAAGCACACTTTAGCCAGCAGGGAAGCAGACAATGTATCATCTGTGAAATACGAGGTCAGCCACGTGTAAGAATCAGCTAGATCACCTTACAGGGTGGAGGGCCGATCACAAGGAAATGCACGGACCTAGACTGGCTGAAATAATTTTGTGCAAGAACAACAAAATCTCAGGAGTGGCCTGATTTCAAGACCTACGCAGAACTACAGGAGAGTAGTCAAGACAGCATGATGTTTATGGGACTGGCGCTGTGGTGTAGCGGGCTAAGCCACTGCTTGCTTGCAGTGCCGGCATCCCATAAGGGCACTGGTATGTCCCAGCTGCTCCACTTCCAATCCAGCTCCCTGTTAATGCATCTGGGAAAGCAGTGGAGGATGGCCCAAGTACCTGGGCCCCTGCACCCACGTAGGAGACACAGAGGAAGCTCCTGGCTCCTGGCTTTGGTATGACCCAGCCCTGGCTGTTGCAGCCATCTGGGGAGTGAACCAGCGGATGGAAGATCTCTCCCTCTCAGTCTCTCCCTCTGGCTCTGTAACTCTTTCAAATAAATTTTTAAAAAATCCAAGATAATGTGGTGTTGCTGTAAAAACAAAACAAAAAAAATAAATAATATAATGGAATCATAAGCCTTGAAAGAGAACCACACACCTAGGAGGGTACTTCAACAAGGTCATGGGGAGGGGCCAGCACTGTGACGTAGTAGGATGTGGTGGCAGCATCCCATATGGGCGCCAGTTCGAGTCCTGGCTGCTCCTCTTCCAATCCAGCTCTCAGCTGACAGCCTAGGAAAGCAGTAGAAGATGGCCAAGTGCTTGGGCCCCTGCACCCGCGTGGGAGACAGAGGACGCTCCTGGCTGCCGGATTTGGAACCTGCTCTGGCTGCTGTGGCCATCTGGATTTTGGAGAGTGAACCAGAAGATGGAAGACCTTTTGCTCTGTCTCTCCCTCTATCTGCAACTGTACTTCTCAAGTAAATAAATAAAATCTTTTAAAAAAAATAAAGGTCACGGGGAATGTGTATTATGAAAAAACTATGAATGGATTTCAAAGTTTTTTGCACCTTTTGAAGTATCCTTGTATGGGTCAATTGATTTTCCAAAAAAATTGCAAGGCAATTCAATGGTAGAAAAAAAACCTTTGCACAAAATTTTGCTGGAACAACTGGGTTTTTATAGGGAAAACAAAAGGAAGTTTGACATCCACCTCACATCATCTGCAAACATCCGTTCAAGAAGGAGTGCACCCTGAACAGAACCGCTGTGACTATGAAGCTTCTAGAAAAACAGAGATTAGATCACCTGGGCTAGGAAAATCGCATCTGGGGAGTGGATGGGGGATGGAGAATCTCTCTCTCTCTGCCTTCAAAGAAATGAAAATAAATAAACTTGAAATGTAGAAATCATAAAGAGTACTTGCATAAAAATTGAACTGGACTTTATCATAATTCAAAACAAAATTATCTACAACACATGAAGAGCTCATGCTAATCAATAACAAACAAATAATAAAAGTTAAAAAAAAATAGGCGGGGCTGGCGCTGTGGTGCAGTGGGTTAATGCCCTGGCCTGAAGCGTCAGCATCCCACATGGGTGCCGGTTCTAGTCCTGGCTGCTCCTCTTCCAATCCAGCTCTCTGCTGTGGCCTGGGAAAGCAGTAGAAGATGGCTCAAGTCCTTGGGCCCCTGCACCCACATAGGAGACCCGGAAGAAGTCCTGGCTCCTGGCTTCGGATTGGCACAGTTCCGGCTGTGGCGGCCATTTGGGGAGTGAGCCATCAGATGGAAGACCTCTCACTCTCTCTGCCTCTTCTCTCTCTGTGTAACTCCAACTTTCAAGGAAAATAAAGAAATCTTAAAAAAAAAAAAAAAAATAGGCAGGGGCCAGTGCCGTGGCTCACTTGGTTAATCCTCCGCCTGCGGTGCCGGCATCCCATTTGGGTGCCGGTTCTAGTCCCGGCTGCTCCTCTTCCAGTCCAGCTCTCTGCTGTGACCCGGGAGGGCAGTGGAGGATGGCCCAAGTGCTTGGGCCCTGCACCCTCTTGGGAGACCAGGATAAGTACCTGGCTCCTGGCTTCGGATCAGTGCAGTTCCAGCTGTAGTGGCTATTTGGGGAGTGAACCAACAGAAGGAAGACCTTTCTCTCTGTCTCTTTCTCTCTCGCTGTCTATAACTCTACCTGTCAAGTAAATTTTAAAAAAATTTAAAAAATAGATAAAAAAAATAGGCAGTAGACCTAAACATTGACTTCACAAAAGACACAAAAACGACCACAGGGCAGGCGTTTGCGTAGTGGTTAAACACCCACATGCAGTATCACAGTACCTGGGCTCCTGACTGCAGTTTCCTGCTGGTGCAGGCCCTGGGAGGCAGTGGTGACGGCTCAGTGATTAAGTTCCTGTCACCCACGTGGGAGACCTGGACTGAGCTCTTGGCTCCTGGCTTTGGCCTGACCTAGCTCCAACGTTGTTGGCACTTGGGCAGTGAGCCAGCAGATACGATCTCTCGCTCGCTGTCTCTCGCTGCCTCTGAAATAAGTAAGTAAATAAACTTTTTACAAATGATCATGGAGTGTATAGCCATATAATCAACATAATCAGACATCAGGAAAGATAAAATTCAGGCAACGAGGAGATGGCTGACACAGACACGCACAACAGGCTCCCAGTGAGCGCTGGCACACAGTGCAGTTGTTGGGATTCTCTGTGCATCGCTGGAGAGGGTGCAGAATTGCACAGCTACTTGGGGGAAAGGCATGGCAGCTCCCTATACAAATAGCCTTAAAACCATTCTATGACCCAACAGTTACTGCACTAAAGGACTTGTACAAAATGTCCTTATTCATGGGAGGCCCGTGTTGGGAAACAAACAAACAAAAACCCAGAAGGATGCATAACCAAATTGTGATATCTTGCTACTAAGCAGGAAAAAGTGAACTATTGATCCAGGAAACAATATGAGTGACTTAATGTGGGTAGAAGCAGCCAGACACAGAAGAGCACATGCCTACGGCTCCACTGACGGGCAGTCCTAGAAGGGACGAAATCAATCACGGGGCAAAGAAATCAGAGCACCAGTTGCTGACAGGGAAGATGCAGGGCTGCCTGAAGGAACTAAAATGGTTTTTATCTCAGCTGGGATGTGGATTGTACTCCCAGGATTCGGCGATCACACTGTGTGGAATTCGCAGCAGTGCCCCCTGGGTGTCGGGGCACACGGGTCCAGAGCGCTCAGTGAGGTGACAGCATTTAATGCAGGAGCCGTCACACAGCCCAGCAATTGTGCTGCCCCCTGTGTGCCCCTCACACCTACAAGTGAGTGGGTAGACTCAAAGCAGCACTGCCCAAAGTGTTCAAGCGGAAATCTCCTGTGCTCACCTCCAGGCCCAACGGCGGTGAGAAAGAAGGAAGTAGAATTCCTACCATGAAAGAACTGAGCGAGAGAAGACAGAAAAACAGGGGCCAGCTCTGTGGTGCAGCAGCCAAGCCACCACCTCAACGCCAGCATCCCCTGTGGGTGCTGCTTTGTGTCCCGGCTGCTCCACTTCTGATCCAGCTCCCTGCTAATGGCCTGGGAAAGCAGTGGAAGATGGCCCAGGTGCTTGGGCCCCTGCGCCCATGGCGGACACCTGGATGAAGCTCCTGGCTCCTGGCTTTGGCCTGACTCAGCCCCAGCTGTTGCGGGGTGGGGTGGTGGTGGTGAACCAGTGGGTAAAGACCTCTCTCTCTCTGGCTTCTCCCTCTCTCTCTCTGGCTTCTCCCTCTCTCTCTGGCTTCTCCCTCTCTCTGCCACTCTGCCTTTCAAATAAATAAATACAGAAATCCTAAAAAAAAAAAAAAAAAGAAAGAAAATTACATATTCCAAGAAAGCATTTAAGGAGACCTGGCAAATGTCAAAGCCTAATGCAATACATGCCCCGTGCGTCTCGGCATACGCAGCCGTAGTATGAAAATGACAGCCTGTTGGCAGGACTCAGGCCTGGCTCGGGGGAGGGCAGAGGGAATTCATCAGCAGCTTCGCTGTCTGCTCCAGAGAAGCCCTGCGCTCTCCACTTCCCAGGGAGCGGCTTCACCCCGCAGGAGGCACGCGTCCTCTGGGGCTCTGATTCTACTGAATATACTCAATACACTTTATCTCTGCCCATGAGAAATTCGAGGTAGCCTGCAACAAAAGACACACACATGAGCCACGGGGACATAAATCTAAGAAGGAAACCAGGATCAAAGACAGCAAATATTCCATCAGTACTGGTTAACCACAGTGGCCGTGACCAAGTTTCAGCCGTGGCTCGGAGCTTTTTTGGCAGCTGCGGCGTAAGAGCCAGATACGGAAGCCAACCTGGCTGCTTCCCCGTGGACACCTCGCCTTGGTTCCATTTTGCATTGCTGCCTAGCCCGCTTCCCCCTCCCCACCCTCTCTCTTCCCTCCGTCCTTCAGGCTGGAGCCTCCCCAGCCACGCCCCCTCCCCCAAGCACACCTTGTGAAAGGAGCGGGGAGACCAGAGCCTGCCTCTTCCCAGACTGGAGAGGACCAGGGTGCGTGCTTCGGTCGACAGGCAGTGGATGGCAGGTACTCGCGGCCCGAGTATGGACAGATAGAGGTGAACTATCACCACTTCCCGGAATAAGCCCAATCTCGGCCGAAGAAATAACAGAGGAAAGCCAGGAGGGGATTTGAACTCAAGGAAAGACCAACTTAAGATCAACGCAAATTAAAAGGCAAAGAAGCTCCCAGATGTCCCAAGTGTCAGGTTAATCCTCTCCCACGCGAAGAGATGACAAGGACTCCCAGCCCGCCTCACCCTTCTCAGCCCCCAGCTTCCGCGTCCACAGCGGCCTCGCAGCCACAGCCATCTCAAGTTCAGCAGCCATGAGCAGCAGGCGGGACTGGCTCAGGCTTCCCTCCACCGCAGGGGGACGGCGCCGTGATCATTCCCGCTGTCCGAGCCGAAGGCCTCGGGCCACCCTGCCTGCCGCCCTTCACACCCCGCATCCCGTCGGTAAAGCATTGCCCAGAGCCAGGCACTTCCTGACATCTCTGCTGTTGATTCGGTGCCCCGGCGCCCGCCCGCACCACGCAGGACACCTGCCAGCCGGCCCTCCTCCAGCTGACCGTCCACACAGCACTGGTGTCGATCCAGCCAACACGTCCAGAGGTGAATAACCAGAGCACCTGGAGTTCGCCCCTGGAGTCCGGCAGTGGATGCAGCCCTTCTAAGACCTGCGGCTGAGATACCCCTGGCGGTGGGGGCAGGGGCGCTTCGCCCCTCCATGCCTCGGCCATGCCTCGGTTCCCAGTGCTGAAGCGGGAATACCGACCACACGGGAATGCACGCAGACCTGCTGCCAGTGACAGGCGCTGCTGGGCACGCCTTTCTGGAGAACCCCAAGCAGAACCCCAGGCCACTCCCACGCAGAGCTAAAGCAACCACGGCCCCCAGCACCCCCAGGGAGGCACACGTTCTTACATCTGCCCTACCTCCCACAAGCCCCTGCCCAAGAATTCTGGGTTTTTCTCAGCATCAGCCTTGAGCTCGGTGGATCTCCGTCCAACACTAAGGAAGATAGAAGCCCCAGGAGAGACGGCGGTTCACCAGGCGGCTGAGGACTGGTCCACGTGTCCACCACAGTGAGGCCACAGGATCACGGAGCAGGGCTCGCAGCTCTTCACGAACAGGCCTCCAAGCTGTACCCAAAGAATGGGGACTGTGTCCAGTGGGCCTGCGTGCCAGGCATTACAGCAGATCTTCCCACGAAACAACCAGCCCTCCCTGGCCGGATGCGGGAGACCCTGCTTGCATCTGGCCGGCTGGCTGGGTCTTCCAGTGGGACCTGGTGCGGTGAGAACGCCCGGCCTTGCTTCTCTGATACTTTTGAGCTACATGGCCACAGGCACGGCTAGCGGGGGGGGGGGGGGGCGCCCCCACACCGCGGCAACACCGTCCATGTGACGCATTTCACACTCACCCACGCTCCCCTTCAGAGAGAGCCCTCTGTCCCGCCCCACGTGGGGCTCAGCTCCCTATTCTCTGTGCCCAGCATCGTCGCCCAGGAGAGCGGCTACTCCCCCACGCAGGTGCCCAGCGGGGACCCCACCCGGCCAGAGAGGAACAGAAACACACAGGGTAAGGCTGACTAGAGTAAGGAGGAAAACACATTTTTCTTAAACTAATGTATTAAGAAGTTTATTCTTCAGTCATAGAAAAGAACATTTTTTTTTTTTTTGGCTTTGAAACCAAGACATAAAATGAGAAGACAAGTAAGCGAGAGCCTTGGGGGAAAGTGTGTGGAGGCCTCATGCTGAACCCTCAGGCGCGGCGCAGCCTGGGGCCGGGCACGGCGGGAAGGGGAGGGACGGCGCCAGCGGAGGGCCCAGCCACCCCCTGGCCTGCGAGCCCGGGAAGCCACCCCTCCCTCCCTCCCTCTCCACAGCCCTGTGAGCAGCGGGCAGCAGTGCGTGATGCTAGCGAGCCTGTCTGGTTTGTCGGAGAGCGCAGTGGTTCAGCACGTTGAAGCCGCACGCACAAAGCGCGCGCCGGGCCGGCCGAGGCCAGCGTCTACTTGGAGCCAGCGATCTGCTGCAGGCAGAGCTTCATGTAGGCGTTCTTGTCGCGGATCTCCATGACCGCGTCCCGCACCAGCTCAATGAACATCTGGGGCCAGAGCTTCTGCAGGGCCTCGTTTTTCATGTTGATTTCCGTGGCTCCCTTCACAAGGTCCTCGACGTACACCTTGCAGAATTTCTTTTTCTCCTTTATTTCCTGTTTTGAAACAAATACACATGTATAAAATTGCATGAAGTCGTAACTAACGCAAACGCCAAAGCAAGAATGGCTGAAAGAGAAACTTGGAGCGCGCAGGGCTGCAGTGACGTGCAGGGTGGGGGGACGCGCAGGGCTTGGGAGACGCACAGGGCTGTGAGGACGCACAGGGCTGGGGGGACGCGCAGGGCTGGGGAGACGCGCAGGGCTAGGGGGACGCGCAGGGCTGGGGGGACGCGCAGGGCTGGGGGGACGCGCAGGGCTGTAAGGATGCGCAGGGCTGTGAGGACGCGCAGGGCTGGGGGGACGCGCAGGGCTGCAGTGACGTGCAGGGTGGGGGGATGCACAGGGCTTGGGAGACGCACAGGGCTGCGAGGACACGCAGGGCTGCGGGGACACGCAGGGCTGCGGGGACGCGCAGGGCTGGGGGGACGCGCAGGGCTGTAAGGACGCGCAGGGCTGGGGGGACGCGCAGGGCTGCGGTGACGTGCAGGGTGGGGGGGATGCACAGGGCTTGGGAGACGCACAGGGCTGCGAGGACACGCAGGGCTGAGGGGACGCGCAGGGCTGGGGGGACGCGCAGGGCTGGGGGGACGCGCAGGGCTGTAAGGACGCGCAGGACTGTGAGGACGCGCAGGGCTGGGGGGACGCGCAGGGCTGGGGTGACGCGCAGGGCTGCGGGGACGCGCAGGGCTGGGGGCACGCGCAGGGCTGTGAGGATGTGCAGGGCTGCGGGGACGCGCAGGGCTGGGGAGACGCGCAGGGCTGGGGAGACGCGCAGGGCTAGGGGGACGTGCAAGGCTGGGGGACGCGCAGGGCTGGGGAGACGCGCAGGGCTGTGAGGACGCGCAGGGCTGGGGGGACGCCGGCCTCCACGGGACAGCTCCTGCTCTGTGGCCACTGCCCCACTTCGGCTGGCTCAGCCCACCCAGGCCCAGCCAGCAGAGCCTCCCAGCTTCTGTGCAGAGTCCATGCAGCACTGGGGACGCCAGGTGCACGCCAGCTGATGAGATGAGTCCGTATCTTGCACACCCACACTCTGAACCTACACTGTTACGGAGACGGAGAGCCTGCGGCAGTTGGGGAACACGTCCGAGAGGCAAGAGAAAGCATCTCCAAGCCGAGACCCGGAGCGTGGGCTTCTAAACAGGGTCCCGCTACACCCCTGGGCCTGGTTCCAAACACACGGACGGGGACGTCCGGGGACCGGACCCCAGCTGCATCACAGGGGCTAAAGCAAAGCCTTTTATTTACTGCAAGAATTTAGCATTTGTCCTGGCTATGGATATTTCGAGTGTGTCAAGGTACAAGCATTGAAGTTGTCATAAAGTACAGGAAAAGCCAGCACAGCAGTGAGATAATCAGCCTTGCGATGCAAATACTCATTCACACGATGCAGGAGGGAGAACAGATGCCAACGCGACAACAGGTGTGATCATTCAGAAAAGGATCCATAACTTTCCAGCTGAAGCCAGAACACTAAAATAATTCCAGCATGAATTACAGATACATTGTCACCAATTTCTTGTCATCAAAACTATGCTCGTGAGGACTTGTAATTAAAAAAATGCTTACATTATAAACTTAAATGAAAAAGTTCAAAACTAATATTTTCAAAAATTAATTTTTAGTTATTGAAAAGCAGGGTGGGGAGAGAGAGCTCTTCCAGAGACCCCTGGCTCACTTCACGATGGCTGCGGCAGCTGGGGCTGAGCTGGGCCAAGCTTCGAGGACAGAACTCCACCCCCGCCTCCCAGTGGGTGGCAGGGCCCCAAGTCCTGGAGCCCGCACCGGCTGCTTCAGGGTGTGCATCAGCAGGAAGCAGGATTGGAAGCAGTGCTGGGACTCGCATCCAGCTCTCCAAAATGGGACATGGACGTACCAAGCGGTGGCTTGACGCCTGTGCCGCAATGCACAACCCCAAAATGAAATTCTTACGGGGCTTGGGTTATACTAGTGCATGCGTTTGTCAGAACCTCAGCAATTTTGCACAAAAGACATATTTCAGTATATAAATTTAACCTCTAAGGAAGAAATTAGGGAACAGCAGTGTGGCATGGTAGGTAAAACTGCCACCTGTGATGCTGGCATCCCACATGGGCACCGGTTCAAGTCCCAGCTGCTCCACTTCCCATAGGCTCTCTCCTAATGGCCTGGGAAAGCAGCAACAGATGGCCCAAGCACTTGGGCCCCTGCACCTGCATGGGAGACCCAGAAGCAGCTCCTGGCTCCTGGCTTCCACCTGGCCCAGCCCCGGCTGTTGCGGCCACTTCAGGAGTGAACCAGCAGATGGAAGAGCTCTGTCTGTCTGTCTGTCTCTCTCTGTAACTCTGCCTTTCAAATAAATCTTTAACAAGCAAACAAAAAACAAGGGGTGGACTGATGGACAGGCAGGCCCGTGACTGAGAAAACACCCTAGGTAATCTGATGGTAACAGGCTTCTCTTTTTTTAAAAGTTATATTTATCTGAGAGGCAGAGTCCTAGACAGAGAGAGGGAGAGACAGAGAGAGGTCTTCCATCTGCTGATTCACTCCCCAGATGGCCACAATGGCTGTAGCTGGGCCGGTCCAAAGCCAGGAGCCAGGAGCTTCTTCCAGGTCTCCCACGTGGGTGCAGGGCCCAAGGCCTTGGGCATCTTCCCCGCTTCCCCAGGCCACAGCTGTGGAGCAGCCGGGACATGAACAAGGACGCTGGTGCTACAGGCAGAGGCTTGGCCTACAGTGCACAGCGCTGGCCCCAGCATGTAGGTTTTTACTGTAGAATTCTTTCAGCTTTGCTCTATGTTTTTCTCTTCCTCTTTTCTACTTTCCTTCTTGTTCTAAATGTTCAAAATTTTTTAAAGCAACGAAATACCGCTTGCCATTCCGGATCAATTACGTTAGTAATGAGTCCACACACACTCAGCTTCCCAGCAGAGGTGCACTTGGACCCACTGTGAGAAGCATCTCCGCACAGGGACTCACCGCTGGAGGTCGGCAGGCTCAGCTGATGCTGCCCGTGGCCACAGCACGCGGTCACGTGCTGCTCTGTCATGAAACTGTGTGCAGATGTGGAAGGATGATAACCAGCGAGCGGTTCCAGCTGGCTTCTCTGACGGCCCTGCCTCCCGTGACTCCGGCAGCAGCCCGGGCCTCAGCTACCTGCACTGTCAGTTTGTTGCTGGGAGCAGCACTCAGCCCTCGCTTTAACACTCAGTAACCCAGAGCACAGCAGGGCGCCCAGGGCTGCGCCAGCCACACTCGCAGGGGTGGCACCATCTGGCCTGGGGGCCGCATCTGGCCTGTGAAGTCATTGATTCCGGCCCTGCCAGGGCAACTGCAGGCGGGACTCGAAATTCAATAACCCACAGCAGGCTCACTTCCAGGTTGATAACTGTGGACGGCTTGTGGCTGACGTTACAAAGACCCGAGCGGCCTTGGCGGGACAAAGTTCCAGGCCGTGCCTCACAGCAAGCAGGTGTCAGACAGCAGAGGGCACAGGACAAGTCCATGGCTGCCTCCCTCAGGGGGCACACAGGCGTGTGAGGGTTGGGAGGTCAGCCCCGTCTAACGCTTCCCTACTGAAAACTCGCTCGTCCTTGCAGGACTTGTGGGGGCGGGCTGGAGACCGCCCGCGTATAGAAAAGCTAACTGTCCTGATAAAATGGTGCTGAGTGCTAAAGGAAGCGTTCAGACTGCAAGGACGGGGGTGTTCAGCAGGGGCGGCCATACGGGAAGGTACCGGGGTGCACCCTGGGAGCCCACGGCGGGATTAGGCGTGGCGGTGCCTCTCACGTGACCCTGACGCCCTCCTGAGTCTGCAGCTCCCACGACAGGACTCCCCGGGTCCCTAGGCCTCTGAAAGCTGTTCCGGAGGAGTCAGGGGCCCGGACAACGACCAAGCAACAGGGCACAGTGCGTGACGAGGGGTGGCCTGGTCTCCCAGGTCTCTGCGAGGCAGGCTGCAGAGCGGGCAGGGCAGCTCTGTGTGCTGCGGGCACCTGTCTCTCCCAGCTGGGGACGAACGCCGGGCTGGGAGCCAGGTGTCTGAGGGACATGGGCGAGCTCTCTGCTGAGTGGGCGGGAGGGGCTCCAATCAAGGCTCTGACCAGCAGCCTGAGGTCTCTCCAGGACCTTCTTTTCCCTGTGACATTTCCCCAAAGGGAGGCCAACCTTCCCTGTCGTCACTTCTTTATTGCTTATTTATTTATTACTCAAATCCTTTTCATCAAACTCTGCCCATATGACTCCACTGAGGCTATCTCTGGATTAAAAAAAACCATGACCTTGAGGGCCAGCTTTATCATTCTTTCTTTTACAGTCTGTACACTTGGGTGTTAAAGAATCACAAGCTGTCCCATCCAGGTGGTAAAGATTTCCTCTGATTTGTAAAAACAAGAACTTGAAAGTTTTGCTTTTCACGCTGGGTTTTTACTGATCTGGAGTTAGTTTCTATTGCACGTGTGAGGGAGCTCAGCACGTTTCTCTGAGCGGACACCCCCTCTCCTCAGCACCACTTGCTGCACTCTGCCCCCGCTAGTCTGTAACCCCGCAGCCTGGGCGAGTTCTGGCTCCCTGTTGTCCCCCGGTCTGTCTGCCCTACACTTTCTAGATCACCCTGGCTTTCTAACAGTGCTTGGGCTCTGGCCAGGCAAGTGCCTCCTAGGTTTACTGTTGGCATCTGAGGTCTTTGCTCTATCAGCTAACTTTTAGCTCTATCAGCTGGTAAAATGCCACAATAGCCCCAGTCAAACCTGAAGCAAAACTGCCTTACAGTTATGAATTAGGTAAAATTGACATCGTTAGAATACAGAAAATTTTGTCTGTGAACATAAACATTTTACTTACTCTTATTTGATGACTTTTTTTTTTTAAAAAAGATTTATTTTGAAAGTCAGAGTTACAGAGAAGTAGAGGCAGAGAGAGAGAGAAAGAGAGAGAGAGAGAGAGAGAATCTCCCATCTGCTGGTTCACTTCTCAGATGGCCAGCACTGGGCCGGCCAGGCTGAAGCCAGGAACCAGGAGTTTCAACCAGGACTCCAGTGTGGGTGCAGGGGCTTAAACACTTGGGTCATCTCCCGCTGCTTTCCCAGGCCATCAGCAGGTATCTGGATCGTAAGCAGAGCAGCTGGGACACTAACTGGTGCCCACGCGGGATGCCAGTGTCACAGGGGGTGGCTTTACCTGCTGGACTTTCGATATAATATCCTTCATAAAGGGCTTGTACCACTTTATCATTCACGCCTACAGTGTTTGTTGTTATGGCAAATGGCATCTTTCTTTAAATTGATCCTCGAATACATAATTCTACTAAACTGGATTCTTAACTTTTTTCTTACTAACATCAAGAGATTTCTATAATTTGGAGAATTAGTCGCAAACTATTTTTCCAGCTCGCCATTTGCCTTTGCTTCTTTCATCCCCTGAAGGCCCTTCTGAGCCCAGGGGTCCATGTCGGTTTCGCTGTAAGCTGTAAACCCCTGCGGCACCTGGACGTATGCCGGATGCGTGCAGCTCGTTCTTCTTTCTTCTTGGGTCCTCACTCGTCCGCAGATCACTTGCTGGACAGTCCTCGTGACTTGTCTAAGGCTGCTCGCCACCATTCCGCAGCTTCGCCTGTGTTGGGACACAGGCGTTTTCTGTTCCACTCCAGGGCGCGGTACCTTCACAGCCACCAGCTCTGTCTGGGAGAAGACGCTGTAACGCGTCCCGCCGTCCAGTGGGGCTGCTCCCCTGCTCGCTCTTTTCAGAGTTGTTGTGGCCATTTGTTTACTTTTCCACAGGTACTGCAGGATCATCTTCTTTAAAAAAAACTTCAACAAATTTTGGCATTTTCACTGAGAACATATTAAAATTTTAAATTAACTTAAGGAAAACTGATTTGCTTGCGATCCTTTTTGTGCAAAATAGGTTTTTTTCTATTTGCATAAATATTTAATTTTCCATTGCATAAACTGCAGGCTCCATTAATTTTTTTGTAGACTTTTTTTTAAAGATTTATTTATTTATTTGAAAGACAGAGTTAGAGAGAGAGAAGGAGAGGCAGAGAGAGGTCTTCTATCTGCTGGTTCACTCTCCAAATGACAATAGCCATAGTTAAGCTGATCCGAAGCCAGGAGCCAGGAGCCTCTTCCAGGTCTCCCATGTAGGTGCAGGGGCCCAAGCACTTGGGTCATCTCCCACTGCCCTCCCAGGCCACAGCAGAGAGCTGGATGGGAAGTGGAGCAGCTGGGACTTGAACTGGTGCCCAGTGGGATGCTGGCATTTTAATCTGCTGCACCACAGCACAGGCCCCTCCATTAATGTTTCAAAGCTTGCCTTCTACAGGGCTGAAAGGTACTGCTGGCTGATCAGGAGGTATTTTATCTGCATACTGGTATGGGAGGGAGGTCTTTCCTGTCATTCTAGTTCTTCTGCTTGTTATCTGTTATACGGCGCTGTTGGTTTCTGCTCCATACTGAATTTTCTTATAGCTTTTATAGTTCTCAATTAATGCTCTTGGGATTTCCCAAAGTCAGTAACACTGCACTCGTACTAGCTCCTCCTTTTCAAGTCACTGCTGACTTCACCTTCTTGTCCAAGTGCACGGTCTGCAGGGGAGTAACAGTGGTGGTGCCAGGCAGCCTTGTTTGGACCCTGCTTCAGGGTTCCACCGCTGTGCAGCAAACGACCTCCGATTCCGCCGTGTGACACAGCACACCTCTGCCACGCTGCCTCTGTGCCCCCAGGTCGCAGCACGGCTGGGCTGGGAGCCCTGCTCGGGACCTCCCAGGCTGCCCGGCGCTGGCCCTGCGGCGCTCAGACTCCACTCCGGAGCTCCAGAGGCTGCTGGCCGACGTCAGGTCTGTGTTTGCAGGACAAAAGCCCCCAAGCTGGAGCTAGCTCTCAGCCAGGGGCTGTTAGCTGCTGGCAGCTCCCCGCAGCTCCCTGCCCTGTGCCTCACCAGGCACGGCAGTGGGTTCCTTCAGGCCCACAGGACACTCGTCAGAGAAAGGCGAACCTTTAACGAACCTGCCGGACGGGGTCCAGCTGACCCCGCACAAGCGCGCGTCCCTGCTCTCAGCTAAGGTCGTCTGTAAGGGCCCTTGACTGTATCTGCAAACCCCTTCACCCTCGCCACATGCTGCTGTTAGGGCCAAGCCGCAGGCCCTACACACGCAGGAGAGGTTTCCCAGGGTGAGGATACCACCGGGTGGGAATCATGGTGTTCCCCCGAATCCACCCCCCAGGACTACTTACTGTCTGACCTCAACTTAGCCCACTAACGCAGTAAACAATTCAGAAGGGAGCTGAGGTATGTGAGATCCCTGCTCCATGTTTAGAGAAATAATCACGACTTTTGTGGCTACAGGTGTTAATGCACCACTGCTGAATCTCCCTGGCATTCTTAGAATAAACTGCAGTTGGCTCTAAGGTTTGTTATTCCTTTAAAGTTCTCTATTCTATTTGATACTAGTTTTTAAACACCTTTGCATCAATATTCTGAAGTGTCCGGTCTGGCTTCTTCTGGTCCCAAGGGTCATATGTTACACTGTCTGCCTTGAAATGATGGAAACATTTTCCTAATTTTTCAGTAAATTTAACAATTTAAAAATCGTTAGAATTATCTGTTCCGTAAAGGGCTGGAGGATTTCTCTATGCAACTGTCCTTGTTTTGCATACAGCTCTCTGACACGTTTCCGCATTTCTTCTATGAAACTCAGCCAGCACACTGGATTTCCCACACGTACCCATTCATTCCTTGAACTCAGGACCAGTGCTCAGGGACAGGACTCACACTGCTGCAGCGTGGCTTGTAGCTTCCTCTCTTGGCAACAGCAGGACGTCTCTGTTAGCCACAGGATCACACTCACTCTCATCACACAGCCCTCACTCAGCCCTTGAATCTGCCTTGGTCTCCACACTCACCCACAAGGGCTACCCACAGTCCCTGGCTCTATCTCGCCTGGTTCATGCTCGGAGGCGGCTTGTGTTCATATCATGCTCTGGCCTGGGTTATGCTCAGAGAGGTCTGTGCTCACACTGTGCTCCTGGCCTGGTTATGCTCGGAGGGGCTGTGTTCACACCGCGCTCCTGGCCTGGTTTATGCTCGGAGGGGCTGTGTTCACACCGTCTCCTGGCCTGGGTAATGTTCAGAGGGGCTGTGTTCACACCGCGCTCCTGGCCTGGTTTATGCTCGGAGGGGCTGTGTTCACACCGTCTCCTGGCCTGGGTAATGTTCAGAGAGGCTGTGTTCACACTGCACTCCTGGCCTGGTTATGCTCGGAGGGGCTGTGTTCACACCGTGCTCCTGGCCTGGGTTATGCTCGGAGGGGCTGTGTTCACACCGCGCTCCTGGCCTGAGTTATGCTCAGAGGGGCTGTGTTCACACCATGCTCCTGGCCTGGGTTATGCTCGGAGGGGCTGTGTTCACACCGTGCTCCTGGCCTGGGTAATGTTCAGAGAGGCTGTGTTCACACCGCGCTCCTGGCCTGGGTTATGCTTGGAGGGGCTGTGTTCACACCGTGCTCTCTGCCACAGTTGCCTTTCTCCCCTCGCCACACAGTTCTGGCCCATCCTTCGTGGCTGATTGCCAGGCAGTCTGTTCTAGAAAGCCTCTGGGTCCGGTTCGCTGGCCCTCCTCTCCTCTCCTGATGCACTGGCGTGCATCTCTGGCACTGGTGTGTGAGAGCCAGGAGAGCCGCCAGTCTGACAAGCGTCCAACAAGGGATTTCTGAGACAAGGTAGCTGACTCCAGGCATTTGAAGAGTTTTCACGGGAAAAGTCTTGTTCTCTGTGCCACAGAGGTGGGATAAGAATCATAAGGGGTGGCTCCCAGGAGGCAGACTCAAGCTCCAAGAGGTTAGGAGCTGTCACACGACAGACAGCTACCCTGTAGCACTGACTTCCTCCTACGAGAACCGCAGGCACCATCTGAACCCTTCAGGATGCTGGAAAGCTTGTGGAGGGCTGAGCGTCCCACTGACTTCCAGGCACCACAGGTGTGGGCAGGGGAGGGAGAGGAGGACACAAGGGCCGCCTCCACTCTGACACAGCAGCTCAGCTGTTCTGCCTTGCTTTGCCACACTGGGTCGCAGGTGCAATATGGCGTGAGGGAGCCAGTGCTGTGGCGTAGCGGGTAAAGCCGCCACCTGCAGCGCCGGCATCCCATATGGGTGCCAGTTCAAGTCCCAGCTGCTCCTCTTCTGATCCAGCGCTCTGCTATGGCCTGGGAAAGCAGTAGAAGGTGGCCCAAGTGCTTGGACCCCTGCACCCAGGTGGGAGACCCGGAGGAAGCGCCTGGCTCCTGGCTTCGGATCAGCGCAGCTCCACCGTTGCAGACATTTAGGGACTGAACCAGGGTTGGAAGACCTCTCTCTCTGTCTCTCTCCCTTTCTGCCTCTAACTCTACCTTTCAAATAAATAAATAAATAAATAAATCTTTAAAAAATATGGTTTGAGTAGAGACTCCACAGTGGTTAACAGAAAATTTCAAAATGACTTTCCCAGCCATTTCATTTGGAAATTAGGTTCATATAACATATAATCAATTAATCACTATAAATTATAGTTAAGATAATTAATAAGTTATAAAATTACTTAATACACATTTAACTATAAAATCACTAAATTAGGTGTGTGTCTCCTGTGTGAGAATTTATACAGATCTTTCTCTTTACACTCTAGATCTGTGTATTTCACACACACACACACATACATCTGTCACCTTGTTCATCTCCATATTCACCAGTCTCTACCTTTGTGAGGGGCCACCTGCATCTGTTTCCGTCCCCATGTAGGTAGTTCTCTCCATATAATGCCCTGCACGTAGGTCACAGATGCTCAATAAACGTGTCTGTTCTGTCTTTCTCTTTTGCCTTTTTGTGCCCTCAAATTCTCTGGAAGGGACAGGCGTTGGCCTAGTGACTAAGACGCTGTCTGGCTGTCTGACTCCATCTGGTTCTGGGATGGAGTGCCTGGGTTGAGTCCTGGTTCTGGGATGGAGTGTCTGGGTTGAGTCCTGGTTCTGGGATGGAGTGCCTGGGTTGAGTCCTGGTTCTGGGATGGAGTGTCTGGGTTGAGTCCTGGTTCTGGGATGCAGTGTCTGGGTTGAGTCCTGGTTCTGGGATGGAGTGTCTGGGTTGAGTCCTGGTTCTGGGATGGAGTGTCTGGGCTGAGTCCTGGTTCTGGGATGGAGTGTCTGGGTTGAGTCCTGGTTCTGGGATGCAGTGCCTGGGTTGAGTCCTGGTTCTGGGATGGAGTGTCTGGGCTGAGTCCTGGTTCTGGGATGGAGTGCCTGGGTTGAGTCCTGGTTCTGGGATGGAGTACCTGGGTTGAGTCCTGGTTCTGGGATGGAGTGCCTGGGTTGAGTCCTGGTTCTGGGATGGAGTGTCTGGGTTGAGTCCTGGTTCTGGGATGGAGTGCCTGGGTTGAGTCCTGGTTCTGGGATGGAGTGTCTGGGTTGAGTCCTGGTTCTGGGATGGAGTGCCTGGGTTGAGTCCTGGTTCTGGGATGCAGTGCCTGGGTTGAGTCCTGGTTCTGGGATGGAGTGTCTGGGTTGAGTCCTGGTTCTGGGATGGAGTGCCTGGGTTGAGTCCTGGTTCTGGGATGGAGTGTCTGGGTTGAGTCCTGGTTCTGGGATGGAGTGCCTGGGTTGAGTCCTGGTTCTGGGATGCAGTGCCTGGGTTGAGTCCTGGTTCTGGGATGGAGTGCCTGGGTTGAGTCCTGGTTCTCGGATGGAGTGTCTGGGCTGAGTCCTGGTTCTGGGATGGAGTGTCTGGGTTGAGTCCTGGTTCTGGGATGGAGTGTCTGGGTTGAGTCCTGGTTCTGGGATGGAGTGCCTGGGTTGAGTCCTGGTTCTGGGATGGAGTGCCTGGGTTGAGTCCTGGTCTGGCTCCAGGCTCCAGCTTCCTGCTCATGCAAACCCTGGGAGGCAGCAGTGAAGGCTCGAAGAGCCGGGTCCCTGTCACTCACACGGGAGACCTGGATGGAGTTCTGGCTCCAGGCTCCAGGCTCCTAAACCACCAGATGGGAGCTCTCTGTCTTTCTCTGCCTCCCTGCCTCCCCCAGCCCCGAAAATGCTCCTAAAGGGTCTTAGTGTCTTGCTGCGATCATGACCAGTTTCCTCAGCTGCCCTCGGAGCACGTCAAGGAGGCCCTGCACACACAGCCCTGCAGCTCCTGAAGCACCACAACACCGTGCTTCTCCAACAAATCCCTGAGCACAGGGGGCGTTTGGGCAGCAGCAGAAGCTGCCACGTGGGTGCCCACATCCCAGAATGGAGAGCCTGTGTGCGCCCTGGCCACTCTGCTTCTGACCCAGCGTCCTGCCTGCGTGCGCCCTGGGAGGCAGGCCCTGGAGCTTCGGTGTGCATTTCTTCTGAACAGTTTTTTCTGCTCAGTGTAAGATTCTGGAACCATGGGTTCTGCTTCTCCTCAGGGCGCTACTTCTTCCGAGTGCCTTGGTGCCTGCTGCCTCCCACTCACACGCAAAGCTAACACTCTGGGATGACCAAGGTTACCTCAGCTCATAGAGAAAGGTACAGTACCCCCGCCCCCCACCCTCCACCCCCAAAGCCAGGACAGGTGGGCAGCGTCCAGGCACTAATTCCAACGGTTAGTGGTGGTTTTACCTCCTGCTTTTCATTATAAAAGTCTCTTGTGGTATAATTTAGTGTCGCACGATTTGTATTTTCTCCTACAAGTCTTTTGCTGTCGTTATTTTCTTCACTGACGATGCCAGGCTTTTTTCCTTTGGTTTCTAGTAGATACCGGAACTGCTTTTTCCTGTAGAGAGACAGCAAAGCGAGTGAGAGACACACTCCTGCAGCTGCTAAGACATGTCTATTTCTGTTGACATTAGAGGGGGCGGGGGTTTCTTGGATGTATCGTACAAGTGGCAGCTCATTATTCATTTGATCTCAGATCAGGACTCCAGTCTCTCTACAATTAAGCTAATTAACCCAAATTATTTTCATGTAACTATCCATCATCAATATAAGCATGCCTCAAACATTGCTAAAATGAAAAAAATTCTACCTTAATAAAAATCCGTGCAGAAAAATGAATTACCACAGAGCACAAACAGCTCAATTAAAGATGCAATGGGCCAAACTTCGAGAGTCTTTTTATCCATAACCCATGTTAGGTATCGTTTATAAACTACACAGCTAGTTCACAGTCCTGTTAGGCAGCCCAGCAACATTACTCACAGCCAGAAAATGGAATGGAATACTGGTTTAAGATTAGGTAAAACAGAAACAAACAAAAACCCAGCAACCTCCAACTGTCAGCACATCTCTCTGGTTAAATAATGAAACAGGAAGCCTCGCTGGGTTATGCAGGGTCACAGAGACAGGCTCACAGCAGCACCGACACAGCCAGGAGCCCAGAATCCAGGGACTCTCCCCCTTCTCTGGGAGCTGCCAACGCCCTCAGTGTTGGGGCGTGGCACTACCTGCCACCGCACTCCAAGTGGGAGCTGAACACTGAGGGTGGCGCAGGGGTGATCTTTTTTAAAATGCCTTTTTCATTTCTGATGTACAACCCAATTACCTTAGAACTTTCAGAAAGTATGAAGTTTAGAGCTAAAGAAATAGATCTCAAAATCACCTGTAAATTTGCAGCTTATAAATCTAACATTGATACACTCAACACATTTCTTACAAAGATTTAGAATTTTCTAAAAAGTTAAGATCATACTAAACATTCAATTTTGTGTGACGTTTTCATTTAATGCTACACAATAGGCATTTCCTACATTACTACATTCATAGCTTTAATAAGTGAATGAAACGCAACTGTGACACAGATCACAATTTACCTGGTTGGGCCCTTTCATTGGATGTTGAGGTGAAAGAAAAAAGCAACATGGAGCTCATCACCTGCATTCACGTTCTTCACTGCTTTTTTTTTTTTTTAACAAAAGCAGCGCCACATATCTTTATTAGCCTTTCCAAATAACCGAGTGTCCATTAATTGTTTAACATCATTTATGTTAATATCCTTCAGATGAATTTTGCTGTTCTTTTCCTAATTTCGTGAGATAAATGCTTAGTGCACGCATTTTCAGCTCTTTATTCGTTCTTAATACACCCAGTTAGAGAGTAACACATTTCCATCAAACACCAGTTAAACAGGAGCCCATATGTTTTGAAATGTCATTCTTAAATTTTATTTCAGTTCAAGGTAGTTTCAAATTTCCATTATAAGATTGTCTTTAACCTACGGGTTATTCAGAAATATGTTCCTTAACTTCCAACTACATGGAGATTTCCGGGATATCATTTTGTAACTGGGGTTAAAGCTTAATGGAATTTTTAACAGGGAACATGACCCAAGCAATTTCAATTCTTTGTAATCTGCTGGCTTTGATTTATGGCCAGTTTCTGATGAATCTCCATAAATATTCCATATGTGTTTGATAAGAATGTGTATTTTGCAGTTGTTGGCAACAATAGTCTCTAGATGTCACTAGGTCGAATCTGCTACCTTATTCATCAAATATTTCAAATGTTTGTTCTATTAATGACTCAGAGATATATTAAAATTTCCCACTTCAATTGTTGCTTTGCAGTTCTGTCAATGTGGGGGTTATAAGTTTTTAGGCTACCCTAATAGGTGGATGCAGATTTAAATTTGCTACATCTTTCTGGCAGACACAATGTACCATCATTTTAATATGATCCTGCTTATTTCTATTATCATCTTCACCCTAAAGTCACCCTAAAGTTCACGAGGGCTCTAAGTTTTTGTTTTGTTAGTAGCCATGTTATCTTTTTCCACTATTTAACTTTTCAAACTTTACACATACTTATGTTTCTCTTATAAACATAGGAGATACTTATGTTTATAAGAGATACTTACGTATCTCTGTTAGGCAGATACTTATGTATCTCTTATAAACAACATGTAGTTGAACTTCATTTTGCAAATTCAGTTTTTCACCAGAACAATCAGGGTATCCATCACTGAGGAGGCTGACTGTGCGAAGGCTGTGTTATGGCTTCCTTGAAATGGGCCTTTTACAAGGTGCTTCTGCAGCTAGGCGAAGCCTGATTCGGGCCCTGGGATGCTGTCTGCTGCCCTGTGACTTGCTTTCACCAACAGAGTGTTCTCGGCACAGAGCAATCGGAGGCACGTTTCCGCAATGGGAGAGAGCACATGGAGCACAGACAAGTCCTCGCAGCTCAGGCCTTGCAGGGCCAGGCTGCAGCCGGCCAGCCTCCCAACATGTGATAGCAGACAGGGAGGTCAAGCAGAGCTGCCCGCCCAATCCACAGAGGACGTGATGCCAGAGGACCTCAGCTGGGGCAGAAAACCCGCAGAGCAACTGTGGACTCACAGGACACAGCAATGCTCCTGATTTAAGCCACGGAGCGTGGGGTCTTTTCACACAGTAACAGCAGAGGGATGCAAGCCTAACTGCTGTTGTGCTGGGGAGGTTAAATCTACCATTCTGCTTCTTTCTACTTAATCCACAGGCTCTAGGCTGCTTTCCCTCCCTCTCCTCCCTACTCCCAACAACTCTGGAAGCTATACATTCCTTTATATTTTGGTTACATAGAAACTATAACATGAACTCTTTTTCTTAAAAAAAAAAAAAAAAGAAGAAAAATCTATCTTTTTTGAAGGCGTACACAGAGAGAGGGAGAGACAGGGATAAAGAGATCTATCCACTGGTTCACTCCCCAAATAGCGTTGCAATGGCCAGGCCTGGACCAGGCCAAAGTCAGGAGCTATGAGCTTCTGCTGGTTCTCCTATGTGGGTGCAGGGGCCCAAGCACTTGGGCCATCTTTGGCTGCTTTCCCAGGGACATTAGCAGGAGGTGGATTGGAAGTAGAGGAGCTGGGACACAAACTGGTGCCAACATGAGATGTCGGCATCGCAGGTGGTGGCTTAACCTGCTGCACCACAGTGCGGGCCCCAGTGGGAACTCATAATTCACTGATAATTATACTGATTCTCTTTGCTTTGTGTTAACTGTATTTATCTCCATCCTAGACATGACAAGTCCATTTACTCCTCTTATTACATACATTGCTGTTGTAATGGATCTCAACTCTAATTTAGTCCCTACAAAATATTGCTGGAGCTTTGTACAGTCAAGGTTCATTTAGTTTTTTTAGAAGAGATTTATTCATTATCTATTTGAAAGGCAGAGTTACAGAGAGAGAGACAGAGAGAGAGAAAGGATTCTTCCATCCACTCCCTAAGTGGATGCTCCACTTGGAAGTGGAACAGCCTGGGCTCCCACCAGTGCCCATATGGGTTGTCAGCATCGCAGGTGGCAGCCTTACCCACTATGCCACAGTGCCAGCCCCAAGGTTCACTTGATCTTATCTAACATACTGAATATTCCCTTGTTCTTTAGCTTTCCTTGCATTTCAAACCTGTCTTGGATCACTGGCCTGCTTCATAGTTTCTTAATTACAAGCTTTATAGCTTACAGTTTAATGCAGACTCTCAGGTTTTGCTTATTATTTCGTGTGAAATGTCCCATATTTCACCTTAATTCAGATTCAGAGAGAGAGAAAGGGGGAGAGAGAGAGAGAGAGAGAGAGTCAGTCCCCATCGACTGGCTCATCGCCTAAATGCCCACAATGGCCGAGGCTGGACAAGCGCTGAAAGTGGGGACTGAGAACAGTCTGGGTCTCCCCAGATTACTGGAGCCATCACTACTGCTTCCCAGGATCTGTGTGAGTGGGGGCAGGGGTAAGGAGCCAGAGGTGAGTATCAGACCCGGCGCTCCATGCAGGAACCTGGCGTCTCCAACACCAGGCCGAAGGCCCAGCCACATCTTAAACCTTAAAAAACACAGCTGCTGTGTGCAGAGGTCCAGGTTAGGGACTAGTTTCCTTCAGTGCATGGTAGAGCACTCTGCACAAGTACTACAGCACCCAGTACGTGGACAAGTCAGTCACTATGTGGAATACAGCACTCAGAATGGAGTACGTCACCAAGCACATAAAACAGCACCCAGCACACAGAACACAGCTCTCAGTACATGGAACACAGCACTCAGTACATGCAACACAGAACTCAGCACATAGAACACAGCACTCAGTACACAGAACACAGCTCTCAGTACACGGAACACAGCACTCAGAACACAGAACACAGCTCTCAGTACACAGAACACAGCACTCAGCACTCAGAACATAGCACTCAGCACACAGAACACAGCTCTCAGTACACAGAACACAGCTCTCAGTACACAGCACTCAGCACACAGAACACAGTACTCAGTACATGGAACACAGCTCTCAGTACACAGAACACAGCTCTCAGTACACAGCACTCAGCACTCAGTACACAGAACACAGCACTCAGTACACAGAACGCAGCTCTCAGCACACAGAACACAGCACTCTGTACACAGAACACAGCACTCAGTACACATAACACAGCACTCAGCACACAGAACACAGCACTCTGTACACAGCACTCAGTACTCAGAACACAGTACTCAGTACACATAACACAGCACTCAGCACACAGAACACAGCACTCTGTACACAGCACTCAGCACTCTGTACACAGCACTCAGTACACAGAACACAGCACTCAGTACACATAACACAGCACTCAGCACACAGAACACAGCACTCTGTACACAGCACTCAGTACTCAGAACACAGTACTCAGTACATGGAACACAGCACTCAGCACACAAAACACAGCTCTTAGTAAACAGAACACAGCACTCAGCACACAGAACACAGCTCTTAGTACAGGTAACACAGCACTCAGCACACGGAACACAGCACTCAGTACACAGAACACAGCACTCAGCACACAGAACACAGCACTCAGCACACAGAACACAGCTCTTAGTACACAGAACACAGCACTCAGAACATAGCACTCAGCACACAGAACACACCACTCAGCACACAGAATACAGCACTCAGCACACAGAAGACAGCACTCAGCACACAGAAGACAGCTCTTAGTACATGGAACACAGCACTCAGCACACAGAACACAGCACTCAGCACACAGAACACAGCTCTCAGTACACAGAACACAGCTCTCAGCACACAGAAGACCGCACTCTTTGTGTGGAAAACAACACACATATGCTGTCTCCCGGCGTCTAGCATTACAGTATGTCAATTGTTGCTGCGCTCCCTGGAAAACTACCTTTCTTTTCCTGGTTGTTCTACAGTTGTTCTGCATCCCAGTCACTGGGATGTGACCAGGTTGGCTTTCTTTCCCTCTGTCTCACCGGGGCTTGGCTGTGCGTATTTAATGGGTGGAGTCACGTCTCCTCCAGTTCTGGAAACAGCCTGCCATTGCTCTCCAACACAGTTCTGTCCCACTCTCTCTGCTGTGCCTCTTGCAACTCCGGTTCAACAGATGTTGAACCTTGTAATCATGCCATCCTCAAACTTCCCCTCCACTTCCCCATAGTTTCTCTCTTCTCTTCTCTCTGTGCTGGGTTCCTGAAGTGCATCTAGACCATCTCTCAGCTGACTGACTGTCTTTGCAACTATCTGTGTCTATAAACTTCCGAACAAGTTTTAATTTTATATTTTTCACTTATAGACCTTGCTTTGGTTTCCTTCAGATACACTGGGTCACTTTCTACAATCTCCTGTTCTCTCTGGATATTTCCAAGCCTCTTTTTCTCTCATGAAATAAACTAGACACAACCATTTTTACACCTGCACCCCCCCAGACAACCCAACCCTGTTTTAATTCTAGTTAAAAGCAACCAGAGGTCCCCGCAGGTGGCAGCGGGTCCCAGCTCGGTAAAGGAGGATGGGTCTCTGCTTTGACCTTCCCTTGACGGGAACCAGGAGCCCTGAGCCTGCTGAAGCTGGGTTATGGCTGCTGCACACCAACAGCAGCCCCGTCCTCCACTTCGCCTGCCTCACGTCGAAAGCCCCAAGTCCTCTCATTATGATGCTAAATCTCTAGCCTCAGCGGGACATGAACCGCATGTGTAACACACGTGATAACTCAGTGGGCATGTGTGCACACCCTGTTTTGAATATGCATGCCTCTTTCTGGATGTACCCCTAAAACATGGCGACTGTGTACAGCTTCCCCAGAAGCCAGGCTGACACGGCTGGTGGCTCCTGGCCGTCTCGGCAGCCAGCCTGGTTTTGGGTCACGAAGCCGTTTTGCTCCTGGCGCGGCCAGCCCACATCCAGCCCTTCTGTTCACAGCCGGCTCAGATCTCGGTGGTTTCATTGTGTTCTTCTGATAGCTCTAACATAGGGTGACTTGTTTCTTTATGTGTCTGGTTATTTATTAATGTTTCCATTGAGTACTGGTCATTACCCTTGAAAATTATCTATTCAGGCTCTCTGAGATAAAATAAAAATAATCTCCTTCAGAGAGGAGGTGCGTTTGCTTTTCCCAGAGAGCCCTAGACTCTGATATTACGTTAAGCCGCCCACGTGTTATGAACGCGGCTGTAAATCTGTATGAAGGCTGCCATCTGTTCATTTCTCCTCAGAGACAACGTTCTCTCTGCTTGCACCAGGCAACTTTCCTAGGAACTCTCGAGTGCGAGAGGCCGACTCCGTGCTGACACACCCTTACACCGCAGGTGCAGCCAGCAACCCAGGGGCGTTCTCGAGTCTCGCTGGCTTCTTCAGGCGAGGCCCTCGGCTTTGCCTTCTGTCCTCCCCACTCTGGGCTGGAGGGAAAACCCAAACTGAGTTTCCCTGAAGTGCCTCCCGGTCAAACAGCCTCGGGGTGTTATGAAGCACACTTCAGGTCTTCGTGCCTCCTCTACCGTCCACACCCATTTCTTGGCAGAAGGCATCCGAACTCTTTGGACTTGATAACAGTATCTCCTCCATACCAATGAATGCCATGAATGCCAGGTGGTGGGGTCCTACCTCGCTTCCAGATGGGGCTGGTTATTAGACAGGCATGGTCGTAGGTGCCACCTCAATCCGGATGGGGCTGGCTATTAGACAGGCATGGTTGTAGGTGCCACCTCAATCCGGATGGGGCTGGCTATTAGACAGGCATGGTCGTAGGTCCTACCTCACTTTAGGATGGGGCTGGCTATTAGACAGGCATGGTCGTAGGTCCTACCTCACTTTAGGATGGGGCTGGCTATTAGACAGGCATGGTCGTAGGTCCTACCTCACTTTAGGATGGGGCTGGCTATTAGACAGGCATGGTCGTAGGTCCTACCTCACTTCAGGATGGGGCTGGCTATTAGACAGGCATGGTTGGAGGGTTGATCTAACACCTGGCCTCCATGTTCCATATTGTGATTCACTGTGGAACTCCAGGAGTTGAGCTCTTAGATTTTTTTTTATTTGAACATCAGAGTTACAAAGAGTAAAGGGGGGAGAGAAGGAGAGAAAGAGAGGAAGGGAGGGAAGAAGAGGGAGAGAGGGAGAGGCAGAGAGGGAGAGAGAGGTGAGAGGGAGAGAGAGGCAGAGAGAGTCAGAGAGGGAGAGAGGGAGAGAGAGAGGCAGAGAGGCAGAGAGGGAGAGAGGGAGAGAAGCACAGAGGGAGAGAGAGAGGGAGAGAGAGAGAGGGAGAGAGAGGGAGAGAGAGGGAGAGAGAGGGAGAGAGGGAGAGAGAATCTTCCATCTGCTGGTTCAACAGCCAGGGATGGGCCAGACTGAAGCCAGGAGCTTCATCTGTGTTTCCCACATGGGTGGCAGGTGTCCAAGTACTTGGACCATCCTTTGCTGCTTTTCTCAGGCCATTAACAGGAAGCTGGGTCATGTGTAGAACCGGCACCCACACGGGATGCCAGCACTGTAGGCTACGGCTTAACCTGCTGTGCCACATGCCTGCCCCTCAACTATTCTTTTGAAGTTTCTTGTATCTTGACAAGTTGCTGCTTTGTCTATGAATTTATTTTTCCATTTTTGCTTTCCTTTGGTATTTTTCTAGTTTCTTGAAGTGAAAGCTTATTTTATTACTTGCTAACCTTCCTTATTTTCTAATAAGTACATTAAAGATACATAATTTACTCTCAGTACAGTTTTGGCCTCATCCGAGGGTTCAGACACACAGTATTCTTGTCATACTCATTTATGTTTTATTACTTCACTTTTGATTTCTCCTCCAATTGAAAAGTTAATATATTCTTAAGAATTCTTTTTTTAAAAAAACAAGAAACAAAACAAAATCAAAAAGAGAACTGAAGCAGGATCCACAGACACATGACAGGAAGCACACAACTGCGCACCTCGAAACCGTGTCCCCAGGGCTGCACTTAGAGGCAACCATTTCTTTACAAAGTCAAACATTTTTAAGCTCTGCAAGAACCTCCCTGAGACATATCCCCACTGCCTACACCTCTTCTACATGGTGGTTCTCTATCTTGCCCTTCTTTTCACAGACAGCCTACCGACTGCTACATACAGGAACAGCAAACTAGCTTTAATGTTAAAAGCAACTGGTCATATTGCACTGAAAAATGTTTAGCAAGTTTTCATATTTTTGCCAATATAAACACTGGCTGAAATCAAAAGCCTTGGATACACACACACACGCATGCATACAACTTTTGCTCAGTTTTAAAAAAATTATCCTGGGACCAGCATTGTGGTGTAGCAAGTTGGTTAAGTCACTGCTGACAAGGATGGAGTTCCTTGCTTCTGGCTTTGGCTTACCCTACACCTGGCTGTTGTGGCCATCTGGGGGTGGGATGAACCATCAGATGCAAGATTCTCTCTCTCTCTCTCTCCCTGTCCCTCTTCCTCTCTTTCTGTCACTCTGCCTTCCAAACAAATACATAAATAAATAAATATTTTCAAAAAGTTATTCTTACATGGCCATCCATATGAAAGAAGGTAAAGGAAGAAAACCTCACAGTAAAAGATCACAGGAAGTTCAAAGCATATATTAGAAAATATCTTTGGGTGGTGGCAGGACTATGTTCCTTTCTGGAGCTCAGCGTCTTTTACCAAGATTGTGTGACTGTTGGTAGAATTCAGTTCCTTACACTTGTAGGACTGAGACATTTTCTTGTGGGCCATCAATTAAAGGCCACATTCAGTTCTCCAAGCTGCCTGATGTTCTGGCCACAAGACCTTCTCCATAAACATGACAGTTGATTCCTTCCAGGTCAGTAGGAACACAGCTCACTGATTCCAATCCTTTCTCTAGCCCAGTGTTCTTAGAGCCTTACATATGTGAATACTGTAACTTAAGCTCAAGAGAGATTCTCCCATCATCATTGGCCATTTTCAGCTATCTGACCCAGGGAATGATAACCCATCACATTTACAGATTTCTCCCACAGTCAGAGGTCAAGAATTCTACAAGGTGTGCATGCCAGGGAGTGGGAATCTTGAGGACCACTTTAGAATTCTGTTTGCTGCACCCTCTTTTCATCCATCTTCCAAAAGTATCCATTTCTTCAGAACACAAATTAGTTATGCAATTCCTCACCTTTTAATTTTTCAGGATCCCTATTGCCTATATGATAAACATATTATAAGCTTGGAAACAGGGGCTGGTGTTGTGGCACAGCAGGAGTGTCTACAATGTCAGCATTCCATATGAGTGCCAGCTCAAGTCCCGGCAGCTCTGCTTTCTATCCAGATTCTGCCTTAGGAAATGCCATGACACAGGCTCTCAGCTTTGGAAATGGTACATCAACATCAGAGAGACAGCTACACTTCAAGACAAGTCACAAATGTATAAATGATTTGGGTTCAAAAAGAACTATTTGCTAGATTTTGTTACTTCACAGTCATAGGTCCCATGGAACCTGTATAATCATCAGAAAAAAGATTGTGGACAAATATGTTTTAAGCCTTCTTTTTTTTTTTTTTTTTTTTTGACAGGCAGAGTGGACAGTGAGAGAGAGAGACAGAGAGAAAGGTCTTCCTTTGCTGTTGGTTCACCCTCCAATGGCCGCCGCGCCCGGTGTGCTGCGGCCAGCGCACCGCGCTGATCCGATGGCAGGAGCCAGGAGCCAGGTGCTTTCCCTGATCTCCCATGGGGTGCAGGGCCCAAGCACCTGGGCCATCCTCCACTGCACTCCCTGGCCACAGCAGAGAGCTGGCCTGGAAGAGGGGCAACCGGGACAGAATCCGGCGCCCCGACTGGGACTAGAACCCGGTGTGCCAGCGCCGCTAGGCGGAGGATTAGCCTAGTGATTAAGCCTTATTTCTTTTAAACTACAGATAATAAAATGTAAGCATATTATTTATCAAAAAAAAAAAAAAAGAAAATATCTTTGGGAAAATGGCAGAGCAAAATTACTACTTATCAATAGTCACACTGAACGTTAATGGCCTCAACTCTCCAGTTAAAAGACACAGACTGGCTGAATGGATTAAGGAACAAAACCCATCTATTTGCTGCTTACAAGAAACACATCTTTCCAACAAAGATGCATGCAGACTGAAAGTGAAAGGCTGGAAAAAGATATTCCACGCCAACAGAAACAAAAAAAGCTGGCATAGCCATATTAATATCAGACAAAATAAACTTTAACACAAAAACTGTTAAGAGAGACAAAGAGGGGCACTATATAATGATTAGGGGATCAATTCAACAGGAAGATGTAACTATTCTAAATGTATATGCGCCTAATTACAGGGCACTGGTTTATTTAAAAAATATGTTAAGGGACTTAAAGGGAGACTTAGATTCCAATACAATAGTACTGGGGGACTTCAATACTCCACTCTCAGAAATAGACAGATCAATAGGACAGAAGATAACAAGGAAACAGCAGATTTAATCGACACTATAGCCCAAATGGATCTAACAGATATCTACAGAATTTTTCATCCTACACTTAAAAAATTTACATTCTTCTCAGCAGTACATGGAACCTACTCTAGGACTGACCACATACTAGGCCATAAAGCAAGTCTCAGCAAACTCAAAAATTAGAATCATACGATGCAGCTTCTCAGACCACAGTGGAATGAAGCTGGAAATTAGCAACTCAATAATGCAAACACATAGAGATTGAACAACATGCTCCTGAATGAACAATGGGTCATAGGAGAAATCAAAAGAGAAATCAAAAACTTTCTGGAAGTAAAAGAGGATAACAACACAACATATCAAAATTTATGGGATACAGCAAAAGCAGTGTTAAGAGGAGAGTTCATAGCAATAGGTGCCTACATCAAGAAATTGGAAAGGCACCAAATAAATGAGCTTTCAATGCATCTCAAGGATCTAGAAAAACTGCAGCAAACCAGACCCAAATCTAGTAGGAGAAAAGAAATAATTAAAATCAGAGAAGAAATCAATAGGATTGAATAAAAAAATTATAAAAAATCAGCTGAACGAAGAGCTGGTTTTTTGAAAAAATAAACAAAATTGACACCCCATTGGCCCAACTAACTACAAAAAGAAGAGAAAAGACCCAAATCAATAAAATCAGAGATGAAAAAGGAAATGTAACAACAGACACCACAGAAATAAAAATCATCAGAAATTACTACAAGGACTGGTATGCCAGCAAACAGGGAAATTATCAGAAATGGATAGATTCCTGGACACATGCAACCTACCTAAACTGAACCGGGAAGACATAGAAAACCTAAACAGACCCATAACTGAGACAGAAATTGAAACAGTAATAAAGGCCCTCCCAACAAAGAAAAACCCAGGACCAGATGGATTCACTGCTGAATTCTATCAGACATTTAAAGAAGAACTAACTCCAATTCTTCTCAAACTATTCAGAACAATCGAAGAAGAGGGAATCCTCCCAAATTCTTTCTATGAAGCCAGCATCACCTTAATTCCTAAGCCAGAAAAAGATGTAGCATTGAAAGAAAATTACAGACCAATATCGCTGATGAACATAGATGCAAAAATCCTCAATAAAATTCTTGCCAATAGAATACAACAACACATCAGAAAGATCATCTACCCAGACCAAGTGGGATTTATCCCTGGTATGCAGGGATGGTTCAACATTCGCGAATCAATCAATGTGATTCACCACATTAACAGACTGCAGAAGAAAAACCATATGATTATCTCAACAGACGCAGAGAAAGCACTCAGTAAAATACAACACCCTTTCATGATGAAAACTAAGCAAACTGGGTATGGAAGGAACATTCCTCAATACAATCAAAGCAATTTATGAAAAACCCACAGCCAACATCCTATTGACTGGGGAAAAGTTTGAAGCATGTCCACTGAGATCTGGTACCAGACAGGGATGCCCACTCTCACCACTGCTATTCAATATAGTTCTGGTAGTTTTAGCCAGAGCCATTAGGGAAGAAAAAGAAATTAAAGGGATACAAATTGGGTAGGAAGAACTCAAACTATCCCTCTTTGCAGACGATATGATTATTTAGGGGATCCAAAGAACTCTACTAAGGGACTATTGGAACTCATAGAAGAGTCTGGAAAAGTAGCAGGATATAAAATCACGCACAAAAATCAACAGCCTTTGTATACACAGGCAATGCCATGGCTGAGAAAGAACTGCTAAGATCAATCCCATTCATAATAACCACAAAAACAATCAAATACCTTGGAATAAACTTAACCAAGGACGTTAAAGATCTCTATGATGAGAATTACAAAATCTTAAAGAAAGAAATAGAAGAGGATATCAGAAAATGGAAAAATCTTCCATGCTCATGGATTGGAAGAATCAGTATCATCAAAATGTCCATTCTCCCAAAAGCAATTTATAGATTTAATGCGATACCAATCAAAATACCAAAGATATTCTTCTCAGATCTGGAAAAAATGATGCTGAAATTCATATGGAGACACAAGAGACCTTGAATAGCTAAAGCAATCTTGTACAACAAAAACAAAGCTGGAGGCATCACAATACCAGATTTCAGGACATACTCCAGGGCAGTTGTAATCAAAACAGCTTGGTACTGGTACAGAAACAGATGGATAGACCAATGGAACAGAATTGAAACACCAGAAATCAATCCAGACATCTACGGCCAACTCACATTTGATCAAGGATCCAAAACCAATTCCTGGAGCAAGGACAGTCTATTCAATAAATGGTGCTGGGAAAACTGGATTTCCACATGCAGAAGCATGAAGCAAGACCCCTACCTTACACCTTACACAAAAATCCACTCAACATGGATTAAAGACCTAAATCTACGACCTGACACCATCAAATTATTAGAGAACATTGGAGAAACCCTGCAAGATATAGGCACCAGCAAAGAATTTCTGGAAAAGACCCAGGAGGCACAGACAGTCAAAGCCAAAATCAACTATTGGGATTGCATCAAATTGAGAAGTTTCTGTAATGCAAAAGAAACAATCAGGAAAGTGAAGAGGCAACCGACAGAATGGGAAAAATATTTGCAAACTATGCAACTGATAAAGGGTTGATAACCAGAATCTACAAAGAAATCAAGAAACTCTACAACATCAAAACAAACAACCCACTTAAGAGATGGGACAAGGACCTCAATAGACATTTTTCAAAAGAGGAAATCCAAATGGCCAACAGACACATGAAAAAATGTTCAAGATCACTAGCCATCAGGGAAATGCAAATCAAAACCACAATGAGGTTTCACCTCACCCTGGTTAGAAAGGCTCACATACAGAAATCTACCAACAACAGATGCTGGAGAGGATGTGGGGAAAAAGGGACACTAACCCACTGTTGGTGGGAATGCAAACTGGTCAAGCCACTATGGAAGTCAGTCTTCCTTTCCAATAAATGAAAATAAAAAAACTTGAAATATAGAAATCATAAAGAGTACTATCCATAAAAAACTGAACTGGACTTTATCATAATTCAAAACAAAATTATCTACAACACATGAAGAGCTCATGCTAATCAATAACAAACAAATAATAAAAGTTAAAAAAAATAGGTGGGGCTGGTGCTGTGGCACAGTGGGTTAACCTCCTGGCCTGAAGTGCTGGCATCCCACATGGGCGCCGGTTTGAGACTCCTCTTCCGATCCAGCTCTCTGTTATGGCCTGGGAAAGCAGAAGAAGAAGGTGGCTCAAGTCCTTGGGCCCCTGCACCCACATGAGAGACCTGGAAGAAGCTCCTGGCTCCTGGCTTCAGATCGGCACATCTCTGGCTATTGTGATCAATTGGGAAGTGAACCATCGGATGGAAGACCTCTCCCTCTCTCTCTTTCTCTCTCTCTCTGCCTCTCCTCTGTGTGTAACTTTGACTTTCAAATAAATAAATAAATCTTTTGTAAAAAATAAAGTCATACCTAGAACAAATTTCCTTTAAGTGAAATTGCTACATCAAAAGGTATGTACAGGCCGGTGCTGCGGCTCACTAGGCTAATCCTCCACCTTGCGGCGCCAGCACACCAGGTTCTAGTCCTGGTCGGGGCGCCAGATTCTGTCCCAGTTGCCCCTCTTCCAGGCCAGCTCTCTGCTGTGGCCAGGGAGTGCAGTGGAGGATGGCCCAAGTGCTTGGGCCCTGCACCCCATGGGAGACCAGGATAAGCGCCTGGCTCCTGGCTTCGGATCAGTGCGGTGCACCGGCTGCAGCGCACCGGCTGCGCCGGCCATTGGAGGGTGAACCAACGGCAAAGGAAGACCTTTCTCTCTGTCTCTCTCTCTCACTGTCCACTCTGCCTGTCAAAAAAAAAAAAAAAAAAGGTATGTACATCTACAATCTGTTGGATATTGTTTAAGTTGCAATAAAAGAGAACTGGAGCAAGCTTTCATTACCACTGGCAGAAAGTAAGAACCCTGGTTCACCATGCTGTATAGCATAAAACTTAGTTTTTATCCACAAAATCATCTCATTATTTTTAAATGTGCAGGTCTATAATTTTGATTGAGGTCAAACTTTCAGTTTTTTAAGTTTAAAGGTATGGGTACTTTGTTTCCTAGGAATTTGCTTCTCCTAATTTTTGTTGTTTTTTTATTTTGTTTTTCCAGTTAACTGAATTGGTTTTGGCTATTCAAACTAGAATATAACTGTATAACCCATGATTGGAGAAGGATCTGTATCAGTGAGGGGCATGCTTTCTGAGATACATGGAGATATTCATTTCTCTTTTGAATTTCTAGTTACTGGAAATGCAGGGCGATGGGGGTGTGGAAGGGAAGAGAAAGAGAGAGAGACAGAGACAGAGACAGAGATACTTTCTACCCACTTGATCATTCCCCGTATGCCCTCAGTGGACAGGGCTGGAAAGAAATCCCGGTGTCCCACCGGGTGGCAAGGACCTAGCTGCTCGGAGGCATGTGGCTGTCTGAATGGCCAGGCTAACTGCCCACTCTCACGGAGGTTTTCTGGGTGTTTGAGGTAAGTTCAACTTCTGCAAACATCTCCTAGAGGTTTGAATAGAAAATGTACTTTTTTTTCCTGAATTGGGCATAAGGTTTTGAGAATTATTTAGTTTATTTATAATTTTTTAAAGATTTATTTTATTTATTTGAAAGACAGAGTGACAGAGAGAGGTAGAGACAGAGAGAGAGGTCTTCCATCCACTGGTTCACTACCCAGATGGCCCCAACAGCTAGAGCTGCACCGATCCAAAGGCAGGAGCCAGGAGCTTCCTCCGGGTCTCCCATGTGGGTGCAGGGGCCCAAGGACCTGGGCCATCTTCCACTGCTATTCTAGGTCATAGCAGAGAGCTGGATTGGAAGAGGAGCAGCCGGGACTAGAACAGGCGCCCATACGGGATGCCGACACTTCAGGCTAGGACTTTAACCCCCTGTGCCAGAACGCTGGCCCCAGTTTATTTATTTTTTAAAGTGTGTTAACTGTGTTATTCACATCCTCTATAATCTTTCTTATTTTGGTTAGTTGACCTGATTTATGAGAGCAGTATATTAATATATACCTCTACAATAACTGAATTTGCCAGTGTATGTTGTATTCCTTGGTATGTGTAGAAGCCGGTCTTGGTTACATTGTTTCATAACTATTATCTTTCCTTGGTGGATGGCAGTTTTCCGTGTCATCGCTCTATCATCACGGGTATTAACAGCCCCACCTTCGCTGACTGGCAGCATTGGCAGCATTTGCTTGCTACGTCTTCTCAATGCCTCTACTCACACAGTCATCCCCTTCAGGTCTCCTTAGCAGGGTCTCTCACAAAAACAGTGCCTCGTCAATTTTCAACACAGGCTGAGAGCTGCTGTCTCTTACGGATTTCATTCATTAACATTTGCTGCAGCAACTTACATCCTTTTCTTTTTCTATTTTCTTCCCTTCCTGCTTTCTTTAGTGTAGAAATTGCGTGTCCATTTTTTAACTGGCAGCCCTTAAAATTTAAGACATTTTGCAAATTTAAGTTCCGTTCTCTGAGGATTCTCTGGGATTTTAGTTTTCAGATTAAATTCTGTCTTACTGTGGAATATTTATTTAGATAACCAAAATGTTTGCTGACCACTTTCTGCACTGTAATTTCTTTATTTTTCTTTTCTTTCTTTTTTTTTTCTTTCTTTTTTTTTTTTTTTTTTTTTTGACAGGCAGAGTGGACATTGAGAGAGAGACAGAGAGAAAGGTCTTCCTTTACCGTTGGTTCACCCTCCAATGGCCGCCTCGGCCGGTGTGCTGCGGCTGGCGCACCGCGCTGATCCAAAGCCAGTAGCCAGGTGCTTCTCCTGGTCTCCCATGGGGTGCAGGGCCCAAGCACTTGGGCCATACTCCACTGCACTCCCTGGCCACAGCAGAGAGCTGGGCTGGAAGAGGGGCAACAGGGACAGAATCCGGCACCCCGACCGGGACTAGAACCTGGTGTGTCGGCGCCGCAAGGCGGAGGATTAGCCTAGTGAGCAGCGGCGCCAGCTACACTGTAATTTCTTGAACTCAATGCCTCCCTTTGTATTTTTTCAAGGTCACTCTGTGGCCCTGAAGGGGTGTAAGAGCCCATCAGTCAGATGCCCTGGGCTGGCTGTGAATCCGGAAGCTGAGGAGGCGGCGGCAGGAGCACAGGGCACCCACTCTGCGGTGCAGGTCGCAGCCGGCAGCTGGCTCGGGCAGGCTGTGGGAGGGAGGCGGGCACTCCCTGGGCCCTGAAGTAGGTAAAGTGCTGGGACCCCGGGCTCAGGGCTAGGACAGCAGCGGCCTGCTGAGTCCACCCTGGAGCAGGAGTGCTGTCCCCCTGGAGGGCTTGCTCCGCTGTGACCCCCGGCAGTCCCCTCTGGAGGCCCAGCCTAGAGACCGCTGTGCAGCTCGCACGGCTTCCGCAGACGCAGACTTCCTCGTGCGCCGCGTGGTGTCCACGTGCGACCGCCTGTCTGTCGGCTCTGTCAGATCCACCTTCTGAGGGCTGGCCCAGCTGCGCTCATCTACTGTCCCGGCCTCAGCCCCGAGCGTCCCCATCTCTCTCGGGCCCGCGGCCCTGCCTCTTGACTGGGCTCCAGGCCCGCACTGTGTCTGCTCAGAGGGAGTCTTCCTCGCGCTAGTCACGGCTTGTGCTTGTTAGAGGCAGCTTTCCAGCTCTGCTTCGCGTCAGCCCGCGGGAGCGCCACCCGTGTCACTTCCTATCACTTACTTCCTGTCACCCCCGCTCTGCTTCCACGGGGCTACAGACAGCTGCTGCGCTTCTGTGGATCTCCTCCCATTGGGAAAACTTCTTTTATTTTTAAATATTTATTTATTTGAAAGTCAGAGTTACAGAGAGAGAACGCTGGCTCCTACGTCCGCTGTTCATTCCCTAAACAGTCACAATGGCCAGAACTGAGCCAGTTGGAAGCCGGGAGCCAGGAACTCCATCCGATCTCCCACCCGGGTGCAGGGACCCAAGCACATGGGCCATCTTCTACTGCCTTTCCAAGGCCATTCACAGACAGCGGGATCCAAAGAGGAGCAGCTGGGACACGAACCAGTACCCATAAAGGAGGCCAGTGTCACAGGGGACACTTAACCCATGATGCCACAGTGCTGGCCCCACTGGGAGGACTTCCACTCTGCCCCGAAGAACTGGATGGTTCGCCACCTCCCTCGTGAAGCCCTCCCTCGGGTCCGTCCAGAGCGCAGGCCCTGTCTCCCGTGCTCGCGGAGCCGCTACAGCACATCGCGCGTACCTTTGACGCATTAGGCCATAAACCACAGAGAACAAGGACTCTCTTGTTTGTACTTGTATCCCCACCACTTGGACTAGGGCCAGCCACACAATAAGTCTAGGACGCATGTTTGCGGGATGCGTACACGAGACGGGGAGCAAGTGTGAGGAGTTCATTTCTTTTCCTAGTGCAGCAGTCATTCTATAAAAACCACAGACGTGAACGCTACCTGGCGTCACCCAGAATGGAAATCAGACGGTACTGGGGCAGCTCAGAGGACGCCACATGTGCGAGGATCCCAAACAGCCGCTCGGCCATGATCAGGTCGTTCTGGGTCACCTGCAGAGAGACCAGAGGGGAGGGTCAGACAACAGCGACTGCAGACACCCACACACAGCGTCCCCCTGCTCAGGGAGCGGCGTTCTCCTGGCTCTCGGGAGAAGGCTTCACTTTTCCTTTCTTCTCTGAGCTTCACTAAAACGAAGTGGAGAAGCGGCCCGCGGTGAAGGGAGGCGATGGGGTGAGGAGCTAGCTCTGATTCTGAAGCCCTGTTTCCTGAGACTTATACTTGAGGCGCCTTAAATTCTTGCTGAATTTCTTCATAAGTCCCATAGCGTCTCAGATGAAAATGATTTAGGGGGAAAATGTTCCAAATGTCAATGGGAAAGATTCATTTTAGTCATCACCAGGGGCCAGCGCTGTGGTGTAGTGGGCTAAGTCTGTCTGTGGTGTCAGCATCCCATATGGGTGCCGGTTCAAGTCCCGGCTGCTCCACTTCTGATCCAGCTCTCTGCTGTGGCCTGGGAAAGCAGTAGAAGATGGCCCAAGTGCTCCCTGCACCCGCATGGGAGATCTAGAAGAAGCTCCTGGCTGCTGGCTTCATGTCGGCCTAGCTCTGATCTCTATGTCATCTGGGGCATGAACCAGCAGATGGAAGATCTTTCTCTCTGTCTCCTCTGTCTGTAACTTTGCCTCTCAAATAAATAAATAAAATCTTCAGGCCAGCGCCGTGGCTCACTAGGCTAATCCTCCGCCTACGGCGCCGGCACACCAGGTTCTAGTCCTGGTCGGGGCGCTGGATTCTGTCCCGGTTGCCCCTCTTCCAGCCCAGCTCTCTGCTGTGGCCAGGGAGTGCAGTGGAGGATGGCCCAAGTCCTTGGGCCCTGCACCCCATGGGAGACCAGGAGAAGCACCTGGCTCCTGCCATCAGATCAGCACGGTGCGCCTTGCACCTGTGGAGACCAGCTCCTCAGGCCCCTCCTGTCGCTGATAACCAGGCTGCTGATGCAATGCAGCCACCTAGTGGCCAAGGCAAGCCACCACTCCATCTGTTCCTCAAGGCTCCTAGTTCAGCTGACCTCTACCTGGAGCAGTATCATCTCTCACAGAGAGAAGTTGAAATTGACTGTAACTGTACTATAGAATACTAAGGATTACATTAGAGGGTAAATGTAAATCAGACTATATATATATTAAAAGATTCATTTATTTGAAAGGCAGAGTTAACAGAGAGGCAGAGGCACAAAGAGAGAGTTTTCCACCTGCTGGTTCACTCCCCAGATGGCCACAACAGCTGGAGCTGTGCTGATCCAAAGCCAGGAGCCAGGTGCTTCCTCCGGGTCTCCCACGCGGTTGCAGCGGCCCAAGAACTTGAGCCATCTTCCACTGCTTTCCCAGAGCGCTGGCCAGAAGAGAAGCACTGGGATTTGAACCGGCGCCCATATGGGATGCCGGCACTGCAGGCAATGGCTTTACCTGCTGCACCACGGCACCGGTCCCTCAGAATACATTCTTTCTGTTTCTTCCTAATTTTTCTTTGTTGTTTCCTATTTCAAAGTTCTGCAATACAAGGTATTCCTCAAGAAGTGACTTGCAACTGGGAAAATACACTATTTAGGGTTAACTGGGGCAAAAGTAGAGTCAGTTATTAAGGAGGGATCACTCACTCTCAGCCAAGACAGCCATTCTCCGTGCAGTCCAGGCTCCTGTTTGGAAACGTTGGGGCTAATTACGAGGTCACAGCAGGGACTCAGAGCGTCTCTGCCACAAAATCAAGGCCATACAAGGTCACCACAATAGCGCCAAATCTCCAGAGTCACCTGCAGAGCCCAAGTCAGGCCCTGGGTCCAGATGCGCCTGACGCCAGCACTCACGCCTGCAGGGACGCGCGCTGGCTCACACACGGAGCCAGGGCTCTGCCGTCTGCCAGCAGCAGGCTGGGTTGCTGGAGTTCTGGACCAGAGGGACCTGTGGCGTGTCAGCCGTGGGGCCAATCTTAGCATAAGGCAGTCCTCTGGCTCCTAGGAGACGATCTAAGAGGAGCAACAACGTCCTGAAATGGTTCCTTTGGAGGATTATTTAATCTGACAGAAGCACGGGCATAGCTTCTCTTTCTTCTGAGTCACTTTTTAAAGAGAACCTGGTCTTAAGTAGCTGAGGCCTGCCCTCAGGTGCAATCAGTCTGACAGTAATGTCGCTAATGATTCCCCGGTCACCAGTGAGCTGTGCAGCGCAGCCACGGCACGGGCAGCCGTCACCAAGCGCTGACCGGACAGCGCAGACGCTCACTCGCGCTTGTGTTCGTTCCTTCCCCTCTCGTTTGTACCATTTCTCCTTCTCGTCTCTTTTTCAAACCCTTCTTCGTTCCCTGTCTGACCTCCTTTCTCCTACCCCGTTTTCCCCTTTTCTGCCACAGCCTTTATGGACGGACAGTTCGTTCACGTCCCCTCTCCGTCTTCATGCCAGGCAGGCGGCAGAGCGCTCACAAATGCCAAGGTCACGACGCGGTGAGAAGCTGCCATCCACCAATCTTACTGCTCTGAACGCCTACAAAGCACAGCACAGGCACTTACTTCTCACTGTGACCTGGTCACTGTGCTATTTTCAAAATGTGTTCAGTGCTACAGAAGCGTTCAGGTAAGAATTTTAGCCTTTCGACATTTTAAAATACCCAGGTTTCTTGCCAAACCAGCACTCTCAAAAGTTCGATCGTGGATACGCCGATTCCTCACCGTTTTGACTGTTTCTCCTAAAAAGGCGCGCTGGTCCGGCACAGGCCCCCCCGGCTGAGCGTACCTCTGCTCCGTTTATTTTCTGCATACTGAAATGGCTGAGCCGAAACAGGACGTAGTATTTCCAGAGTGTAAACTGGACCACGGGGTTCCCCTGAGGGTCGATGGTGAGCTGGTCAATGCGACGGAGCTGTGCCAGCGCGTTAAACTGCTGCAGCATGACGAGATTGGTCTCCTTGAACTTAAGGTGCTGCGATAATAAAACACAGAGGTCTGACTGCCGAGTTCAACCATCTTAACCTACTAACATGAGGGCTCACTGAGCATCCTTCAAGCAAATCTGTAAGTGTTTGGCTTAGCAAATATGTTTTCAATTACATTAAGTCAACTGCATGCCACAAAGTACATAACTTTAATCCATTCAATACATCACTGATGGAATCCATCCAATATTAAGCTCTGTGTGACTCTGGAGAGGACAACCCCATTTATTAATAAGCTAAGATTCTTAAAAGTTACATAAGTCTCAACTACTTCAGGCTCTGGTACTACCCTGACTTTTGGTCCCTGGCACTGAGGTTAAATCTAAGAAAGGTAGACTGGAAATGGAAGCTTAGACTCTGGGGCTCCCAGGCTCCCGCATATCGCCCAGCACGCCTCAGCTGGCTGCCCTGGCTCCAGAGAGGTCAGGTCCCCAACACCGCAGTGCTAGTGGAAGGTTCTGTGGGTGCACTGGCCTGGGCTTATCTAAAGCAACCCCCCATCTGTATCCATCTCCTTCCAGGAGGATGAGGTGGGTGTGCGGAGTGAGGGGCGGCGGACAACCGTGAAACAGCAAGTGAGGAAGATCACTTTTAAAGACACAATGATAATAAAAACTCAAGACCGAACTCATAACGGAAATCAGTTTCTGTGACTGCATGCTACTGCATGACCTGGTTAACATCGAAACTGGGGAAAGCTAACTGCTCCAAGCGATTCTAGTGAGCTACTAGTTAACTTCGACGTCACCAGGAGACTACAGTAAAATCATACAACAGATGTACGTGTCCCAGTGACACCAGGCACAGGGACTGGACACACAGTGTCAGCTGAGGCGGCCCTGCTGACTGCAGCGGGAAGTGCAGACAAGAGTTGAGGGAAATCACATAGTCTTTTATAATTTCTAATATTAACACAAAACTGCAAGGCCATTTATGAGCACTGATTTAAATTCCAGCTATAGAAAACGAACACAAAGCTACTTTCCCAGCCAGTTAGGGGCTGTCTAAGTAAAAGCTAAAACAGGTCTTTTGGCCTAAGCACACAAGTCACGACTAAGAAGAATTCGAATACACCACTAGAGGAAATGTTTACCAGAGAGTTGGGAAACTTCATCTTCAGTTTGGGAAGCACTTGCACAATCTCATCGAACTCTATGAAGGTAAAGGAGACGGTTGTGACCATTCCTGCGGTCTGAACACTCCAGTTCCGGTCCAGGGATTCCAGCGCTCCTGAGCCATAGAGGGAGAGCGTGTCCCCGTCCACTTCCACCAGGTGTGTGTCTGTGATGCACAGGCCTTGCACAGCGCTGGTGAGCCCTGAGTCGAGAGACCTGGAAGACCCACAGTGTCCTGTGAGGGGAAGTCGCACCTTCAAACACAGCAACACAGCGGCATGCTGGGCAAGCTCCTCACCCCTTCACACTGGTCCGGGGCACCAAGGGCTGACCTCCAGTGGCCTGCCCGGAGGCCTTGCATTGTTCTAGCAACAGGTTTCATTTTTAAAAAGATGTACACTATCTAAAAAAGTGCCTCTAAGCCCAAATCATTTATATAGTGAAAGATAAAGTTTATGAAACACATAATAATGCTAAAATAGTTTATATTTCAGGCTGGACTAGGGGTCAGGTTGAATTTCCACTTTTGAATACTTCAATGTTTTTAAACATTTTTAAAAGTATATACTACTTATAAACACTAAAATCAACACTTCCTCTGATATTTGAAATAACAGATGATGGAAAGCAATCTCTCTTTCTCCTTCCCTCCCTCCCACACACACACACACACACACACACACACAATCACTTCACTTCTGCTGACTATGGTAATTGTTATTATTTCCAGAGTAGGAGCCACTGTTTCTATGAAAGATTACCTAAATGAAAGCCAGACAATTAAAGAAAAAAAGACCTTGGTACTCCTTAAAGTGTCTTCTTTGTGAATGGAGACATCTACTCGTTGTACCCAGCATGCGCGGAAGAGTGATTTCAGACAACACAAGCTGGCGCCGTCAATGAGCGCTGCGCTCTCCTCTGTGTGCACCTTCCAAGTGGAGTACCTTACTTCTCATTACGTTTACAACTTTGCTTCTTCCAGGTACCGAGTTCCTTAAGGCTAAACACTGTGTTTCATCTTGGAGGACTCTGAGGCCTACTGGGGGCTTTTTATAATGCACAATGAACTAAGTAATCATTGCAGATATTCAGTTTTTTAGGTTTATTTCAGAGGCGCCAGTTAACAACCAACACTTTAGTCTATTCAGTAACAAGCTGGGTAATGTTATTAATCTACATTAAATGAATACGCAACCAAGAAAATAGAAAAACACTGGATTGCTACGAGATCCATGCTTAAGATGATTCTCATATGACGATGTGAATGACAACACTCAAAAAGCACTAACAGAGGAATACTCGTGGCTGATAATCTTAGGAGGTACAGGCCGATGATAATAAAGGGGCAAATGTAAGATAAGAGGAAGTGGGCCAGTGCTGTGGCATAGTGGGTAAAGCCTCTGCCAGCAGTGCCAGCATATGGGTGCTGGTTCAAGTCCCAGCAGCTCCACTTCCAATCTAGTGCTCTGCTATGGCCTGGGAAGGCAGTAGAAGATGGCCCAGGTGCTTGGGCCCCTGCACCCACGTGGGAGACCCTGAAGAAACTCCTGGCTTCTGGCTTCAGATCGGCCAAGCTCTGGCTGTTGCAGCCATTTGAGGAATGAACCAGCGGATGGAAGACTTCTATCTCTCTCTCTCTACCTCTGCCTCTCTGTTACTCTGCCTTTCAAGTAAAGAAATAAAACTTCAAAAAAAAAAAGGGGGGGGGGATATGAGGAAGCTCCATGCACTGTGTTTTGATATACTCAGCTAGGTAGAGCATATAACCGTTGGGCTAGGATAAGGGTCCTGGCCAGCATCTCACTGCCACTAAGACAGGAAGGCTTGATGAGGAGGGCACATCCTCCCTTGGAGCACTTACCCCACTGCCCTGCAAGGACCACAGAGCTGTCTGTCTTCCAGCAGACACTGCGATTCTCAGGCCTGACCTCTGCCAGTCTGCTACAAGAGATCCCATATCTAGCTCAGCTCCTGGCTTGGCTCAAGAAATCTCTCTCGAATTCGCCAAGCAATTCCAAAGTTCATGAGTACCTTAGGAATCTTAAGGAGGGTGTTCTGAACATGGCCGTGGTTTCAGCAAAGAAGTAGAAGCAGTGGTGGAAACACGAGTAAGTTATCAGCAAGGTTTACCCAGGGAGGCAAAAACATGTAAGGAGAGTGAGGGAAAGGGAAGGGAAGAACAGAAAGAGAATTTATATGGGGATGTCGGATGGTCAGCGGAGAGGTTTACTTCTAATGTGAAAACGATGGACACTCAGAGTTAGGTACCAGCACCCTGTGAATAAAATCTTTAACAAGTGATGTTCCACTTCAGATATTTGGAAATGTCTGGCTTTTCTTCTTACATATCATCAGAGGCTTAAGAATATAAGCTCCAAAATAACAAGTCTCATTAGCTGAGGATTATGCATTTTGTGTAGAGATCTGTCGAGCAGACTGTTGGTAAAGTGTTAATAACAAACAAGGCTACACTCGGAAAAACAGCAACACAGTCGCAAAAAGAAGCAGAACAACCTCCAGCTTACACAGCTCCCAGGTGGAGATTTGCTCAAACCCAGGGGCCAGCTTGCGGGTCTCCAGACAGGCTCACCCTTCCCAAGAGCAGGCCTTGCACCTGCTAAACAGCTCACAGCTCACACAACCATTAGCCTACTTCAGCTATGTTCTGCATAAGGCTTTGGGTTTAGCCTCAAACTTTGGCCAATATTTGTAAATTCGTTCCTCTGGGAAGGTGTCTTCTTATTTCCATAGAAAGCGATGTGGACAGCCTGCTAGACAGCAAATGTTTGTGGGGATGGTCCTTTTGGTTTTCCTGGTATGCTGAGGAGATACGCACATATCTCTTCAGTGTTTCACACATACATATTAACTCACTATTCATCCAGTCACCAAACATTTGCTGGACGCTCACTAGTACAGGCAGTATACTGAAGTTCTGGCACAAGCCACTGAATCAACTACATTGATAAGAATAATCACCCCAGAGATTAAGTGCAAACTTTTCTAGATGTCAAAAGATCAAAATTATTATTCATTTTTATTGAGTTATGGTTCCAGAAAGAAAACTGTTCTACTCCTACTCAGCAATCAACCTAGTAAGGACACGGGGTAAGATCTCTAAGTGGAATGAGCTCAACACCTCGTTCAACAGTCTTCTGTGTCACATGTTGTGCTAGGCACTGGGGATACAAAAATAAATCGAGGGGTGGCATTTGGCCACGTGGTTAAGATGCCAACTAAGACAGCGTCCCACACTGCAGCGCCTGAGTTCAAGTCCAGCTTCCTTCCAACGTGCACCTTGGGAGGCAGCAGGTGATGGCTCAGCTACTTGGGTCCCCCCACCCACACAGGTGTTTCCAGTTCTCAGCTTCAGCCCAGCATTACAGCCATCTGGGGAACTTTGTCTGTCTGTCTCCCTGCTTCTCAAATAAAGAAAATTTAAAAATAACCAATCAAGATGTGTCTGCCCCCCAAGAGTTCCCAGTCCAGAAGGAGGCAGAGAGGAGGGTTCATCCATGTTCTCGGGGGAATACACTGTGCTCACTGTCACATAATGAGGATTGAAACCATGTGCAGTGGAACAGAGAAGAAGCAACAACTCATCCTTCTAACAGGAAGAAGTCGGGTTTCAAAAGAAGATGGCAGTTGAATTGATCTTTGAGAGACGAAGAGCATTTCATCAGTGTAGAAGAGTGGGGGCAGAATGAAGAAAGGCACAGAAGGCTTATTAGGTACAGCACATTCACACGAGGAAAATCTCAACATGGCCAGAAGACTGAAAAATAGATAAGAGATGAGGCTGCAAAGCCAAATTTGTCCTGTAGAGTTGAGGAAGGAAAAAAATGGGTTTTGAGTTTAGAAAAGAGCATATCTGATGCAAGTTTGAAAGCACCTGTGCCACACGTGGATCTAGGCATTGGGCTGGGTGCAGAGATTTGAAGCCATGCTCTCCGTCCCCCAGGGCCCACCTCAGGTAAGCCAGTCAAGGCTGGGGAGGACGCGGCAGGGAGGGGCTGCGTGCAGGATCAGCAAGAAGGCAATGCAGTGATGTCAGCTAGACCGCGTGAGGGCACGCAGAAGGGAGAGTGTGGGTAGAACTGACACTGGAAAGGAAAGCGGGTAGACCTGAGATAAAATTCCAGATCTTCTACCAATAAAACGATGACTGGGGGGCAGGGTGGGGATTCTGCGTCATTTCTTTGAGTTTCAGTTTCCTTGCATGTAAAATGGAGCCATAATACATATTCTTTTCAGAGCTGTTGTGAAGGTTAGAAATAACATTCTGGGACCAGCACTGTGGCCAAGCAGGTTAAGCTGCTGCCTGCAGTGCCAGCATCCCATAGGGTGATGGTTCAAGTCCCAGTTGTTTCACTTCTGGTCTAGCTCCCTGCTGATGCACTTGGGAGAGCAGCGGAGGACGGCCTGAGTTCTTCGGCCCCTGTACCCATGTGGGAGACCCAGAAGAAGCTCCTGGCTCTTTGCTTGGGCCTGACCCAACCCTGGCCATTGCGACCATTTGGGGAGTAAACTACTGGATGGAAGACCTCTACCTCTCCCTCTCTCTCTAACGCTGCCTTTAAAATAAATAAATAAATCTTAACAAAAAAGAAAAATAACATTCTGCATCATGCCTCAATAGATTTTATTGATTAGTATAAAGAAAAGAAAACACAGACTTACCAATAGTGTAGAGAAAACAGAAGTAGGACTTAATGGTTTCTTGACCATGGAAAATGAAGGAGAGAGAGGAAAGTGTGACTCAGATTTCTAGAGTGGGTAACTGGTCATTTAGTCCAGTTTCTACTTGTGTTGCACCTAAATTTTTATATTCTTCTCTAGAGGATCTATGTTCCCAAACCAGCTTTCTCATGAATACCAATACAGGTCCAATGATATTTTCTGACTCAAATATTACCTATGTAATAGCAGGTGGCATGACATCACAAAGGACTTCTCTTTGAGATCTGCAGTGGTTATGTATATATAAGGATAAACCAGAGAAATATTCGATGCCTTTTCCATTTGCGGAGAACTCTTAGAAAAGACAGGGTGACTAACGTAATGCAATACAGCAATGAGTCCCCAAAAGCCAGGCTCGATGTAGAAACGCTCTTAAGTGTCCAGATGGAAAAAAAGGACAAAACTTCAGGGTGTTACATATTATTTTTACCTTTAGGCTTTTTACAACAGCCCACAAGAAGAGGACTTAAAATCTCTCGGAAGATTCTTTTCCCACTGAATAAGTGGTGTTGATTCCTGTAATAACTTATTTTATAAATTTCTATTACAACATTCGTAGGTGTGGAAACTCATTTTATACATTATATTTTATGATAGTAGTGTTGGCTAAAGTACCAGTATTCATAGACAGGAAACGACCAAAAATAAACCAGCTTTACTGGACGAATCCAATGAAAGCAAAGAAAACATTACAGCAAGTACTTTTGCGGTTCTGCCAGGCTCAAGAATCCTGCCATATGTCCTTTTACTGTTCAGCTGTCCCAAGCACAGTGAGCAGTGAAATCATCAGTGGGATGAAGCACAGTCGCACAGAATTCCTTCCTTTTATGTGCCTGCAGTTCTTCACGGACACGTATTTCCAGGCATTCAGTTACACACTCATAAGCCAAGGTCACGGACACGGTGACACCAGAATTAGTCACTTTTTTTGCATTATGAAATATTAAGACTATAAAAGGTTATTTAAAATGTAAAATCTTACATAGCATTAAGCCACGAATCAGAACACTAAGGACAGCTCTTTACCTTCAGAAAGGGTGAGGCTTACATCTTGCTCCAAAGAGGAGATTTAATTACGTTTTTAAGATTTTCAGAGAATGTCGTAACACGACTTCAGACAAAACAGCAGATAGACTGAGCACCTGTGTTTAAAACCTCCCTCTCCAAGACCCATTAGAAAACAGGAGAGCAACAGACCAGGTAAAAGCCCACCCTCACAAGCACAATCGGGAAGAGCTACCGCAGCCAGAGATTGCAGCTGGACAGTGAGGTGTGGTCAGTGATGAAGAAGTGGGGGCTGGGGCAGAGCCTCAGGTACACAATGGGGAGAAGAACACAGGTAGGGGAGAAGAACACAGGTGCAGCCAGCCTGCTCGGAGAGCCCTGAGGGCGCAACAGATGGAGGAGGGGTGCAGAGTGGGCTGGAATCAGAGGCACTGCAACAGATGGAGGGGGGTGCAGAGTGCGCTGGAATCAGAGGCGCTGCAACAGATGGAGGGGGGTGCAGAGTGGGCTGGAATCAGAGGCGCTGCAACAGATGGAGGGGGGTGCAGAGTGCGCTGGAATCAGGGGCACTGCAACAGATGGAGGGGGGTGCAGAGTGCGCTGGAATCAGAGGCGCTGCAACAGATGGAGGGGGGTGCAGAGTGCGCTGGAATCAGAGGCGCTGCAACAGATGGAGGGGGGTGCAGAGTGGGCTGGAATCAGAGGCGCTGCAACAGATGGAGGGGGGTGCAGAGTGCGCTGGAATCAGAGTCACTGCAACAGATGGAGGGGGGGTGCAGAGTGCGCTGGAATCAGGGGCACTGCAACAGATGGAGGGGGGTGCAGAGTGGGCTGGAATCAGAGGCGCTGCAACAGATGGAGGGGGGTGCAGAGTGCGCTGGAATCAGAGGCGCTAATGGAAGATCGACAAAAGAGCTCTCCCATCTCCTGCCCTTACTGCCAGCAAAACAGGCAAATCAGAGGGAACAGGCAAGAAGACTTTAAATAGCACCAGGGTAACTGGTGACAATAACAACAAATCAGACCCAACCTCAAGCATAAACACCCATTCCTGGTATAATAAGAAATTAAATATGAAAGGCAAGATTTTAAACATTTAGGAAAACAAAATGGAAAAAAGTATGTTTAGAAACTCAGTCTCGTGAAGGATTCTTTCCTCTTAAACATGATCTAAACAGGTAGACTGTAGGAAAAGGCATTGAGTTTTGGTGTCTTCAGCATACAAACAGTATTTAAAGTCACAGGGATAGGTGAGGTTGCTTGTGGGGACAGCAGAGTGAGAAGAGAGCTCAAGGTAAAAATCTGAGGAGCTCTTATTACAGAGAGGTTGGGAGGACAGAAGTTCTTGGATATGAGAAGACACATAATACAAGAAAAAAGTACAAGACAACTACCAGCATGGCAGGAAACAAAGGAAATAATGAATTGAAGTTAGGTTCTGGAACACAACAGGCTGCAGCAAGAGTGGATTCTACTCAACTGATAAGTAAGAAGTTAAAAGAAATTAGCAGTAGTAACAGTAGAAAATTTCTTCATTCAATTTTTTAAAATGGCAGAAACTCCAGAGCAAAGCCAACACAATGAGTAAGACATGGTTCAAATATAAAGTCAACTAAAACGCAGTGTGAGTTTGGGTAGCTTGTGGGGCTACCTGAAGTCGGTGCTAGGACTGATCTGCAGGACGTGGGAAGCACACTGGGAGGCTAATCAGAACACAATGCTTACCTACGAAGTAACAAAAGGCCACATCACAGACACTAGTACTAGCTGCCAAGTTCAGACACTAACAAATGACAGAGGTCAAAGGTTATAGAACAAGTAGATGATGCTAATTTTGAAATGTGAAAGTATAGCTCGTAGAATATAATAAAAACTGGAATCCTGAAGACAGAAAGTAGAGACTCCAAAACTCCATCCCCCCACAAAAGCAACGAATATGCTACAAAACAGAATCCACATTTTCAGAACTTTGCAATCCAGTAACAAACTACAACCAGGGAACACTCAATGGATGAAAAAGAAGAAGGCCGTTCTGCAGGATTTCACACGGCCCTGGCGCCATTCTCGCCACTCTGCCAGTGGTGAGATCTGTAGGATGCCTGCTGCAGGCTGCTGCTAACGGAGCTTGTGTGTCCCGACATGTCTGCAGGCCCCTGAAGGATCGGGCCACGGGCTTGCCTTTGTCTTGCTCGCCTTGAGCTGCCCAGGGACACAGTGGCTTTGCTGAAAGGACTTCAAGGGAAAATGCACTGACTGCTGCCACATGGGGCAAGGGGCAGACATATGCTGGGAAAGAAGAGTCTGAGGAAGGCGAGAGAGCAGACAAGGGACTTTAAGAAGTTCCCAAGTAGTCCAGGAAAACGGGAAGGCCACACGCAGTCCAGAGTTGCACATGTGGTCAGCAGAGACCTGAGACTGTGAGCCACGCCCTGTGCCCACCTCAGGGCTTCCCTGGCGGGAAGTAAAGGCCAGGGAAGCAGCGTGCAGGGCCCAGCCCAGACGCACTCTGCCAAGACTAGGGGCACTGCACCAGCGCCTTGTCCCAGGCCTGTAAGGAGATACATCACATCAGTAGGTTATCACCAAGCTATTAGAACAGAGACTTTGGTGCCTACACATGACAAAGAATGTGGCTTTCATGAAAATAGAAAAGTCATTAAGCAGACAAGCCAAAGTGACTAAAACAATCACAAAAAACAACCTCTGGTGAGGAGGAAAGATTTCCAAAGCTGCCACATTATAATACTGAAAAACACCCAGTTTGAACAACAACAAAACAATATGGCCCATGCAAAGAAACAAGCAAGTGTGGCCTACTCCCACGAATGAAGAAAAAAATGGCTACTGTCCATGAGGAAGCCCAGACATTGACTTTAGCATACAAAGGCTTAAAGTCGTTTGTTTGAAATATGCTTAAATAACTCACGAAATGCAGAATGCTGATAAAAGGGAGCCAGGCGGGGCCGGTGCTGTGCTGTAGTGGGTAAAGCCACCGCCTACAGTGCCGGCATCCCATATGGGCGCTGGTTCAAGTCCCGGCTGCTCCACTTCCGATCCAGCTCTCTGCTATGGCCAGGGAAAGCAGTAGAAGATGGCCAAGTCCTTGGGCCCTTGCACCCACGTGGGAGACCAGGAAGAAGCTCCTGGCTCCTAGATTTGGATCAGCACAGCTCTGGCCATTGTGGCCAACTGGGGAGTGAACCAATGGTTGGAAGACCTGTTTTTCTCTCTCTCTCTCTCTCTCTCTCTCTGCCTCTCCTTCTCTCTCTGTGTAACTCTGACTTTCAAATAAATCAATAAATCTAAAAAAAAAAAAAAAAAAGAAGCAGGCAGAAATCCCGAAGCTTAAAAGCACAATGGACTGAAATGGGAAGGTGTCTAGAGGAGTGCGACAGAATGTGTGAGTGCCAGTGAGCCTAAAGCCTGAGGAGCAGGCAGGGGAAAAAGGATGAACGTAAGAGAACAGAATCCGAGAAACTGTGCGACAACCATAAGCACAGTGGGAACTGCAGGAGGGCAGGCATGAATGAGAGAAGAAGAAAGAATACCTGCGGACATAATGGCCAGAAACGCCCCAAATTTGCTGAAAGACAAAGCAGTACATCCAAGTAACTCGCCAACCTTGACGGGGACGAACTCAGAGAGATAACATCGGGACACATTATAATCAAACTGCTGAAAGACAGAGAAAATCTTGAAAACAGTGAGAGATAAGAGACGCATCACATACAAGGGGTTCTTGGTAAGAGTAACAAACGGTTTTTAATAAAGGCCAAAAAGAATTAGTGGGATGAGGTATTTAAAATACTGAGAGAAAAAAAAAAAAGCCTGTCAACCTAGAATTCTGTATCTGGCTAAACCATACTTCAAGAATGAGGGAGAAATCAAGATATTTCCTGACAAACAAAACTGGAGGGAGCTTACTGCTGGAATACCACCCTATAAGAAACACTAGGAAGAGTGCTTCAGGCTAAAGTTACGACATCAGACAGTATCTTGAAGCCTCATGAAAAATAAAGCCCATCAGGAGAGGCAATTACTTTTCGGTAGAAACTGTGGCTCCCTCCCGAATGGACACACCTTCTGCAGGATCTCACACAGCCCTCTACCTCCCCCAGCTCTCCTTCTGGCTTTGGGGAACTTCCAACACACACACGAAACTCGTGCCAGTGACTGTACTGCACACCACTTCTCACACACAGACACGCCCTCTTCCTCTCAGAACTGCACTCTAATTCTGAGTTACTTGGCAGGATCACAGACCGGCTGTGGGTCACCTCACAAGACAATCCTTGTGCAGTCACGGAGCTGCCAGCACGGGCAAACCCTCAACAGGGAGCAGCCCTGCGAGGCCAGCACAGGAGGCGGGGCAGAGGCCAGCTGCCGTGCCTACAACCAGACGTCACTCGGCTCCCTCTTCTCCCACGGCACAAAATGGCATCAGGGCTGCTGTCAGCGTCACTGCTCAGATATGCTCTACCTCTAACGTCTGCAACCCCAGAAACTGGCCGTGACCGGAAGTTTCCTCTTCCAGCTCATCATTAACCCTTCTACTTCATATACGCCTGCTCTTCATTAGCCTCCTGGGCCCAGGTGGGTGACAACCTTCTGGTTTTTAATTCCAGCAACACCCACCATTTCCATCTTTGTAATTCTCATCACCCTGAAAAGTTTTTATTTCTTGATGATTCCCCATCTTAGCAGACATTTAGTTTCTCCACTGCTTTACTTAGCTTCCCTATGCTCCATGCTCCTAGAATAAACTCATTCAACAATGCAATCTCTGGCTGCTATAATTCCACACTCTCTAGCCTCACTCATTTCTGAGAGTTTCCTTCAAGCTTCCAACATTTCCCCAGTTAGCTCCCTCTGGACATCAAACAAACTTGAGAAACACACAGACATACCATATTTCTTAAAGTGATGTTATTACTGTAACAATGTCAATCATTCTGAAACTAATAAAACTTACATATTATTATTATTTTTTTTTAAATGGGAGGGTACTGGGTGAAGGCAAAGGCAGAATTCTTTGGAGCCTGAAACGTAAGAGTTTGAAGTAGAAAGAGAAGAATTTGACCATGTTCTTCTAAGTAAATTCTTTAAAAAAAAAAAAAAGGATTTATTTACTTGAGAAGCAGAGTTACAGACAGAGAGGGAAAAACAGAGAGAGAGGTTTTCTATCTGCTGGTTCACTCCACAAATGGCCGCAGTGGCTGAAACTGGGTTGATCCGAAGCCAGGAGCCAGGAGCTTCTTCTGGGTCTCCCACATGCGTTCAGGTGCCCAAGCCCTTGGGCCATCTTCCACTGGTCTCCCATGCTATCAGACCTGGACCACAAGTGGGGCAGCCAGGACATGAACTGGTACCCATATGGGATGCCAGTGCTGCAGGCAGGTGCTTAACCTACTATGCCACAGCATAATCTTTTCTATTTAGAGCAAGTGATCTGCAAGTTTCTATGGAAGAACCATGTGTGAGAGCTGAAACTTGAAAAGAACAGCCACAGCGTATCTCCCCATCAGTTATTAAAACTTACTTATACACTACTACAATAAAATACTCCACTGTCATTAAAATAGGTAATCAGATTAGTCTAGGTAGTCTGGAAATACGTCCACATATTTTTGGGAACATAATGTAAAAATAGCATTCTATCTGGAAAAAAAGCAATAGTTTAAGAAAGGATACTAGCAAATTTACTAGCCAATGACATAAAATCAAGTTATTCCCTTCCCTAACATCTTTTAATTTTTTAAGATTTTATTTATTATTTGAAAGGCAGAATTACAGGGGAGGGGGGAGACACACACACACACACACAGAGTGTATGTTTCCACCCACTGGTTCACTCCCAAATGGCTGCAATGGCCAGGGATGGGCCAGGCCAAAGCCAGGAGCTTAGAACTCGACTGAGGTCTCCAATATGGGTGGCAGCGGCATCTTCCACTGCTTCCCTGGGCACATTAGGAAGGAGCTGGATCAGAGATGGAAAAGCCAGGATTTGAACTGGTGCTCATATGGGATGCCACATCTCAGCCAGCGGCTTAACCTGCTATACCACAATGCCAGCCTCATAACTTACTTTTAGAAATAAAATGAATGTACTAAAAGGACTGACTTTTTTTAAAAAAAAGATTTTTTATTTGAAAGTCAGAGTTACATAGAGAGAGAAGGAGAGTCAGAGAGAGAGAGAGAGAGAGGTCTTCCATCTGCTGGTTCACTTCCCAGTTGGCTACAATGGTTGGAGCTGAGCTGATCTGAAAGCCAGGAGCAAGGAGTGGAGCAGGGGCCCAAGGACTTGGGACACTTTCCCAGGCCATAGCAGAGAGCTGGATTGGAAGTGGAGCAACCAGGACTCTGACCGGCACCCATATGAGATGCTGGCACCATAGGCAGCAGCTTTACCTGCTACACCACAGCGCTGGCCCCAGAACTGACTTTTAAAATATTTAAAACACAATTACAAATTCAGATAAAATTTTGCAAAATTACTTGAATAAAGTCAGAACTGGGAAACCTTAAGGAAGACAGGAAAAAAAAAACACATTGTTGCAAAAAGAGAAATCAGAAAAAGAACTGTTGTATATCATAAATTGAAAGTCCAATGCTATAAAGCTTTAACAATATATAAAGTGTTTCAGGTCTAATTCTGTAAAATTCTATTTTGATATTTTAATGATATTAAATACAGTTTTAGTCATAGGAGAATGGTATATTTGTTATATAAGTTATTAGAGTTTCTGTTCGTTGCCTTATTTTTCTAGCTGAACAAGCTGAGAAACTCTACATGTGGTTGTACAAGTCAACTAAAGGAAATACATTGATTGATACCTTAGTTCTATAACTTAAATTTAAAAAATGTTTCTCTAAATACATGTCAGATTCTAACTCTAGAAAACTACTAAAATATTACTCTAACGTCTCTAACATTATTTCCTTTGTTAAATTCTTTGTATATGAAAGGATTAAGGAATTCTTGAAAATAAATCTTGAAATTAAAGTTATATTTAGGAAGGCTGGCACTGTGGTGTAGTGGATAAAGCCACCGCCTGCAGTACTAACCTCCCATAGCCGCTGGTTCAAGTCCCGGCTGCTCCACTTCCCATCCAGCTCTCTGCTAATGCACCTGGGGAAACTGTAGAAGATGGGCCAAGTGCTTGGGCCCCTGCACCTGCATGGGAGATCCAGAAGAAGCTCCTGGCTTCTTCTGGCTTTGGATGGGCCCAGCTACAGATGATGTGGTCATTTGGGGACTGAACCAGCAGATGGAAGACCTATCTCTTTCTCTCTCTCTCTTTCTCTCTTTCCCTCTGTCTCTGTCTCGCTGTAACTCTTTAAATAAATAAATAAATCTGTAAAGTTATATTTAGCTTAACATGTGCTTTGGTTTTAGTTAAGGTAATAAGATAAATGTGCTTTAACAAGTTAAACAAAACTGGAATGTATTCTATCTTTGACTTTAGGCTCTATGTTAAATTTCCCATACATTAAAGGGGTATACATTAAAAAAGACAGCCACACTTGGGTCCTTCTCCCTGACTTGTTTCAGTATGCTCTCTTGTTCATCAATGGGAGGATATCCCAGGAAACGGAAACATCTAAGCATTCATCAATGAAGAATGGAGGAAGAGAACGTGGTACATATTCACACCAGAGAACTACTGAGCCCTAAAAAGGAGGCCGTCCTATCACTGTGACAACATAGGTGGAACTGGCCAGCCAAAGTTCAGAAAGACAACGCTGCATGACCTCAATCACACGTGGAAGCTAGAAATGTGGACCTCACAGAAGTGGTTCCCAGAGGCTGGGGACTGGAGTGGGAGGAAGGGATGGGAGACACCGGCCAGCAGGAAATAGAGTAAGCATGAAGAAATAAAGGGCTGGCATGTGGTGAGCTGGTTTCGACACTGCATGCGACACTGGCACCAGCTCCTCCACGTCTGAGCCAGCTCCCTGCTGATGTGCCTGGTGTGATGGCAGCAGAAAATGAACAAGACAGTTGGGCCCTGCCACCCGCCTGGGAGACCTGGATGGAGTTCCAGGCTCCTGCTTCAGTCTGGCCTTGCCATTTGAAGAGTGAACCAGCAAATGGAAGATCTCTCTCTCGCTCTCTCTCCCCCTCCCCCACTCCCTCTCCCTCTTTTTCTCTCATTTCCCCTTATCTCTCTGTAACTCTGTCTTTCAAAGAAAGAAAGAAACAAATCTTAAGAAAAGAGAGAAACAAGTTCTGGAATTGGATTGCGCAGTAGGGTGACTATAGATACCAACATGTCGTTCATTGGCAGAAGGGTAGGAAAGCGGATTTGAACCTCTTCAGCACAAAGACCTGGAAGCCGTTCGAGGAGATGGATGTGCTCACGCTGACTTGAACGCCACACAATACACACATGTATCGGAACACCACATACTACCCCCATAAATGCGTACGAGACTCATGTGTTTATTAAAGCTTTTACAGTGTCCTGGACAAAAACATCAAACAATATAACAATTCCCCCCCTGGGCGGCACCCTCCACGGTTGCGGCATCTTTGGCGGATGCGGCGGCGTACCCTGATTCCTCTGGCAGCGTGGAGACGGTGCTCCCGTCCATCTGACAGGGGTCCTGGGAAGAGGGGTCACAATCTCTCCTCTCTGGATTTGTAGCAATATTGGCTCCTCGCTGCTGCAAGTCCCACTTCCGTGCTACGTTGTTAATTGTTAACCTTTTCTTCTCCTACAAGAAAGTTGTGACCAGAATCATGTGTCATTTTTGTATCAGAATAGAGCATCTAAGAAGCATGTTGTTAGTGCTTTCTTACAATACTTTAAAAGGAAGCCTACTCCTTACAAGTAACTAGCTACGTAGTGCACAATCTAAAACAAATCAAGAGAGGCCTGTGCATCCAAACTTCTCATTGACAGCCAATCATTCTGCTGGGAAAAAAATGAAATGCACACAACAGTTATTCTATAAGAACTTAATAAAAACCAACAGATAACCCACTGGAGATTGAAAATTCACTCTCTGAAATTTTAATTTTACGTAAATTGATATGCCTCTGTGTTAAACATAGCAAGAAAAAACAAATAACATTTTAATTTCCTACCCAATACTCAGGACTAATATGGCAGAGTGAGCTCGAGCGGTCAGAGAAGAGGGCTTGATAGTTTTCCAAGGCCACAGCAGAAGCTGTAATGTCTGCACATTAAAAAATACTACCTGGACTACTAAGAGAGCTGTACTAGGCTGACATGGTGCCACACAAGTAGAACCATTCTGCAGGAAGAGAAAATAAATCAATGCACTCCACGCACTCTGACTTCGTGCATTTGGAGTAGGGCTCCAGGACGTGGATGCTGACAGGTGCTGTGAACACGACTGGTGCCCAGACCTCACTCTGAGAAGCGCTGGCCGAGTCACGGAGCTGAGTTCTCCCACAGGACTCTGCTGAGGATCTGGACTACTGAATGAAACTGTGCTAGGCTACAACGTGTCCACTCATTTTACAACCCCTATTCTGATAAAGTCCTCATGATCAAAAGTTAACAGATATCAATGAGGTTAGAATAGGCAGTTTCTTTTTTTTAAAAAAAATATTTATTTATTTATTTATTTTTTGACAGGCAGAGTTAGACAGTGAGAGAGACAGAGACAGAGAGAAAGGTCTTCCTTTTTCTGTTGGTTTACCCCCCAAGTGGCTGCTACCGCCAGCAGGTTGCGGCCGTTGCGCTGCGCCGATCTGAAGCCAGGAGCCAGGTGCTTCCTCCTGGTCTCCCATGCAGGTGCAGGAGCCCAAGGACTTGGACCATCCTCCACTGCACTCCTGGGCCACAGCAGAGAGCTGGCCTGGAAGAGGGGCAACCGGGACAGAATCCAGCACCCCAACCGGGACTAGAACCCGGTGTGCCGGCGCCGCAGGCAGAGGATTAGCCTAGTGAGCCACGGCGCCGGCCAATAGGCAGCTTCTGATCCCTCATTACAGACCTGAGAATTCTGCAGGGAAAAGCATCTGAGTGTGAGACCAGCCTCTCACCTCCGGCTCTGGAGCCCCTGTCCATCCCCTTGGTGCATGTACACACAGAGGGCAACTACGTTATCACAACTCTTTGCCAATATTCGGTTTTCTAAGATTTTAGCATGCATGCTTAGCATTGGATAGGAATGAAAAATGATGTGGCTTGCTTAATTCTAAACTTTTAAAAGTTCTGTTTCTGTATTTAAGAATGTTGGGGGGCTGGTTGTGGCGCAGCAGGTTAAGCCACTGCTTGTGATGCTGGCATCCCATATAGGAGTGCCAGCTCAAGTGCTGGCTACTCGTTTCTGATCCAGTTTCCTTCTAATGCACCTAGGAAGGCAGTGGGAGGTGGCCTAAGCACCTGGACCCCTGCCACCCCTGTGGGAGACCCAGATGGAGCTCCTGGCTCCTGGCTTCAGCCTGGTTCAGCTGGCCGTTACAGCTGTTTGGGGAGTGAATCAGCAGACAGAAGATCTCTCTCTCTCTCTCTCTCTGCTTTTCAAATAAATTTTTTTGGAAAAAAAAAAAAGGAATGTTTTTGGCCCAGGTCTTTTTCTGTTGTTTGGTATTTTAGATATGTTTGTATGGCTACCCTTAAAATCGTCTATTTCTGAGACTTTAAAGATGTTTTACGTGTCCTCCTTAACTAAAGTGGAATTAACTGTTCCATGATAAAACATTTTTCTCTTATCTATAATAAAAAGGCACCTTAGGAGTTCTGTTTCAGCTATGTGCTGGTAACTGTGCCAACCCAATTCTTAATGTAAGCAGTGATTCTGTTTCTACTGAGAACCAAGCTGATCTGAAAGGCTGGGCAGTGAGTTAACTCAGGACGGCTGTCAGATCGGCCCTGTGTATTCAGCTTTCTGGTGAGCAGAAGAAAGTACAGAAAGTATTTTTAACAAAACAGATATGCTTAGAAAAAAGGCACAGGGGCTGTGCTGTGGTGTAGCGGGTGAAGTCTCCACTTGCAGCACCAGCATCCTGTATGGGTGCCAGTTCAAGTCCCAGTTGCTCCACTTCTGATCCAACTCCCTAATGTGCCTGGGAAAGCAGCAGAAGATGGCCAAGTGCTTGGGCCCCTGCACCTCAGTGGGAGACTGAGAAGAAGCTCCTGGCTCCTGGTTTAGATAGGCCCAGCCCTGGCCATTGTGGCCATTTTGGAAAGAACCAGTGGATGGAAGATTTCTCTCTCTCTAACTCTGCCTTTCAAATAAATAATCTTTTTTTTTTTAAAGAAAAAAGCCATAAACTATCTTTATACCACTGAGTAAGTTAACCAATTTATAATTTTTATAAGTGCCAGTACAGTTTTTTAAATCCATGCCACAGTCAAGCTTCTTTCTCATGGGCTACTCAATCAGCTCGACACCAGGGTACACAGGAGGATGGGCAGTTTCCCTGGGTCCAGGAAAAAGGAAGAGATACTTTCAGACGGGAGCGCAGCCAGGGGTAAGTGGGGATCACTGGCTGAGCAGCTGACACAGAGGGCTGAGCATCTACAGAGCAAGGAAAAGCAGCAGAGGCTACAGGATGCCGGATTCTGCAAGGCAAGAGGGAGGTACTCAAAGAAAAGTTTGTTTTCAAAGCCCGCAGAGGCATTTAGTGTTTTAGCTATAATTACACTGCTAAGAACTAGATGGCAGTAAGTTGCTAAGTTTTGTGTTAAGTGACAAATATTGTAGAAGATGTCAAATTTCAAGTTGCGCCATCTGAGTTTGTTCACAGTGCAGGGAAGTCCACTCCAGCACACAGCACAAGTGTAGATCCCTCACTCACAGGCATAAGGAAACCAGAAAGGCCGCAGAGCAGGGGCTGCACACAGTATGTGCCCTCTTCCAGCCACCACCGCTGTCACATCCCCTCACTCACAGGCACAAGGAAACCAGAAAGGCGCCACAGCAGGGGCTGCATGCACGGTGTGCTCTTCCCAGCTCTGCACTGGTCCACCCCTTTCCAGAGGCCACCACTGGCGAGTGCTGAGGCCTGCTGCAGCATGGCTCCAACTGTCCTCATAACTGGCGACTTCAAAAGAGGCACTGCCTATTTCTAACATGTTCATATTTTCCAGGGGGGTGGCATGTAGTGCTGCGGGTAAAGGTGCCACCTATGACATCAGCATCCTATATGCATATTGGTTTGTGTCCTGACTGCTCTACTTCCCATCCAGCTCCCTGCTAATGGCCTGGGAAAAGCATCAGAGGACAACTCAACTGTTTGGACGCTTTTACCCATGTGGGAGACGTGGACAAAGTTCCTGGCTGCTGGATGCTGGCTTCAGCCTGGATCAGCCCTGACCATTGCAGCTACCTGGGGGAGTGAGCCAGTGGATGGACGATCTCTCTCTTTATCGCTCCCTTTCTCTCTGTAATCTGACTTTAAATAAATAAATAAACAGACCTTAAAAACAAAAACTTCCTAAGCATTAAAAAAAGTTTGCTAAAAATTTAATGGCATATTTCTAAAATGTTGATGCTAAGAAGCAACTGAATTGGGTATACAACGAAAGACTTTCAGGTTTTAAAGGGTCTAACAGTAATCAGGGATTTGTCTATCCCTCCTTCCTGTGATTGGGGCTTTCATGTAAGAGTGTTCTGCAGGTCTGTGAACTTCTCAACATTTGTGGATGTATTTTATTCATCCATTAATTCATTTACCTATGCATCTGACAACAGCAACTACCTGCTAGGGAACACTGCTTTTCCTAGAGGAGCCATTTAGAGAGGTTTGCCAATAGCATCCGCTGGCAATGGTAGCTATTGTTCCTACAAATTTTAAAAACACTACCCACAGCTATAGATCCTGTAATCCAAGGTGTTTTGGGCCAATCCTTAGGGATATGCCAGTATAGGAAATATTAAAATCCTGTTGGCTGAAACAGTAAAAGAACAAAAGGGGATACAACAGGCCAGGGCTTAGGCAGAACTCATTAATGGAAGGAGGGGTAACCTACAAGCTGGGGAGGTTAGGACAATGGCAGGCAAGGAAATTGTAGCTTGTGACCAACATGTAGTGCTAATGACTTTCACAGTCACAGCCCTGACCTGAGAGGGCTTGGGAAGACGCCCTGCCTCCCTTCCTTCCAGTTCCCATTAAACAGCACACAGATTTCAGTGCATGATTTGATCAGTTCTGATAAATGCACACAAGTGCGCCTGTCTGGCGTCCCCTCGCCCTTGAAAGATCCCAGGACCTGCCTATCACCCTAGAAAGTTCACTGGCTTCCTTGGACTAGTACATACAACTCTTATTCCTGAGACATTTCTTGAATTGTGATTGTTATTTTAATTTTGAAAAGAGAAGCACCTATATTAGATAGGACAAGAATGAGTGATGGTAATCAGATGATACCCTTATCGGGGAATCCAGGTGGATACACAACACAAGCTGTGAACTTTCAGTCATCTTTCTTGTAGTCTGTGCTATTAATATAAAATATTCTCAAGGAAACACTGTATTTAAGGAGAGTAATATATGCTAAATCATTTAAAGCTAGTTTAAAACAAATTCTCATTCCTAAATTCCTCAGAATCTTTACCACTTCTATTTCAGAGAAGCTAATACAGAAATTTCTGAAATTTAAAAAGTTAACATTTTTTTTTTAAAAGGAACATGTTAGAGAGCTCATTAAATATATAAAGATAAGTCTAGTACAGTGCTTTGCAAAACCAAGTGCACACACATGGGACACACAGGATGATGTACTTGTATGGAAAATGTCAGAACTTCTAGTATATTAATGTCTTCCTTTAAAATGTCTAGCTTTTCCATTTATTTTATAATGTACAGTATTATTTCCTGAGTATAGATTTATTCATATGCATAGTAACTCCTAAACATTTTAGAAGTGCTTGCTTACAAAAAAAGTCTACTTTCGGGAATGGGAGACGGACAGGTCCCGGAACCACTTTACAGCTGGCTGGCTGCAGTTGCAGATGTCAGAGAAGTTACCTTGAGCAAAGATTGCTTGTGACTCTCCCGCTTCTTCTCTTCCTCTTTTTTGGCTACGACAGAAGCCATACGCCTTTCTTCTTCCTAAAACATTGTTTCAAAAGTATTATGAGTGTTCAAGCATGTTCTAGTCCTAAATACCTTTTTCTGGCAGTTTGGTTTTGTCTTGGAAGGCACACTACCCAACCAAGGAGGTTACTATGTTTCTCTTTATTCTCTGCCCGCAGTTGTATAGAATCAAAACGTTAGTGAGCTTCTTACTACCAGTTCTGGTGTGACATCACCTAATGCAAGAAGGAAAATCCAAAGACAAAAAGGGTGAGTGGGAATCTGCAGCTTTTTCTTAAGCTTACCTCAATAAGGCTGGAAGAAGACAAAAACTGAAATAGCACTGTTGTACATTCTAGAAAAAAATTTTAAACTCAGCCATGATACCAATGTTCTAGCTTAACCCTTACAATTTCTGTGTATTGTATCACATCCACTTTTCACCTATGCAAACTTCTAAAAATTGCAATCTGTATATACAATCTAGACCACATTCTACCTTGAAAAATATAAAATTCTAATACAGAAAACTGTAACTATGTAACTTTTCATTTTCATTGACAAATGATCTGTAGATACTGAAAATGATGTCACAATTTGAGAAAACAATTTCTCCATAAAAGACAAGCTTCAAAATATCTTTAGAGACAGAAACTATAGAAAGTAAACAATCAGGACTAAAGTTGCAAAACCCTTTCAGAGATGAAAAATGACAAGAACCTAAATTACAAATGCAGCAGAGAGGACTCCGCCCCAGAGGGCAGACAGTGAAGTCACTGACCGGGAAGGAAGCAGGAGACACCTGCCCCGTGCTTCCACAGCACTCTGCACTTCTCCATCGCAGCCCCGCCTGGTCTCACAGCAGGCAGTACTGCCTGTCCCTCCCTCCTCCCGCCCTGTCACGCAGGAAGCTCCATGAGTTTGCGGACCATGTCTGCCCCAGGCAACAGCATAACTCAGTAAAAACACAAGCAAGGACCAAACTAATGAATATATGCTCAATAATTTCCTAAAACGGGAACCACTAAGTCAAATGGCAGACATATAGGTCTTCAAAAAGTTTATGGAAATATGCATTATCTTTTCATTTTTCTTTTTTTTAAATTTATTTTTATTTTTATTTATTTGACAGGTAGAGTTATAGACAGTGAGAGAGAGAAAGAGATAGAGAGAAAGGTCTTCCTTCCATTGGTTCACTCCCCAAATGGCCACCATGGCCAGTGCTGCGCCGATCCAAAGCCAGAAGCCAGGTGCTTCTCCTGGTCTCCCATGTGGGTGCAGGGCCCAAGCACCTGGGCCATCCTCCACTGCACTCCTAGGCCACAGCAGAGAGCTGGACTCTAAGAGGAGCAACCAGGACTAGAACCTGGTGCCCACAGGGGATGCTGGCGCCGCAGGTGGAGGATTAACCAAGTGAGCCATGGTGCTGGCCCCCCAGCTTTTCATTTTTCCACAAACTTTTGGAGGTATCCTTGCATTTCTGGGGCTCTGGATGTGTTTAAAGGCTGTATACCACAAGTGCAGCACTAACTATACTCCAATCAGAAGCTAACATTCGATTTAAAACCTGACGGGCAGTCATCAGGGATGTTCACCAACCACTCCTGGGTCTTCCACGCTCAGGCCGCACTGTGCTATTTTATCATCAATAAATACTGATTTGGTACCTATAGGGTTTAATCTGTTTCAGACTGAACTTGGAAAGAGCCAAATGTATTGATACTCCATTGCTGACTCGCCTATAAAAGGTGAACTAGAAACAGATTAGTTATTCAAAGAGCCAGGTTCAAACAGACCTGGAAATGAAGAATCACATGTAAGAGACCTAGAAAGTGGGGATCAAGTCCAACAATTGGCCTGGAAACTGAGGTACACGCACAACAGGGGTGGAAATTATGGTTCGTGTACAACAGGAGAGGAAATTACGGAGCGTGTACAATAGAAGTGGAAACTGCAGATGGTGAACAATAGCACTGGAAACTGGATCACGTACACCATATACTTAAGAGGTGATATCATCAAATTTTCAATAAGAACTTGAATTTCTATTAAAGGCAACAGGACTTTAAAAGGAAAGCTAAACCTTGGAAAATTGGGTTTACACCAAATTCATTCACATATGGAGTGCTTTAAGGAATTTTTATATTTGACGACTATGTTTCAGTCCAAATAATTATATAGTAACCATGAATAAAATAAAACTCTGTGAAGGTAAGGTAAGCTTTAAATCCATTGTTAAGAAAGAAAAAACTGGGGTCAGGGTTGTGGCACAGCAGGTAAAGTCGTTGCCTGAGTTACTGGCATCCCATATAGGTGCTGGTTCATGACCTGGCTACTCCACTTCTGATCTGGCTCCCTGCTAATGTGCTTGGGAAAGCAGTAGAGGATGGCCCAAGTGTTTGGGCCCCTGCGCCCACAGGGGAGATCCGGATGGAGCTCCTGGCTGCTGGCTTCAGACCGACCCAGCCCTGACCATTGTGGCCATCTGGGGAGTAAATCAGCAGATGGAAAATCAATTTCTCTCTGTCTCTCTCCCTTTCTCTGTAACTCTGTCTTTCAAAAACAAAAATCAATAAGTTAAAAAAAATAAAGAAGAAGAATTAGGAAAACACTGTAAAATTTGGGCATCTTGGGGTATTTAGTCCAATTTCTGGGACAAAAGCTGTATCTTTTGTTAGTAAAAGAAAAGGATCTATCTGGGGGCAACAACAAAACAAACAAACAAACGTCGCCCTTCTTCCTCATTTCACACAGTCCATGAAGATCCACAAGAGAAATGCTGCCAAGTGAAGTGAGCAGCGCAGTGACGTAACGGCGTCTGACAGCCTAGATCTTACTTTGTTAGCACATTAAGGCTCCAACACAACGCATATTTCATATGACAAGTTTTGCTAGAAATAAGTAACGGCAGCCTTCATAGAGGCAGAAATGTGTGATGTGGGATTTCAGACTGTAAACAGCAATGTGCTTTTAACCGTATACATCCGAGCAGCTACTGTTTTCTCTGAACACACAAAATACTTGAACACTTAAAACCATAGCATTTTCCCAAGAAGACACAGCCAATACTTTCCTTTTTAACAACAATTTTTAACACAACAAAACTGTTAAGGTCAAGATGAGGAGTCATGTCACCTGACTTCTCACGGCCCAGGAATAGCGGCAGTTAATACCGGGTGTGGGACCCCGAAAGGGGCGTAAGCGGACAACTTCAGAATTCCCACTGGCTCGTCTGTCATCTCGATCACGCAAGAACACTGCAACTGACCTCAGCAGAGAAGCTGAGTCTTTGTGGGTGTGTAATGGACAGCATTTTCGGCTTCAGTTTGTGTTTCCCTGGTAACAAACAGTGGGAAAAGGCACAGACACTCACTGGCTTTCAAATGCTTCTGCCTGGAAACATGGTGTATGCTACCTGTGCTCACCCGTCAGAGGGGAAAGATATTTCCCATTCCTCTACCCCAAAAGGAAGAGAGAGCATGAGTGACTTCCTTGTGCCTGAGATGAGCTCCTCCACTTACTAAGAGCAAATGGTAAGCACGTTCATACAAAGCCAACCAAGTGAGGGTTTGAGGTGAGAACTTAAGACACGATTATGAGAAGAGTGTCTGCAGTTGCAGAATGTGGCCTTAGACTAGAAAGAGGAGGAGGGGTCGCCATGGTGCAGCACGTACGCCGCTGCTCGGGAGTCTGCATCCCACACCAGAGTGCCTGGGATTGCACCTGCTTCCACAGCAGAACCAGCTTCCTGTGCGCAGGCCATGCGCCAGTGGCACAGGCAGGCAGACAGGATTACACTGTTACATTTGTGAGCTGGAGACACGCCTTCACCCTGCCCCCTTTTGTGATCTCACGCCCCTACCTGACCTCACCTGTACGCCCACCTGCTATCAGACTGCGTACCCACTCCCCTTTGGAAGTGAATAAAAGGCCTGGAGCCCCTGGGCCCGCTACCTCTTGGCGTGGGTGGTCTTTTGGCTGCCCCTGATACGGGCTCACTGGCATGCCCATGTGCTCTCTCTCCCTTGCACCCTCTGGTCTACTCCCTGGAAAAGCCTAGTAAACTTCTAAGCTCCTTCTCCCTCTTATAAAGCCCTCACTTCCTTTGTATTTCTCTCACTGAATAAATGCTAAAACCTTCTATGTTAGCTGTTTTATTCGAGCTGGTAGTCAGAATTCCTATCTGAATAGACAGCAAAACTTTTGATATATTAATATTAAAATTATTAAGGCCAGCGCCGCGGCTCACTAGGCTAATCCTCCGCCTTGCGGCGCCGGCACACCGGGTTCTAGTCCCGGTCGGGGCGCCGGATTCTGTCCCGGTTGCCCCTCTTCCAGGCCAGCCCTCTGCTGTGGCCAGGGAGTGCAGTGGAGGATGGCCCAGGTGCTTGGGCCCTGCACCCCATGGGAGACCAGGAAAAGCACCTGGCTCCTGGCTCCTGCCATCGGATCAGCGCGGTGCGCCGGCCGCAGCGCGCCGGCCGCGGCGGCCATTGGAGGGTGAACCAACAGCAAAGGAAGACCTTTCTCTCTGTCTCTCTCTCTCACTGTCCACTCTGCCTGTCAAAAATAAATAAATAAATAAATAAATAAATAAAGCTAGGCAACTTCACAAGGAAGCAGATAATGGCTCAGGTACTTGGGTCCCTGCTACCCATGTGGGAGACCCAGATGGAGTTCCTGGCTCCTGGTTTTAGCCTGGCCAAACGCTACTGTTGCAGGCATTTGGGGAAGTCAACCAGAGATTTCTTTCTCTCTCTCTCCCTCCTTCCCTCCCTCCCTCCCTCTCCCTCTCCCCTTTACACACGGTCCTTTCAGGGGTGGGGAACACCCTGCCTGCTGCCTGTATATGGCCTACAAAATCCTTTGGTCTGGTCCTGCCAACGCAACCTAAGACAGGACTCAAAAGTCAATAAATCTGGCCGGCGCCGCGGCTCACTAGGCTAATCCTCCGCCTTGCGGCGCCGGCACACCGGGTTCTAGTCCCGGTCGGGGCACCGGATTCTGTCCCGGTTGCCCCTCTTCCAGGCCAGCTCTCTGCTGTGGCCAGGGAGTGCAGTGGAGGATGGCCCAGGTGCTTGGGCCCTGCACCCCATGGGAGACCAGGAAAAGCACCTGGCTCCTGGCTCCTGCCATCGGATCAGCGCGGTGCGCCGGCCGCAGTGCACCAGCCACGGCGGCCATTGGAGGGTGAACCAATGGCAAAGGAAGACCTTTCTCTCTGTCTCTCTCTCTCACTGTCCACTCTGCCTGTCAAAAAAAAAAAAAAGTCAATAAATCCATAGCAGGCTAATTTTTAAGTTGAAAAATTTGTATGGCTCATGAATGATGTTATAAATATCCAAAGAGCCCTAGGCTGAAAAGATTCCTCACCCCTTGGCTCCTCAAAATGTGTCCAACTCTCTCTCTTCTTGAACAGTAGTGGAAACACCTGAACACCACAGCAGTGTCTTTCCTGCGACTTCTCTGTCACCAGGCACTCAGGAAACGCTCCAGGTTGCTTCACCATCTAAAACTAGTAACAGTTTAAGTGTAAACCTGACCACTGATGGGGAAAAGAGGGGGCACTACTGTCTCTAGTTCCCGAATTCTCTATGTCTCTAAGTGAATGTTGTTTTAGGCCACATTAACTTTTAATAATCACATCTCATAATTCACTCAACTTGAACTTTTTGATTCCAATGCGAGTCGTTTTCACACAAGCTGCTAAGGCGCATCGCCTATAACCCCACACATGTGATAAGAATTGCTTTGTTTATTGTTAGGGAGTGATGTCCAAGATTTTGAATTCATTTTTTTCTTACTAAATTCTGCTTATTTCTCTAGACTAGGGATCAGCAAACTTTTTCTGGAAAGGGTAGATAGTAAATATCTTTGGCTTTGTGTGCTACCTATGATCCCTGATTCATATTCCTGTGTGTGTGTCTGTGTGTGTGTGTGCACACATGCACATCACAGTTGTTTAAAAACATTACAACCGGGGTGGGCATTTGGTCCAGTTTACGCTGCTCCTTGGGACACTCTGGAGTGTCTAGGTTCAAGTCCCAGCTCCAACTCTGATCCCAGATTCCTGCTAATATGGACCCTGGGAGGTAGGTCCCTATCACTATATGGGAAACCTGGATTCAGCTGCAGGCTCCTGACTTCAGCCTAACCCAGCCTCAGCGGTTGCAGGCATTTGGGAAGTGAACCACTAGATGGGACATTTATTTCTCTCTCTCCCCCTCTCTCCCTCTCTCTCTCTGCCTTCTGAATAACTAACTGTATAAAAATAATACATGAAAACCATTCTTAGCTTGACAGCTGTACAGAAACAGGCTTCAGGATGGATATAGCCCATAGCTGTAGTCTGTCAAACCCTATTCTAGACTACTAAGCTGCTTCTGGGCTCTTTTTGATCAACCATTACATCAGGATCTCTTCTCCATTTTCTGTCATTCTCAGAATCAATTAGAATAACGGGAATATTTTCCCATCTAGACACTAACAAAATGCCAACTAGAACGGGCCAGGATAAGGCCTCACGGCCCACCACTAAGATTGCACTAAAGCCAGGCACTGAGCCATTCCCTCATGCTCTGCAGGTACACCTACTTACCCACGTGGCCACACAACCTGCAGAAAATGGTGCTGTAAAAGACTCTGTCAAACGCTTTCTTTAAATCCCAAGACACTGCCAAAGCCCTCCTCCGAGAGGACCTGGTAACAATGTCTAAAATGGAATGCTACCTTTGTCTGGCATGAGCTCGCAGTAAACTAATGCTGCCTCCTAGTGCCCAGTCCCTCGGTTACTCACAACTGGATTGAGATTCCTGTCCTAGTCAGGGTCAAGCCACATGTGTGGGATCTGTATTCTTCTGTGACAGACTCACCTTCTCTTCCAGCGGCTCCGTCACTCTTCCCACACTCCAGCTCTGACTTTCAGAGGTGCTCTACATGAAAGGCTACAAACGCCAGCCCATAGGCCAGGCCCGGCCTGCGGCCTGCTCCGGTGCTGACCGACACTTTATGGGAACAGAACCATGCTCATCTCTTACGTGCTGTCCATTAATGCTTTCCACAGAGACTGCACAGCCTCCAAAGCCTAAAATATTTACGACCATGGCCTTTCAGATGAAGTTGCCAACTCCTGATTCACGCCATCCCATTAACCTTTATTTTACTCTTCCTAGACAGGACTGGAAGCCAACAAGAGGCAGCACGAGGTGACCTCTTGCTTTCCTCTGCATCAGAGGCCCAGGGGCTCTCACCCTCACCCATCTCGACCGCTTCTCATCTCCACATGTGGCCCATCCTCCCCCCTTCACCCCCCCAGGCTGGTGTACACACACACACACACACACACAGTCTCCTTCAGAGGCAAATCATTTTCATCACCTTAAATTCTGCAGAACTCCTACTCGTCACCCCAAACAAAAACCACACTCTTTACTAAGACTAAAATGCTCCGGCCCTGTCTGTGCGATATCCTTCCTCCCCTGCTGTTCTCCCCGCATGCGTGAAGTGCTCAGCCAGCTTGCAGTGCTGCCAGCTGCAGTCCCCCTCAGAGCCCCTCTGCATCCCACACGCCTCCACCCTCCACACGGCAATACCCCTTGGCACCCCTGCAACCCTGCACTGCAGACACGTCCTCCTCACCTGTCACTCTTCGAACCTCAAGTCCAGCATTTCCCTTCAGGAACTTTTCCTGCTTCTCTGTTAGACTGAGGAGAGGTTTGATTTTTCGTATTACTGCTGTCTCTCTGTGCACACGCATGCATGCACACGTATGTCAGTGTAAACACACAGATGAATGGAACTGTTGATCCACTTAGCTCTCTTATCTCACTTGATTTTCACTTTGCATTGTAACCTGGCTGCGCACCTGCCTCTGAAGTAGACTGGGCAGCTTTAAGGCACTGCATGGGATTCTGGTCTCCCCCTGTCTAGTGCCTGTTATGCATCCCACGACTGAAGCTCTCAGTCAAGGCATCTAAGAGTGTCAGGAATTTTTTCACAGTGCCTCTAGGCCAAAAGACAACATGGCAACTCTGTTTCACAGTGATGCCCAACAACTTAATTTGTATTCATGTTCTAGCAATTCAATATCCATTTGAAAAAATAATTCAAATAAATTTTAAAAATATTTCATAGCATTCTTATATGACCAGAATTGCTTACCAATGGAAAGTGTGTAAACTCTATACACATCACCACTTCTCAGAGGCCAGGCTGCATACCACCACTCACCTCCTGTTCCATGATGAACACTGGGCTTTGCAGAGAGGAGGTGACAGGAAGGAAGGTAGCCTGATCTCATGCTGAAATGGCAAACCGCCTGGAGCTGGCAGTTCCCTCATTGTCAATTATCACCAGGGTCCCCTTGGAAACGACACATATTCCACAGCACCCCCAGAGCTCATCGCAGCACACTCAGCCCACAATGTGTGTGCGCACGTGTTCATTCATGAACATGTATGCGATCCAACCCAGCTGGAATGTCAATATGGCACATTTACACAAAATTTAATCAAGTTATGGTGTTTTCTTTTAAAGAGAAAAAACGGCTACAAGACAAGTGTCAGCAAACATTTTTAGCCACAGAGTAGGAACTATTTGAGGCTTTCAGACAATAAGGTCTCTTTTGCAATCACGCAGCTCTGCCGCGGCCACATCAACAGGCGCTGAAGGCATCACCGTGTCCCAGCACAACTACCCACACAAACAGGCAGCCTCTTTTGCTGCTGTTTGCCAACACATGTGTTTCCACATTAAACTTCCTAAAGTGTGGGAAGAAATGCCGTGGGCCCATACCGGCATCAGTAAATGAATAACAGGTGGAACGGGCCCACAGGGAAAGAGGATCATTCCCAAGAGGAAGCCTGGCGACCGTGTCCTCATCAAAGCATCCTTGAGTCTCAGCAGAGGCTTGGAGAGGAACAGCACACCACTTGGCAGGGGCAGTGACATGTACATGTTTTCTTTCTTTTTTTTTTTTTTTTTCTTTTTTGACAGGCAGAGTGGACAGTGAGAGAGAGAGACAGAGAGAAAGGTCTTCCTTTTTGCCGTTGGTTCACCCTCCAATGGCCGCCACGGCCGGCGCACCGCGCTGATCTGATGGCAGGAGCCAGGTACTTATCCTGGTCTCCCATGGGGTGCAGGGCCCAAGCACCTGGACCATCCTCCACTGCACTCCCTGGCCACAGCAGAGAGCTGGCCTGTAAGAGGGGCAACTGGGACAGAATCTGGTGCCCCAACCGGGACTAGAACCCGGGGTACCGGCGCCGCAGGCGGAGGATTAGCCTAGTGAGCTGTGGCGCCGGCCGATACATGTTTTTTAACTTTGTGAATTTTTGATACTTCTTTTTTAACATTTCATTTCATAAATAATTTTACATTTACAAAACAAAAACTGTGAGGTAGCAATAAAGAGTCCCCATATACTTCTCACCCATTTCCCCCATCAACACCTCATATTAGCATCTGTGTCACAATCAATGAACTCTACCCTATTTTTTAAATCCACACTCCTTTTATCCCTGCCATATGTCAAAGACCTATAGGTAAAAACTAGTCATGATGAAACATTAGAAAAGATATGAACTGAGGATCATTCGACAAAACAATGAAGATAATCTTCATAAACATCAAAGTCATGAAAGTCAAAAAAGCCTGAGTAAATGAAAACTGAAGACTGAAAATCTATATATATAGATATAGACAGAGACATGACAACAAAGCACATTTATAGGCAATGCATGATTCCAGACTGGAGCATTTTGCTATAAACATAACTTATGTAAAAGGCAAAAGCTGGATGTGATGTTACAATTAGAGTCTAGCAATTTGTCAATGCTTATTTCCTGATTTTGTTATCCATATACTAATTATATTGGAGAGCATCTTTGCATATAAGAAAAACACAGGGTTATCAGGGAATCCTGTCATCAACTCACTCACAGATATTTCAAGAAAACAAAGTTCTTTGTACCACCATACTTACAAATTTTCTCTAATTTTAAGATACTTTCAAAATCTTCTTTCATTTTTGATTTTTAAAATTAAACAGAAGAACAAATATGCTCCATATTGATATGTATACTGCTGTATATATGTGTGTACATACATATACTATATATATACACACACAGTCATGTACCTCGAAACAACACTTTGGGGTCAACAGTGGTCTGCATGTACAGCAGTGATCCCAGAACAGAGGTGGCAGTCCCCATCGCCTAGTGCCCTGTGGCTGTCTTCACGCCATAGCACCATGCACCCTCATGTGCCTGTGGCACTGCCAGTGTAAGCAGCCCTACTGCTGCACTGCCAATCATAACAAAGTACAGTGCATACATTAAGTACAGAACATCACACTTACTGTATTTATTTTACTACACTTTTTGCCCTGGTTTTAGAGTATGTTCTTTCTACTTATAAGAAAAGTTCAATGTAAAACAGTGTGCCATGTCACACTGGCAGGAGCCTCCTACCTCCCACGCTTACCGCTTGTCTCGGCTGCATCAGGACAGCATGTCAAGTGACGGACCTTCACCATCTAGTTTAGTGTAAGTGCACTTTGTAACATTCACATGTCAAAATCACCCGGTGACACATTTCTCAGAAGCTATCTCTACTGTCAAGAAACACAGGACTATATATCCTCTATCTTCTAAATATTGCATGTGTATGCTCCACTGGTACTGCTGCTGTCTACACAGCACAACAGCTAGCCCCGTTTCCAACACAGGCGATCTCCCCCATTTCTACCCAGGGCAAACACATCCTATGGAATACACAGACGACCACTTACACGGTTATCACTCTCAGTTATTTAAGGCATGGAAGCTAGGTATATTTCACTCAGTCAACAAATCTTTTTTAAACATTATTAACTTTGACTACATTCTTAGCATCTTGTGAGATAGAAGGAATGGAAATAAACACCTATACACATATCCATGTCTAGGCAAGGGGAAAGAAGAGTGGTTCTGTCCTTAATTACCACACACTGGTTTGGTAGGCAAGAGCAGCATGCAAACACACTACAAGATACATAACACTGAAATGACTATTCATTTATATAAACAGATTAGCTCTGTATCTTACCACACTCACCTTTACCGCCTAAGGAAGAGCATTAGAAGTGCCACAGATGCACTGTGGAAAGACATGGAGAGAAAGACATGGAGAGAAGGGTAAAGAGTCACCAACAAAAAGACAAAACATCTTTGACAGTGAATAAATGGGCAGGACAAAGAACCACATCCTCAGGAAGAGAGGCAGAACTTAGAAGGCCCGGGCTCCTCCCCGTGAGACCTTCCCTACTTCACACTGCTTGCTGGCCACAGCTGTCTTCCCTACTTCACACTGCTTGCTGCCCACAGCTGTCTTCCCTACTTCACACTGCTTGCTGGCCACAGCTGTCTTCCCTACTTCACACTGTTGCTGGCCACAGCTGTCTTCCCTACTTCACACTGTTGCTGGCCACAGCTGTCTTCCCTACTTCACACTGCTTGCTGGCCACAGCTGTCTTCCCTACTTCACACTGCTTGCTGGCCACAGCTGTCTTCCCTACTTCACACTGCTTGCTGGCCACAGCTGTCTTCCCTACTTCACACTGTTGCTGGCCACAGCTGTGTGCATAGCGCTGCTCAGGCACAAAGGAAACCGGCATGCACTGTGAAGCTGGCACACAAAGAATCAGTCACGTGTTAGTGAGTAAACCCAGAAAATCCTCAGAATCCACACTGAAATCAGCCGCACCTAGAAGAGAAAATAAGTGGAAGCTCCGACACTTTCCTGAGACATAGACGCTGAAACTGAGATTATTGGTAGGTATTTTCTGAGAAAATCAAATATTCCAATAAACTCAGGATGCAATGAAACAGCAATAGGCAAGTCTGTTTACTGCAGAGCGTCTCGGAGCCCACGCCACGCTGACGTGCACCATGCATCTAAAGTGAAGGGTCCATCATATGCAACTTTCCACTTAGGTCAGCAGCTACACCAAAATGCCCGAGTGCGGGGCCAGTGCCATGGCGCAGTAGGTTAATCCTCTGCCTGTGGCACCGCCATCCCATACGGGCGCCGGTTCTAGTCCCGGCTGCTCCTCTTCCAATCCAGCTCTCTGCTGTGGCCTGGGATAGCAGTAGAAGATGACGGCCCAAGTCCTTGGGCCCCTACACCCGCATGGGAGATCCAGAAGAAGCTCCTGGCTCCTGGCTTCAGATTGGTGCAGCTCTGGATGATGTAGCCATCTGGGGAGTGAACCAGCGAAGGAAGACCTCTCTCTCTGTCTCTACCTCTCACTGTCTGTAACATTACCTCTCAAATAAATAAATAAAATCTTAAAAAAAAAAAAAAACACCCAAGTGCTGCACATACCTTAACACAGAGACAGGATAAATGAAGAGATAGCTACTCTGGGAGATAGAACACCAAAAGTAGTCACACTAACTCCATGCAATGCTTCTTGGAAACACACACTTTTAATGTTTAACACTTATCTTCAGGACAACCCTTAACACAGTATAATTATGATCCTTGCTTTACTTTGAGGAAAATGAACTATAGAAAAACGGTCAGATTTCCTGCAGCTACAAAACGGTAAGGCCCAGGCTCAGGCAGCCTGGCCGGGTCCTCATGCTCCTAACCACGACACTGTGCAGGTGAGTGAAATGCCTGCTCATCCACTCCAGGATGAATTCCTGGCTGGACACTGTGAAAGAATGGAAAATAGACATGATGACTAACTGAAATAGAAGACTAGGAGTTTTTAAAGCCAGATAAAGTGAAACTGGGGCTGAGGGCAGGTGGTAAATACTCTATCATACAACAGTTTTATATAATCACAACGGTTATTTTAATTATGAGTCATGATAACCCAAAGTTCCACAGTTAATGAAAATGAAGAAGCGTTTCAAGCACAAAGCATGCACGCAATGTGCTGACCCACACCAGAAGGCAGGCACAGTGGTAACGCTGCGGGAGGCACTCACTGTGATTCTCTTCATATCCAGCTGGCGCAGCTGCATCATGTTCTGCAGGACGGTGTGTTTGTACCATGACTCTTGCGCTATTGGATTGCCATCAAAAGTTATGTCCGAGAGGGAAGTAGCATCGGCAAGGCAGGAAACACTGTCAAAACTACAGGAGAGATAGAAACCACTCGATTATTCTGAGGCCTTCACGTTTAACACTTCGATTTTTTAGCAGACTTCCCTCCCTTAGAAGAATTTTAGATTTGGGGTCAGTGCCATAGTGTAGGGAGTTAATCCTCTGCTTGCAGTGCTGCCATCCCATATGGGCGTCGGTTCTAGTCCTGGCTGCTCCTCTTCCAGTCCCGGCTGCTCCTCTTCCAGTCCAGCTCTCTGCTATCACCTGGGAGGGCAGTGGAGGATGGCGCAAGTACTTGGGCTCCTGCACCCCCAAGGGAGATCAGGAGGAAGCACCTGGCTCCTGGCTTCAGATTGGTGCAGGTCCGGCTGTTGCAGCCATTTGGGGAGTGAACCAACGGAAGGAAGACCTTTCTCTCTGTCTCTCACTCTCACTGTCTGTAACTCTACCTCTCAAAAGACAGCACAGTGATTCCATCTATTCCATACCCAGTTTCCTCTATTATTAACACCCTGTACTAATACAGGACACATTATCATTAATGAACAGTATCAGTACATGGTTATCTGTTAAGCCCTTGTTGTATCCCGATTTTCTTAGTTTTAACCTAACGTCCTTTCTCCATGGTAGGACCCCCCACCCCACCCCATGGAGCTGTCGTGTCTCCTGGGGCTCCTCATGGCCGTGTTCCTCAGCCTTCCCTAGTTCCTGATGCCCTTGGCCGCACTGGGGACTGTTCGTGAGTTGCTGCGCAGGATGCCCTGTAATCGGGATTTGTCTGGTACTCTTCCAGTGATCAGCCAGGGTGCGCACTGCTGACATGACTCAGCACTGATGGTACTGACTGTGATCCGCTCACTGAGACAGCGCTTTCTTCAGGTTGCTCCACAGTGAAATGACTGTTCCCGTCCCTCCTTTCAAACCACGCTGGAAGGAAGTTACCATGTCCTGTGCAGCCCACACTTAAGAAGTGCGAAGGTAACTCCCCCCTCCTTGAGGACAGACTTCTCTACATAAATTATCTGAAATCCTCCTCCCAGGAACTTTGTCTTTTTCCAACCATGTATTTATTTGTATCAGTTTGAACTCTCTGATACTGTTTATACTTGGGGTTACAATCCAATACTACTTTTTACTCACACTGCTGTTCCAATTATTTCAGCTTTGGCCATCTTTGGACATTAGATATTTTTCAGTTGGCTACTTTGTCTCTTGCCTCCCAATAATGTGGACTTTTTAAAGCACTTCCTAATTTTTGGTACTAAATGATTGTTTAGTCTCAGATTTCCTGCCCTAGTCCTACAGCCAGCTATTTCTCCAAGGAGCCATGATTCCTTTTATTGCAGAATGGTCTTAGAAACAAATATTGGGGGATAGGGACTATGTGTGTTTTTGCTATTGTGTCATTTATTTAAGGCTCTATAAAACAGACAGAATAAAGGAATATAAATGAGAGTGTTTCAAAAAGCTCACAGAAAAATTGAATTAAAAGAAATTTAGTGCTGGCGCCGTGGCTCACTAGGCTAATCCTCCGCCTTGCGGCACCGGCACACCGGGTTCTAGTCCCGGTCAGGGTGCCGGATTCTGTCCCAGTTGCCCCTCTTCCAGGCCAGCTCTCTGCTATGGCCCGGGAGTGCAGTGGAGGATGGTCCAAGTCCTTGGGCCCTGCACCCGCATGGGAGACCAGGAGAAGCACCTGGCTCCTGGCTCCTGCCATCGGATCAGCTGCGGTGGCCATTGGAGGGTGAACCAATGGCAAAGGAAGACCTTTCTCTCTATCTCTCTCTCTCACTGTCCACTCTGCCTGTCAAAAATAAATAAATAAATTAAAAAAAAAAAGAAATTTAGTGTAAAACATTTTTAAAATTTATGCATAGCTTTTTCACAATGTGCATTTTCAATGAACTTTTTGAAGACTCCTTGCTCTGTGTGATGTTCTATACACACGCCTGTATTTCTCTGTCTAATCATCCGGGTCTGTATTAAGCTAAACAGGATTCCTGCTGATGTCCCTGCTCTACACTGCCAGATCATTCTAGTCTCTTCCCCTTCCTTCTCTGAAAATTCTTACTGTAACAAGGAGAAATCCAGCTCACATAATCGGCTGTCTATTTAGTTGTTAAATTCTAGCATAGATATAGAGTTATCAGAAATTTAACTCTAGTGGAGAGCAATTTCATCTACTAAAATCCAAGGATGAGGTGCAATGCCTTTTGCATCTAGTCTCACATACTGCTATTGCTGAAGCTACACAGGTCGTCATCTTCTCCTTCTCCTTCAGACAGGTCATTCCATACATATGAAATGTAGTGAGATCCTCTTGTCATGGTCTACATTCCTTTCTGGGATCCTCCAATCTCCTTTTGAATTTGCTTATATTCAGATGCACTCCTTATGCTATAAAGGCCTATGGATTTTGACAAATGCATGTCATATATATAGCATTAAAGTATCATACAGAATATTTCCATTGCCCTAAAAAATCCTTGTACTTTATCCATTTTCCTTCCTTCCCACCCCATAAATCCCTGGCAACCGCTCAGTCTCTACAGCTCTGTCACCTCCAGAATGTCAGGAAACTGGAGTCAGATACTACCAGTATGTAGTGTTTACAGATAAGCATGTTTCATTTAGCAATGTGCATTTAAGGTTCATCTATGCCTTTCCATAGCTTCATAAGCTCATTTCTTTTTATCACTGAGTTATATTCTACCGAGTAAATGCAACACAATTTCTTTGCCTACTGACCCATAATAGACATTTTTGTTGCTTCCAGTTGAGTACTTAGGAATAAAGCTGCTGTAAAGATTCATCTGCAGTCTGTCAGATGGACGTAAGTCTTCAATTCAGCTGGCTGGTAAATACCTAAAAGCATAACTGCTGGATCATCCAGTAAGACTGTGTTTAAATTTGTAAGTTTGTAAGAAACTGCCAAACTGTCTTCCAAAGTGGCTACATATCATCCTGCATTCCTACCGGCTTCTCATCCTCACCAGCATTTTACATCTGTCATATCTTACTGGCTTAAGTAATGTGCAGCTCCCTAATGACAACGGATATTGAGCATCTTCTCATATGCATACTTTCCATCTGTTATTTGTCCTTGTGGTTTCAACTCTTCTGCCCAGATTTGATTCTTTGTTTTCTTATTGCTGGGTTTTAAGAATCTTTCTAATACTATACATACAAGTATTTTTCAGAAAAATGTTTTGTAAATGTCTATCCTAGTCACTAGCTTGTTTTTCACTCTCTTTATAAAAATATATATTTGGTTGTTTAGTAATTTGAGTGAGACAAAGAGATAATAAATCACCCATCTAAGTTCACTCTCCAACTATCTGCAATTGTCAGGACTGGACTAGGCAGAAGCCAGGAGGCAGAAAATCAAGCCAGGTCCTCCACACAGGTGGCAGGAATCCAACCAGAGTCCTCACCACTGCCTCTCAGGCTCTGCATTAGCAGGAAGCTGGATCAGGAGCTGCGGCCAGGAAGTGAACCCAGGCACTGTGATGGGGACACAGGCATCCCAACTGGTGTCTTATCACTGGTAGGTCAAATGCCTGCCCAGCCTTTTCACTCTCTCAGCGGTGACTTAACAGGCCAGAAGTTTTTTTATTTTAATGATGTACAGCTTATCAATTTTGTCATTCATGGATCATACTTTTGGCCTTGTATCTAAAAATTCCTGTAAAAACCCAAAATTGCTTAGATTTTCTCCTAAGCTTTTTTTTTCTATAAGTTTTACAGTCTTAAATTTCACATTTAGGTCTATGATCTATTTTGAATGAATTTAATGAAAGATGTAAAGGCCATTTTATATTAATTTTTCCCTGTGTGTGTGTAAATTGTTCCATGTCATTTGATGAAAAGGCTCTTCCTCTATTGAGTTGGCTTCGTTTCACTGTCAGAAATCACCTGCCTATGTTTGTGTGAGTCCATTCTGGGCCATCTACTCACCTCTACTCGTACGTGTTTATTCTTTCACCAGTACCATGCTGCCTTGATTAGAGCAGTTTGATAGCAAGTCTTTGTTATGTAGCTTTGAAATGATTCCAAGCACTCAGTTTACTACAGGAGTGACATGTTTGACTGCAGTAGGAACATGAAATGTGATGGCCACAAGAATGCTACATCACAATTTATCAGGCCACGTGTCACCTGCTGGCCTCAATACCGGACTCCAAAACTCCAAGATTTTGACAGAGAGCTCAGACCATGATGGGGCTGCTCTGCAAAGCCTCACCCACTCACACCAGCACTACTTGCTAGTGCTGAAGGACACTGGAGCTGTCAAGGATTCCACTGTATTGGTCAGCTGTCTCTCAAGAGCCTCTCCTCGAAGAGTATTCCTCACATTTTGATCAGACTTTATGTCCACAAGGTCCTGCTTCCATCCTAACAGAGCAACTACACTCTAATAACAGGACTCAGGGCCGGAGCTGTGGTGCAGTAGGTTAATCCTCCGCCTGCAGCACCAGCATCCTACATGGGCACTGGTTCTAGTCCCGGCTGCTCCTCTTCCAATCCAGCTCTCTGCTGTGGCCTGGGAAAGCAGTAGAAGATGGCCCAAGTGCTTGGGCCCCTGCACCCACATGGAAGACCTGGAGGAAGCTCCTGGCTCCTGGCTTCAGATTGGTGCAGCTCCGGCCGTTGCAGCCACTTAGAGAGTGAACCAACGGAAGGAAGACCTTTCTCTCTGTCTCTCCCTCTCACTGTCTGTAACTCTACCTCTCAAATAAATAAAGTAAATTAAAAAAAAAAAAAACATAATGGGACTCTAAATAAAGCTGGAACTCAGTTTGGGTAAATGCGCCGGCCTATTGAGTATTCCCTGTGAGGCTGGTTCTCCTTTCTCTCTGCATCTTTGAGCAATAGGAATGAAAACCAGAATCTCTGTACTGCAGTGAACAGCTTGATCAGTGAGTTCATAGCTTGGTCTGCTCCTTATTTTAACCACACACAGTCTTGAAATGGGTTAGTGCAACTCAACCAATTTTGTGCTTCTTCAGTACTAGCTCCCAGCCTTTCTATATAGACTTTAGAATCCATTTGTTGATATCTATAAAATACTTTGTTGATATGTTGGTTAAGGCTTCCATTTTTCTTTCTTTCTTTTTTGGAAGACAGGAGTAGTCACTTTTCTAAATGATACCACAGAGTAGCTTGATAAACTCATTTATATTAGAGCTATTCTCATTCAGTGACTCAAACAACATAAATAGTTAGTCCTAAAAATACTTGATATATTCAAACACTATATTGAGAATCTCTTTTTCCTGTGTTAGGAAAAGCTAGAGGATATAAAATGTTTATGGTATAGAAAATAAGCTGTGTGCTGACAATCATGGTTGAGGCAACTTCTACAGCAAAAATAAAGTTCCCCATGTTTCACTATCATATTTACATATTTATTCTCTATTTTTATCACATAAAAGGTAAAAAGATACTCTACTATCAATTTTTTTAAAGATTTATTTATTTATTTGAAAGGCAGAGTTACAGAGAGAGAGGAGAAGCAAAGAGAGGTCTTCCATCCGACAGTTCACTCCCCAATTGGCTGCAACCGCCGGTGCTGTGCCGATCTGAAGCCAGGAGCCGGGAGCTTCTTCCAAGTCTCCCACATGGGTGCAGGGGCCCAAGGACTTGGGCCATCTTCTAGTGCTTTCCCAAGCCATAACAGAGAGCTGGGTCGGAAGAGGATGCTGGCGCTTCAGGCCAGGCTGTTGTAGCCACTTAGGAAGTGAACTAGTAGATGAAAGATTCTCTCTCTCTCTCTCTCTCTCTCTCTCTCTCATTCTCACTCTGTCTCTGTTACACTGCCTTTCAAATAAGTAAATAAACATTTTTTAAATGGAAGTTTGTATATATAAACTTAATTACTTCAAGTATAAATAATCTTAAATTAATATAATTTTCCCACTCATCATTAACAAGGTTCATTATTTAAATTTTTTAAAGATTTTATTTATTTATGTGAGAAGTAGAGTTACAGACAGAGAGAGGGAGAGACAGTGAGAAAGGTCTTCCATCCTCTGATTCACTCCCCAAATGGCCACAATGGCCGGAGCTGTGCCGATCCAAAGCCAGGAGCCAGGAGTTTCTTCTGCATCTCCCACATGGGTACAGGCACCCAAAGATTTGGGCCATCTTCCACTGCTTTCTCAAGCCATAAGCAGAGAGCCGGATTGGACACAAACCGGTGCCCATCTAGAATGCTGGTGCCACAGGTGGAGCTTAACCTACTATACCACAGCGCCAGCCCCCAAATTCATCTTTTTCACCAACGTAAAAATCTCAGAACAGCTGCTGGTGAGGGAGACAGCTGCTGAAAGATGCTCCTCTTCATCCCTCATGGTTGTTTACATACAGCTTGAATCAAAAATGCTTCTGATAACTTCAGACTTAAAGCACAAGGCAAAGTGTTTGTTACACATGCTAAACTGAATTCACTCATCACTCTCCTGCCACAAACTTGCTCCTCCGCATGTCTTTCCTACTTGATAAATGCTATCATCATGTCAGTTGCCACTCAACACTAGTTCTCTTTCAGACCCTGGTGACTGAGAACAGGCACTGTGACAACTCTAAAGGGATTTTAGGAAGTGGGGCAGGTGGAGGGTGAAGGTGATTCAAATTGCATTTTAGAAAAATCACAACCTAGGAGCAAACAGAAGGCATAAAAAAAGAAAAGAGAAGTCAAACACCAGCTATAAAGAAGATTTCGGCAATAGAGGTGACAAAACTACAGTAGCTGCCATGAAAGTAAAGAGAGGATACAACAGAATTAAACTGTGAGCTTTCCTTGAGGGCTGCAGCCAGGGCCCAACATCCACACAGCACCTACCATTTGGCAAGCGTGTGGTAAGTTTTGGAAAATGCAAGGGAAAATGATGAATCAAAAAGTCCTATTCTTGATTTAAAAGAAAATTCAGTGAACTTTCTTACACTATTCTTGGAATTCCCATTTAAAAGATTAAACAATAGTCAAGGACCACCATGGCATGATATACACCACTAACCAGGTAGATGTACTGAGGGACGGAAGCAGTTTGTCCAGAAGCAGTGAAAAGCTGTGCCACTTCGTTTTCTATAGGGAGATTCTAACTTTATTCTTCCTTGCTGTTTGTTTACAAATGAGACGGCAGAGCCTATGACTTGTTTCTTACTGTTAAGTATAATTTTAAACTAAAGTGAATGTTTAACTGTTCCCAGCACTAACTCTCAGGTATCCACTGGGGAATGGAATCAGTCCAGCAATGGGGGCTGTTATACACAACACTGGACAGGGTCTTCTTTGAATTCATACACAAAGCACGTTTGCACGTACTGGAGAAAGCAGTACACCCAGTGCTCATCGTCACGGGGAAGCACTCCAGAGGGCTCCGAGACCCAGGCGTGCCCTCATGCTCACGTCTGTACTTCAAGCTCAACAAAGACAGGCACCAACTGCATCCCTCAGAGGGGCCACCCTGCAACCACTCAGATCAGCTGGCAGTGCGCACACTCACTCACGTCTTCACGCTTTGGGCAGTTTTACTAAAGTATCAATAAATCTGTATTTGAGTCAAAAGATTCCTCACAAAATTGAATTTCCATTTGCAAGGAACTGGACCAATAAACATGCCAGACATTCCAGGAAATGCACTGACCAAGTACATATAAAGATACTCTCACCAACGAAACAATGTTGTTAAGTACAAATGCAGGCTACTGACGGGTTCTATCCCACTGAACCAGAGAAAGGCAAACTCAGACAGCTGGTGAGAATCCAAACGAAATGAAGCGAAACAGCCTGGAAATAACAGCAAGTGCAGTGAGTGTGCCTTCAAGAAGTCTCCGCTCATGTGCTACTTCTTCTTTTGTTAAGAACCTTCAGCTGCCTGTCTGCTGCGTACCAAGAACAGAGAAGCTCTCATCCAAAGGCTGACACGTACCTCATGATCCGACTTTGATCTTTTTCCAGGTGACTCACGCGGTCTCCCAACACCACATCTGCTTCCTATCTGCTAGGAAACCTGGACAGGAATAGCCTGACCAAACTGACCCAAACTCACATCTCAAAAGGAAACTATTTTTGCTCACCTTATGCTTGCTTAATAAAACGCAGAGTGTGTGCATGTGTGCCACGTAGATTCTGAACAATCCCTAAATGTGAGTCAGATGTGTCCAGTTAGAAAGCGGCTCCCTGTAAGGCAGGTACTTAGGAACAGGGCTGGTAAACACCTTTGAGACCAGTCAGGTGTCAGGAACTCTGACGCCATCTTGGCGCAATCACCTGACCTGCAGCGATCAGCGAGGGGCTGCCACACGGCCGCTCTGCACCCAGCAGGCGGTGCCACAGGCATTAGCCATGTGCTCGCACTGACGGCCACACACCTGGCAAACGCAAACACCCAGAAAGGCCTAGGAGAGAGCAGATGACTTAGTGGAAGCAGCACGCACTGCTGGCGTTTGTGCTTCTGATGCAATGATGAACTGCAAATGCCAACATCATCTCCAGTGCAGCTACGACCTGCCTTGAGAAGGAGAGCCATGCGACAGACAAACAGTGAAGATGGGACCAGCGACGCCAACTCCACGCTGAACGACCTTTGCCTGTGAGGACAGCTGCTGAGCCCTGCCGACCTCAGCTCTGGTTACCATGCTCTTCAAGGCAAGGGGACAGACGGCAAAGCTCGGGTGCCACCCAAGCTGGAGGGTACAAGTGCTCACCTGCCCTTAAATCTGGGACCCTGAGGACTGGACTCTCACAATGGGCTGAAATGGTGGTAAGGCTTCCTCCCTGACACCCCAGAAGTACTGCCCATCTCAAAGCCTGGGGAGAAGAGAAGGTGAGGAAAGTCCGTCACAAGCCACAGTGCACAGCCTGCCTGGGTGGTCCACAGTATTTCAAGAGCAGAAATGGTGCCCTGAAGAAGTCCAAGGCTGCTGTTGTCGATAAAACCACCTCCTTATGCAGGAACTCACCTCTGAAGAATCCCCAGAGATAAAGTAACGGGAGAGACAGTGAGCCTATGGGCTTCCTCCCGCACCACGACACCTGCTCTCAGCTCTCAGCGCCTGCTCCTGGCTCCGTTTTGTGCCAGTGCAGACCCTGAGAGGCAGGCAGGCAGTGGCAATGGCTCACGTAACTGGGCTCCTGCCACCTACAAGAGAGACTGTATTATGTTCCCCAGTCTCAGCTTCGGTAGTGGCCCAGCACTAGCCACTGGGCATTGGGAAGTGAACCAGCAGATGGTAGCTCCTTTGTCTTTCCTCTCTTTCTGTCTCTATCCTTTCCAAATAAACATTTTTAAATGCCAAGAAAAACAAACAGGAAAATCCAAGATGGCTGAACAGTGAGAAGCCACACTGACCTCAGCCACAGAAAGACACCAGAAAAATAAGGAAGGATCACACTTCTAGGGAACCGGGGGACAGAAGTTTTGAGTGGAGAAGTGACAGAACGGAGACTCCACGGATAGTGAGGAAAGAGGACCAACACGCCACCCTGGCCGGCTGTCCCACCAACCAGCTCGGCATCTCTGCAGCCAGCTTCCGGCTGGGAAACACTGTTGTGCCGAGACAGGTAGGCACAAGCTGCCATGGCACTCCGGCAGCTTTAACCGAGGGGATCCCACAGTCCCCCACCGACTTCAAGTCTAGCCTGGGAAGCTACTGGGGTCTGAGCGGCTACTTTGCTCTGAAAACGGAAGCTGCATCGCCTCCCTCCCCCTCACCCCCTCCCAAAGCATCCGACTCAGCTGGGTGTGGCAGAGTTGTGGCTGAACTCTGCTCTGACTCAGTGGACAGCAAGCAATCTCATTGCTACCAGAAGCAGTGCAGAGCCAGGACAACTTACAGCGAGCAGGGCAGATCCCCTGCATCCTGCAACTGTGGGAGTTCTGGGTACAAGCCCTGCAGTGGCACTTACTCACTCTACAGATCCAGGCGGTTCCCCTTGGCTTCCCAGACAAGCACCAGCAGCAGCTCATAAAAAATCTGGACCCAGCTGATGCAGTTGCCTCTGCGCCTCCTAGCCCTTGGTGCTGGGAGCCCTGAGCGCAAACTCCAGCAGCTTCTTGCATGCCACGTGAGAACGGGGAGCAGTTCCATCTGTGCTCCCAGACCTGAACTGCTGATGTCAGTGCTACAATCTCTGGCGCAGCGTGCACTCGCTCGCAGTGTCTGCAGTGCTCTTCTACGTCCTTCTGCCCCAGGCAGGTGGCTACCACACCCCAACACCTGGCCTCCACCCTGGAAGTCTGGATAACGACCGTACTGCATCCTGCAATCAGTGCTAATTACCTCAAACCCACCAGAATCTGCCTGGTGAGATCCAGAGAAGAGCCTGCCTGCACTCCACCTCTCTTGACCTGTATCTGCCATGAGAATCTCCCGTAGTCACCCTGTAGGACTAGACTGGGATTCAGTTCACATCCCCTAGGCCTGGGACTACAGCTTTTGGTGTTAAAAGCCCCGGCCCCAGCTGCAGTCTCACATCAGGACCTCAGGAGCTCCCATCCACACCACACAGTCCTAGAGCCACAGTATTGGTGCCACAGTCCCAGTACCACCCAGGCTTGCCGGCAGGACAAGGGGGCAGCCCCTTTGTGTCTCTCAGCTGAAGAATGAGGCCCTGACTATCACAATCCCTAGTGTAACTGATATTCCTCTCTCTGGGGACTGCAGACATACATCCGAGGAAGCCCACATTCAACACAGAGCCACATGTCTAACTGTATGAACTGCCGCAGACCAGGTCACCTTATCACTTGAGACAAAACTGACATTGATTAAAGCAAAAAAAAAAAAAATCACTCAGTGTGTACACTTCTCGACTCACCTGGAACCAAAGCCAAAGCAACAAGCCCAGGGACACCCTGCATTCCATTTAAATCATCAACTCTTTTCAAATAAAACCTACTCCATAAAGAAGTTCACATGTAAATGAAGGAACACAGGAAATATGAAGATGCAAGGTAACATGACACCTCCAAAAGAACACAATACTTTTACAGAAATCGATCCTCATCTGAAGGCCATCTACGAAATTCCTCAACAGATTCAAAATGACTTAATCTGATGCAAGAGCACACACGTGAACAGCTTTTAAGAAAGAAGGAAAACATGGATGAAACATTCACGAAGGAGGCAGAAACCATTAAAAACAATCAAACAGGAATTTTGAAAACTTCAATCAATACAATTAAAAAAACATGACTGAGATCTGCAACAGCAAAACAGACCAAACAGAGAGAAGAATTTCTGATCCGGAGGATAAGACTTTTGAAGGAACCCAGTCAGGCAAAAACAAAGAGAAAAGATTTAGGAAAGACTAAAGAAAGCCTACGTGAAACACAGGACACTATTAAGGGATCAAATACGTCAATTATAGGGATTCCTAAAGGAGAGGAGAAGGAAAACGTGGTGAGAGCCTACTAAATGAAATAACAGTTGAAGACGTCTCAAGTCTTGAAAGAGACATGGACATCCAGACACAAGAAGCTCAAAGCACTCCAAGCAGACTCAACCAAAGACCTTCTCCAAGACATATTGTAGTCAAACTGTCAAAAGTTAAGGACGAGGAGATAACCCTAAAGACAGTAAGAGAAAAGCATCTAGTTACCTATAAAGGAAAACTATTTAGACTAACCAATTATACTAACAGCAAACTTCTCAGCCAACACTCTACAGGTCAGAACAGAGTGGGATGTTAAATTCACAGCTGCAAAAGAAAAAACTAATCAATATTGTATTCAGCAAAACTATCCTTTAGAAGTGAAGCAGAAATGAGGTATTTTCCAGAAAAACATAAACTGAGAAAATCACCACCACCACCCGACCAGCTTTATGAGAAATCCGGAAGAGAGTCCTGCATTAGAAGTAAACATCAAGAGGCCGGCATTGTGGCTTAACAGGTAAAGCCACCACCTGCAGCACCAGCCACCATATGAGCACCAGTTCGAGTCCCAGCTGCTCCACTTCCTACCCATATCTCTGCTAATGTGCCTGAGAAAGCAGAGGAAGATGGCCCAAGTTGTTGTGCCCTTACACCCACATGGGAGACCTGGAAGAAGCACCTGGCTCCAGATTGGTTCAGCTCCAGCGATTGTGGCCATTTGGGGGGTGAACCAACAGACTGAAGATTCTCTCTCTCTGTCTCTCTCCCCCTCTCTCTCCCTCTCCCTCTCTCTGTAACCCAGCCTTTCAAATAAAATAATCTTTAAAAAAAAAAAAAGGAAGTAAATGATTGACATGACTAAATTTACTAACAAAGTAGGTACAATCAGTGACCAGTCAACAAAATGCAGGTGTTGCTTTTCACCTATCAATACCAGCCTTGAATGTAAATGGATTAAATTTCCCAGCCACAAGATTTAGGTGGTTCAGTGGATTTTAAAAACAACAACAACAAAAAAACACATGACCCCACCCTACGGTGCCTACAAGAAACTCATTTCATGCCACATTTCATTGTAAGTAAAACCACCACGTGCAATGCTGGCATCCCATATGGGCACTGGTTCAAGTATCGGCTGCTACACATCTGATCCAGCTCCCTGCTAGTAGCCTGGAAAAGCCGTGGAAGATGACTCAAGTGTTTGTACCCCTGCCACCCATGTGGAAGACCCAGATGAAGTTCCTGGCTCCTGGCTTTGAACTTCCTCAGCCCTGGCCCTTGCGGCCACTTAGGAGTAAACCAGCAGATGGAAGATCAAGCTCTCTCCCTCTCTCTCTCTCTGTAACTCTTTCAAATAAATAAATTAATTAAAAAAAAAAAAAAACACCTCACTTTACAAAAGAAGATACACATGGTCTGAAACCGACATACCAGGCAAACAGAAACCAAATCTAGCAGATAAAGCAATACTCGTATCAGATAAAACAAACTTTAAATCAAAACCTATGGGGGTGGCACTGTGGTGTAGAACATTAAGCCTGTGCCTGCAGTGTCGGCATCCCACATGGACGCTGGTTCAAGTCCCAGCTACTCCACTTCTGATCCAGCTCCCTGCTGATGCACCTGGAAAAGCAGCAGAAGATGGGCCAAAAACTTGGGCCACCACACCCATGTGGGAGATCCAGAAGAAGCTTCTGGCTCCTGGCTTTGGTCTGGCCCAGCCCTGGCTGTTGCAGCCATTTGAGGAGTGAACCAGTGATGGAAGATCTCTCTCTCTCTCTCTATTTCTGCCTTTCAAATAAATACATAAATCTTTAAAAAAAAAAACCTATAAAAAGAAAAAAACATTATATATTGATAAAAGGATTTATTTAATAAAAAGATACAACAATTATAATATATACACACCCAAAACAAGACCACCCAGATATATGCAGCAAATACTATTAATACTATTAGACCTAAAGGGAGAGATAGATTCCAGTATAATACTAGTGCGGGAATTCAACACCCCACTGTCCTTAACAGACAGATCATCCAGACAGAAAACCAACATACATCAGAGCTGAATCATCACACTGAGCAAACAGACCCCACAGACAGTTTCAAACACTCCACCCAATAGTACAGAACACACATTCTTCTCATCAGCACCTGGAACATTCTCTGAGATGGACCATACACTAGGACACAAGTCAAGTCTCAGTAAATTTAAAAAGATTTAAATCACACCATATATTCTCAGAGCACAAAGGAATAAAACTAGAAACCATCAATAAGAAGAGCAATAGAACACTACAAATGCATGGAAACTTAACAACATGCTATTCAATGACCAAAAGGTCACTGAAGAAATTAAAAAGGAAATAAAAGGCTGCTGCCGCGGCTCACTAGGCTAATCCTCTGCCTTGTGGCGCCGGCACACTGGGTTCTAGTCCCGGTCGGGGTGCCGGATTCTGTCCCGGTTGCCCCTCTTCCAGGCCAGCTCTCTGCTGTGGCCTGGGAGTGCAGTGGAGGATGGCCCAAGTGCTTGGGCCCTGCACCCCATGGGAGACCAGGAGAAGCACCTGGCTCCTGTCTTCGGATCGGCGCGGTGCACTGGCCGCGGCGGCCATTGGAGGGTGAACCAACGGCAAAAGGAAGACCTTTTTCCCTGTCTCTCTCTCTCTCTCTGTCCACTCTGCCTGTCAAAAAAAAAAATTAAAAAAAAAAAAAAAGAAGAAACTTTCTTGAAATATATGAAAATGAAAATACACCATATTAAACTCTGTGGGATACAGCAAAAGCAATATTAAAAGAGAAGTTTATAGCATTAAATGCTTACATTTAAAAATTAAAAGCTCTCAAATAAATGATCTAATGATGCATATCAAGGACTTAAAAATACAAGAACAAACCAACCCAAAAATTAGCAGGTGGTGAGAAATAATAAGGATCACAGCATAAATAAAATTGAAACTAAAAAAAAAATACAAAACATTACCCAAAAACCTGGGTGTTTTTGAGAAAATAAACAAAACTGACAAACCTTTAGTCAGATCAACAAAGAAAAAACTCAAATAAATAAAAGTAAAGATGAAAAAGGAGACCTTACAATGGACACCATTGAAATAAAAAAGACCATAAGGAACTACTGTGAACGTCTACTTGCTGACAAATTGGGAAACCTTGAAGAGATGCATAAATACCTGGATGCATATAACCTGCCAAGATTAAATCGAGACAACATAGAAAACCTAAACACACCATAACAAGCAACGAGACTGAAGCAGTGACCAACAGTCTCCCATCAAAGAGACGCTCAGGCTTTATGGGTGAATGCTACAAGTACTTAAGAAGAACTGACTCCAATACTTTTCAAACTCTCCTGATATACTGAACAAGGTGGAACTCTGCCAGCTCTTTATATGAAGCCAGCATCACTCTGATATCAAAACCAAAGACACAACACAAAAAGAAAACTACAGATCTATATCCTAGGTGAGCACAGCTGCAAAAATTCTCAACAAAATACTAGCAACCAAATCCAATATTACATCATAAAGATCATACAAGGGTGTTTCGACATTTGCAAATCAATAATCGCCATAAATCACATCAACAGAATGAAGAACAAAACCATGTGGTCATCTCAATAAATAAGAAGAAAGCACTTGATAAGATTCAACATCCCTTCATGATAAAAAAAAAAAAACCCTCCACAAATTAGGTATAAAAGGAACATAACTCAAAATTATAAAGGTTATATATGACAAACAGCCAATATCATACAGAAATATGGAAAAGCTTATTCCTCAGTTAAGGAATAAGATGAGAAAGTCCACTTTCACCACTCTTATTCATTTTAGTACTGCAAGTATTAGCAAGAGCAATTGGTGAGGAGAGAAATAAAGGGCATCAAAACTGGAAAGGAGGAAGTCAAAACATGTGTGTTTGCAAATGACACGATGTTACACAAGGAACACCTGAGCACTGCACCAACAAGCTGTCAGAGCTGATACACCAATTCAGTAATGTACATTACAGGATAAACATACACAATTCAAAAATACTAGCTTTTTATATGCTCATAGTGAACTTGCCAAAGAGAAATCAAATAAAGAAATATCATTCACAATAACCAAAAAAAAACCACAAATATTTAGGAATAAACTTAACCTAGAAAGTGAAAAATCTCTACAATGAAAATGATAAAGCATTAATGAAAGAAATCATTTAAGACACAAAAAGGAAATGGAAAGATATTCTTGGTTAATGGACTGGAAGAATTCGTATCATCAAAATGTCTATAATAGCAAAAGCAATCTGCAGATTCAGTGCAATTCTTATCAAAATACCAATAACGTTTTCTTCACTAAATTAGAAAACAAAATCGTAAAATTCACACAGAATCACAAAAGACCTAGAATAGCCAATGCAGTCCTGAGGGGGAAAAAAAAATCAAGCTGGAGGCATAACAATATTTGACTTCAAAGCACACTACAAAGCTATAGTAATTAAATCAGCATGGTACTGGCATAAAAACCAACACATAGATCAATGGAACAGAATAGGGAACCCAGAAATTATTCCATGTACATATAGCCAAAGAATAAAATTAGATCCCTACCTCTCACTATATGAAAAAAAATCAACTCAAGATGGATCAAAGAGCTGAGACTACAAAGTTGCTGGAAAAAAATATAGGGGAAACATGTCAAGACATTGGTATGGGTGATGACTTCTTGGATAAGATCCCAAAACACAGGCAACAAAAAGCAGAACTAGACAAATTGGACTATATCAAATTCAGAAGCTTCTGCACAGCAAAGAAAACAATCAACAGAGAGTAAAGACGATAGAGTGGGAGAAAATACTTGGAAGCTACTTATCCAACAAAGGATTAATGTCTAGAATACATAAGCAATTCAAAAAACTCAGTAATAAAAAAAATCCAGTTAAGAAACAGGCAAAAGACCTCAACACAGTTCTCAAAAAAAAAAAAAAAAAAAAAAAAGAAATACGAATGGCCAAGGAACACAAGAGAAAATGCTCCACATCACCTGCCATCAGGGATATGCAAATCCAAACCACAAGGAGATACCACCTCACCCCTGTCAGCAGGACTATTATCCAAAAGACGGTGAGTAGCAAGTGCTGGCCACGGATGTGCACAATGGAAACTCTTGTACACTGTTGGGGGAATGTAAACTAGTGCACAATGTGGAAACAGCATAGAGACGGATACAAAAAACTAGAAATACACTTGCCATATGATCCAGCAATCCCAATTCTGGGTAAATACCCAAAAGACATGAACACACAGCATCAAAGAGATTACTGAATCATCATGTTTATAGCAGCACTATTCACAATAGCCAAAACAGAGAATTAAGCAAAGTGTCACATCATTAGATGAGTGGATAAAGAAAATGTGGTGTATCTATACACAATGGGATACAAAAGTTCTATCAATTGCATCAAAATGGTTGCGACTGTGAAGTAGGCAGGCATACAGGCTAAAATTGGTTAGATTTGTGAGCTGGAAGACCACGCCTTCACCACGCCCCTGTGTGACTTCACGCCCTACCTGATACCTTCGCCATGCCTCTGTGTGACCTTACACTCTACCTGATACCCCACCACGGCCCCATGTGACATCAGGCTCTACCTGACCATACCTGAGTGCCCACCTGGCCACAAGCCACTCCCCTGTGGAAAATATATAAAAAGGCAGGGAATGTCGCAAAAGTGCTCTGCCTCTGCGGTGCTGCCGGTGATAAGCAGTGGATAGCTTGCTGCACATGGCTCTGGCCTGCTCTCCGAGTGGTGTGGACGCTACTCCAGCTTCCAGACTTTCCCCTCTCTCCTATCTGAACTAAAGCCTTCACTTTCCTAGATACATCTTGCACTAAATTGTCGCTCCCCGTCTTCGTGGGGGAACGACACAGAACCCTGCGCTGTTCTTTCGTCTGCTCGGCCCTCCCCGGGTTTGCTGCTGGTTCTTCCCGGGTTGGCTACTGTCCCTTCCCGGGTTGGCTACCATCCCTTCCACCTCCGTGGAAGGGCGGTTCCCCCTGCCACATTCCCCACTTCCGCGGGGGAGCGGCACACCGCCGGCCGGCTCTCTCGGGGGCTGCACAGGTGTTCCCCTTAGGTGTTCCCCTTAGATGTTCCTGGTGCACGCCGTCTCTCTCCTCCTTTATAGTCCTCCTCTGCCAATCCCAACTCGGCTGCCCACACGCCGAGTACGCTGCTCTCCTCCAATCAGGAGCAAGTCCTACAGTTTATTGGCTGAACTGGAGGCAGCTGTGTAGAAGCTGTTTTCTTCTCTCCCAGCGCCATATTGTGGGAGAGCAGATGCATAGAATAAGTCTTAATTCCAGTAACTTAGTCTAGTCTGAGTTGCTCCCAGTTGCTCCCCACACTAAATAAAAGTTTAAAACATACCACGCTGCCTCATTTATCTGTGCCAGTATTTAGAATTCTTCTCTAAATATTAGGCAAGAACCCTCTTGGGCTTATTAATATCGGGGATTTAGTAATAAGCCTGTGGTGAAATCGAATGCACCCCAAATCCCGGTAGTACACGTGGCACCCCAGATAGCATTTCTAGGGAATTTAAGGGGCCACATTTCAGGGTAAATTTTAGGGGGTCTTCTCCGATTTCATATGGCGACCAAGAAGGGACATCATGTTGAGAGAAATAAGCAGGACACAGAAAGACAAATATCACATATTCTCCCTTATATGAGGGAGATAAAATTAAAAAAATCAAAAATCAAAACAAAAATGTCTGTGTGTAACAGTATTGCTGCAAATACCGTTTTGCCAATCTTCGTTTTATATCTTTGTCAAACAAATTGTTAAGAATGATAAAGACATGATACTACAGATTTAATGATCTGTGATTATTTTATAATTTAATGTATATGAGTGAAATTGACATCTTTTCAGGTGATTACTATTTTTAGTCCTTGCCTATATTCCTCCTGAACTATGGTCATTTTATTTGTTGAACTCTTTGTTTAGTGGAACATTTAGTCTTCAATTATAATGCAAATTTAAAAGGTTAAAAAGTGGCTGGGTTGGGCCATCACCTGAAATGCTGGCATCCCATATGGGCAGGATTCCAGTCCCTCTGCTCCACTTCCACCCAACGCCCTGCTAACGCAGCTGGGAAAGCAGCAGGAGGTGGCCTAAGTGCTTGGGACCTTGCACCCCTGTGGGAGAGCAGGATGAAGCTCCTGGCTCCCTGGCTTTGGCCTTGCCCAGCCCTGGCTTTGTGGCCATTTGGGGAGTGAATCAGCAGATTCAAGATCTCTCTCTGTAACTCTGCCTTTTAAATAAATAAAAATAATTCTTTTTTTAAAAAAAAAGTTAACTCAAAAACTAAAAAAATTAAAATGTAAAAAACAATAAAAGAAAAAGAAACAGCTGATAGTTCAAAAAGAAATAAAGCACCTGATTTGCATCCAGCAGAAATAAACAGATGGCTTAATCAGATTGGTAAGCCTTGAAATAAACACAGGCTATAAAGTACTACCAAGAAACAAAAGCAGGCTTGAAAATATGAGTAAGATCCAAGCAGATCTGAAAACAGAACAACTTTAATTAAAATAAGAAACTCAAAAGCAGCAGTGGAGACAAAGGGCCCTCACCCTCGCTCTGCCTTTCCTATGCCAACTAGTCTTCAGGGCAGCCACCCAAGTCACACAGTAAACTCTTTACAGGAGCACTGCAACTTCAAAGGAGGAAGCAGGATGGAAGACCACCACCCTGTATTCCTAATGAGCCAGTGCAGCAACTGCTAAATTGCCCTGGTGAAGAGGTGAGGGGAACTGCATTAAAAATGGAAGTGGGTCCCCCACCCGCTGAGCCCAACAGCCAGGATTCCCCTGACAGTAGGCAGGACCAGCACACCCTGTGGTCTCTGTATATACACTGCTCCTGTCACATTCGTTTTCATTTTCCTGCTTCTCTCCTCTCCTGCCCAGAACAAGTACTCTCTTACTGGGACAGGTGCATTGTTTTCATTGCTAGAGTTCTTTTTAGTGATGACGGTACTAGGGGTCCTTAGAAACGAAAAAGTTCTGAAGACCTTAACAGGCTTCTCAAATGTCCCTGGGGAAAAACATGCTAGCTTAACCTTTCCATTATAACATTAAAAAGTTAAAAAGAACTGAATATTTCACAAGCTGAAGTGGTATTTAATAAATAAATAGAACACAGTGGATAGAGACAGAAACAAAGTGAAAGACGAGGTGATGATGGAGACATAACAAGTAACTGTCTCTTTAGGTTTGTTTTCTTACAGTAGCATCACCGACCGTGATCAACAAAGGAGATACCTTTATGTTTGCTACGTACCTGGCCAACAGAAGCCACCAGCAAAGGGGCGCATGCCTCAGAGCTGCTGGTGACAACTGTGTGAGCTTTTCCAGGCTACAATGATCATTTTACAGCAGGAAAAAGAAAACAGCAGCACAGTTTCAGTTTTAAGTGGTCCACAAGGACTAATCACCAAGGGTAGGCTTCAAGGTATGGCAACATTCTTATAATACTAACTTGTAACACTGAATCCAATTTAAAGTGTTTTCTGGGGGCCCACGTTGTGGCATAGCTGGTAAAGCTACCACCGGCAACATCAGCATCCCATATGGGGGGGTGGGGCAAATTCAAGTCCCCACTGCTCCACTTTCGATCAAGCTCTCTGCTAATGCTCCTGGGAAAGCAGTGGAAGATGGCCCAAGTACTTGAGCCCTTGACACCCACATGAGAAACCCAGAAGAATCTCCTGGCTCCTGGCTTCAGACAGGCCCAGATCTGGTCCTTGTGGCCACTTAGGGAATGAACCAGAGGATGGAGGATCTCTCTGTGTGTCTCTTCTTCTGTCTCTCTCTGTAAATTCTACCTTAAAAATAAATAAATCTTTTTAAACTATTCATCCCACTGTTAAAGAATACAGATTCTTCTCATCAGTGCATTTAACATTCTCTAGGATAGATCATATGCTAGGCCATTAAGCAAGTCTCAGGAAATTCAAAAAAATTGAAATAATACCATGAAACTTCTCAGACCACAATGGAATGAAACTGGAAAACAACAATTCAAGATTCTTTGGGGCCGGTGCTATGGCGCAGTAGGCAAATACTCTGCCTGCAGCGCCTGCATCCCATATGGGCACTGGTTCACATTTCCGCTGCCTCTTCTGATCCAGCTCTCTGCTATGGCCTGGGAAAGCAGCAGAAGAGGGCCCATGCACTTGGGCCCCTGCACCCATGGGGAGACCCAGAAGCAGCTCGTGACTCCTGACTCTGGATCAGCCCAGCCTCAGCTGTTGCGGCCATGGGGGAATGCACCAGCAGATGGAAGACCTTCCTGTATGTTTTTCCCTCTCATTGTCTATAACTCTGCCTCTCAAATAAATAAAACCTTAAAACAAAACAAAACAAAACCCTCTAGAACATACACAGGGGCTGGTGCTGTGGTGCAGCAGGCTAACGCCCTGGCCTGAAGTGCCAGCATCCCACATGGGTGCCGGTTTGAGACCCAGCTGCTCCACTTCCAATCCAGCTGTCTGCTGTGGCCTGGGAAAGCAGTAGAAGATGGCCCAAGTCCTTGGATCCCTGCACCTGTGTGTGAGAGCGGGAAGAAGCTCCTGCCTCCTGGCTTCGGATAGGCGCAGATCCGGCTGTTGCGGCCAATGGGGAGTGAACCATTGGTTGGAAGTCCTCTCTTTCTCTCTCTCTCTCTCTCTCTCTGCCTAAGGCTGACTTTCAAATAAATAAATAAACATTTAGGGGCTGGCACTGTAATGCAGTGGGTTAACACCCTGGCCTGAAGTGCTGGCATCCCACATGGGCTCCGGTTCGAGACCCTGCTGCTCCACTTCCAGTCCAGCTCTCTGTTATGGCCTGGGAAAGCAGTGGAAGATGGCCCAAGTCCTTGGGCCCCTGCACTCGTGTGGGAGACCCAGAAGAAGCTCCTGGCTCCTGGCTTTGGATCGGCACAGCTCTGGCCATTGCAACCAATTAGGGAGTGAATCATCGGATGGAAGATCTCTCTCTCTCTCTCTCTCTGCCTCTCCTTTCTCTGTATAATTCTGATTTTCAAATAAATATATAAATCTTTAAAAAATAAATAAATAAATATTTTTAAAGAAAACATACATAAACATATGGAGACTGGACAACATGCTCCTGAATGAACAGTGTTTCACAGAAGAAATCAAAAGAAAAATCAGGCCGGCGCCGCGGCTTACTAGGCTAATCCTCCGACTTGCGGCACCGGCACGCCAGGTTCTAGTCCCGGTTGGGGCACCAGATTCTGTCCCGGTTGCCCCTCTTCCAGGCCAGCTCTCTGCTGTGGCCCGGGAGTGCAGTGGAGGATGGCCCAAGTGCTTGGGCCCTGCACCCCATGGGAGACCAGAGAAGCACCTGGCTCCTGCCTTTGGATCAGCGTGGTGCGCCAGCCGCGGCGGCCATTGGAGGGTGAACCAACGGCAAAGGAAGACCTTTCTCTCTGTCTCTCTCTCTCACTGTCCACTCTGCCTGTCAAAAAAAAAAAAAAAAAAAAAAAAAAAAAAAAGAAAAGAACAATCAAAGAATTCCTGGAAATGAATGAAGATGATAATACATCATATCAATATTTATGGGATACAGCAAAAGCAGTGTCAAGGCAGAAGTTTATAGCAATTGTTGCCTACATGAAGAAATTAGAAAGGCACCAAATAAATGAGCTATCAATACATCTCAAGGACCTAGAAAAACAACAACAAACCACACCTCAAATTAATAGGAAGAAATAAATAATTATAATTGGAAAAAAATAAACAAAATTGAAACAAACAAAAATACAAAAGATCAGTGAAATGAAGAGCTGATTTAATAAACAAAATTGATATACCATTGGCCAAACTAACCAAAAAAAAAAAAAAAAAGAGGGAGAAGACCCAAATCAATAAAATCAGAGATGACAAAGGAAATTTAACAACAGCTGCCAAAGAAATAAAAAGAACCATCAGCAATTACTAAAAAGAACTGTCTACCAACAAACTGGGAAAACCTGGAAGAAATGGATAGATTATAAGGCTCATACAACCTACCTAAAGTGAACCATGAAGACAAAGAACACCTAAACAGACAAATAACCAAGATGAAAATTGAATCAGTATTAAAGACCCTCCCATGAAAATAAAACCCAGGACTGGAGTTCTTCACTGCTGAATTCTACAGACATTTAAAGAAGAACTCACTCCAATTCTTCTCAAGCTACTCAAAACAATTGAAAGGGAGGGTATCCTCACAAACTCCTTCTATGAAGCTAGCATCACCTTAATTCCTCAACCAGAAAAAGATACAACAGAGAAAGAGAATATTAGACCAATGTTCATCCCTGATGAACATAGATGCAAAAATTCTCAACAAAATACTAGCAATCAAATCCAACACATCAGAAAGATCATTCACCCTGACCAAGTGGAATTTATCCCCAGTATATAAGGTGGTTCAACATTCTCAAATCAGTCAATGTGATACATTACATCAACAAACTGAAAAGAACAAAAACCGTATGATTATTTCAATAGATGCAAGATAAAATACAACACCCTTTCATGGTAAAATTCTAAGCAAATTGGGTATAGAAGGAACCCTCCTCAACACAATCAAGGTAACTTATGACAAACCCACAGCCAGCATCCTACTGAATTGGGAAAAAGCATGAAGCATCCCCTCTAAGAACTGGAACCAGATAAAGATGCTCAATCTCACCACTGCTATTCAATATAGTCCTGGACATTTTAGCCAGAGCCATCAGGCAAGAGAAAGAAATTAAAGGGATATAAATTGCAGCGGAGGATGTCAAACTATCTCTATTTGCGTACAACATAATTCGATATGGAGAGCATCCAAAAGACTCCACTGAAAGACTATCAGAACTCATAAAAGAATTTGGTAATGTTGCAGGACATAAAATCAACACACAGAAATCAGTAGCCTTTGCATACACAAATAATGCTATAACTGAGAAAGAACTCTTAAGATCAGTCCCATTCACAATAGCTCCAAAAAGAATCAAGTACCTTGGAATAAATTTAACCAAGGACATCAAAGATCTCTAATGAAAATTACAAAACATTAAAGAAAGAAATAGAAGACAGTAAAAAGAGGAAAAGCTTCCATGTTCATGGATTGGAAGAATCAATATCATCAAAATGTCCATACTACCAAAAGGAATGTACAGATTCAATACGATCTCAATCAAAATATTAATGACATACTTAGCAATAAACAAAAAATGATGCTAAATTCATATGTAAACACAGGAGACCCCAAATAGCTAAAGCAACTTTATATTACAAAACCAAAGCCAGAGGAATCACAATACCAGATTTCAAGATATAATACAGGGCAGTTATAATCAAAACAGCCTGTTACTGGTAGAAAAACAGATGGACAGACCAACAGAACAGAATAGAAATGCCAGAAATCAACCCACATATCTACAATCAACTTACCTTTGACAAAGGAGCTAAAATCAATCCCTGGAGCAAGGACAGTATATTTAATAAATGGTGCTTGGAAAACTACATCTCCCCATGCAAAAGTATGAAGCAACACCCCTTACACCTTACACAAAAGTCCACTAAAAATGGATTAAAGACCTAAATCTACAACCTGATACCAGAAAATTACTAGAGAACATTGGGGAAACCCTACAAGACATTGGCATAAGCAAAGAGTTCTTGGAAAAGACCCCAGAGGCACAGGCAATCAAAGCCAAAATTGACAAATAGGATTACATCAAACTGTGAAGCTTCTGTACTGCAAAAGAAACACTCAGCAAAGTGAAGAGGCAACTGAAAGAATGAAAAAAATTATTTGCAAACTATGCAACTGATAAAGGATTAATAACCAGAATATATAAAGAGATCAAGAAACTCCACAACAACAAAACAAACAATGCAGTTAGGAAATGGGCAAAGACATAAACAGGCATTCTCCAAAAGAGGAAACCAAATGTTCAACAGACACATGAAAAAACGCTCAGCATCATGAGCCATCAGGGAAATGCACATCAAAACCACAGTGTGGTTTCCCTCACCCCCATTAGAATGGCTTTCACACAGACATCAACAAACAACAAATGCTGGTGAGAATGTTGGGAAAAGGGTGCCCTCATCCATTGCTGGTGGGAATGTAAACTGGTGCAACCACTGTGAAAGACAGTATAGAGATACCTTAGAAATCTGAATATAGACCTATCATACGACCCAGCCATTCCACCCCTGGGAATTTACCCAAGGGAAATGAAATCAGCATATGAAAGAGTATCTGCACTCCCATGTTTATTGCATCTCAATTCAGAACAGCTAAGATATAGAATCAACCCAGAGGCCTATCAACTGAATACTGGATAAAGAAATTACGGGATATGTGCACCATGAAATATTACACAGCAATAAAAAAAAAATCCTGTCACTTGCAACAAAATGAATGAAACTGGAAAACATCATACTTACTGAAATAAGCCAATCCCAAAGGGATAGATACCATATGTTCTCTCTGAACTGTGATAGCTAATAGGGCACCTAAAAGATCATGTATAGAAGTGAAATTGACACTTTGAGATGCAATGACTCTGAAAAGCCCTCTTCTCAACTGTTGAGAAACAGTTTTTTTTTTTCAAATTATTTGTTGAATTCTTTACTTGTTATAGTTAATCATATATATATATATATATATACATGTATATAAAGTTAACTGAAAATAGACTTTAGTAAGCAATAAGAATGGGAATAGGAGAGGGAAGAAGAAGAAGGGTGGGAATGTGGGTGGGAGGGCGGGTACGGTCAGAAGAATCACTATGTTCTTAACGTTCCTGAAGGCTTAACATCCAGAATCTGTAAACAGCTCAAGAAATTCAACAACAACAAAACAAACAATCCAGTTAAGAAATGGCCAGAGGACTTGAACAAGCCTTTTTCATGACAGGAAATTCAAATGGCCAACAAACACTTGAAAAAAATGCTCAGGATCACCAGTCATTGGACAAATGCAAATCAAAACCACAATGAGGTTTTATTTCATTCTAGTCTGAATGGCTCACATACAGAAATCAACAAACAACAAACGCTGGCAAGGATGTGGGGGAAAAGGTACCCTAATTCACTGTTGGTGGGAATATAAATGGGTACAGCCAGTGAAGAAGACAGTATGGAGATACAGCAGGAAGCTTAATTTAGAGCTATCATATGATACTTAATGAAAAAAGCCAGTCTCAAACAGAGAGATATATGTTTTCCCTGATCCAAGGTAGAGAATACTAAAAATGTAATGTATTGGAGTGAAAAGGACATTTTGAGATTTGATGATTTTAAAACAATTTTTAAGCCCTTGTCTCTTCCATTGAGGAACAGTGTTTTCTTCTTTATACTATTTGTTGAACTCATTTACTTAGTGTAGCATTAATTTTACTGAAAATAGATCTTTATAAAAATTAAGAGTGGGAATGGGAGAGGGAGGAGAAAGAGGGGTTGGAGGTATCACTATGTTCCCAAATCTAAATATATGAAATACATGAAACTTGTATAACTTAAATAAAATTTTAAAAAGAAGAAAAAAGAATCAGGAACAAAGACTTTCCCAGCAAAGAAAAGCCCAGGGCTGGATGGCTTCACTGCTGAATTCTACCAGACATTTAAGGAAGAACGAATTAGTCTCAGGCTATTCAAAACAATTGAAAGGGACATAATCCTCCCAAACTCCTTTATAAAATAATATACAACACAATAACAAGCAATGCATTTAAGAAATGGGCAAAGGACTTGAAATTCAAAAGGCCAACAGACACTTGGAAAGAACGCTCAGCATCATGAGTCATTACAGAAATGCAAATCAAAACCACAATGAGTTTTCACTTGGCCCCAGTTAGAATGGCTTTCATACAGACATCAACAAACCACAAATGCTGGCAAGGATGTGAGGAACAAGGTGTCCCAATCCACCGTTGGTGGCAATGCAAACCGATGCAGCCGTTGCGAAAGACAGAATGGAGATTCCTCAGAAAGCTGAAGACAGGCCTAATAGGACCAAGCTATCCCACTCCTGGAAATTCACCCAAACAAAAAGAAATCAGCATCTGAAAGAATGATCTGTACCCCATGTTCATGGCAGCACAGTTCACAATAGCTAAGACATGGGATCAACCCAGAGGTCTAACTGTTGACTGGATAAAGAGATTATGGTATATATACACCATGGGTTTCTAACCAGCTGTTAAAAAAATGAAATCCTTTCTTTTGCAACAAAATGGATGCACCTGGAAATCATTATACTTAGTGAAATAAGCCATTCCCAAAAAGACAGATATCATATATTTTCCCTGTAGAGTATCTACAACATAATGTATGGGAGTGAAATAGACATTTTGAGAATCAATGATGTTTATAGTCCTTGTCTTGACTGTTGTGGAACAGTGTTTATTTTTTTCTTCATACTATTTGTTGAACTCTTTACTTAGTGTAGGGTTATTGTTATGAGCATAAAGTAAAGTTAAAATAGATCTTTGTAAAAATTACGAATGGGAATAGGAGAGAGAGAAGGAAGGAGGGTTGGAGCATGGGTGGGAGGGAGGGTAGGGTGAGAAGTAACACTATTTTCTCAAATTGGTATATACGAAATATATGCAACTTTGTAAACTTTAAATAAAATTTAAAAAATAAATAAATTACTCTTAAAATTGTCTTTATAGTTTTAAATATGAAATACGTATTTCTAGCCTTACTGAGTACAAAGGGGTCTCCACAAATTTACAACACAGAATCAGAAGAAAGGAAGGATTCTCAAAGTGTTACCAGCAAAATTATCAAAGGCATGCTCATTGTAGCCACTTTCAGCATTTAGTGACTGCACTGGCTGGGCCCTGTGTGCAGAGAGACCTAAGATCAATCCTGCTAGGGCAAACCACTCTCTGGGACATCCTGGGCCCCACATGACACCCTCCCAGGCTGAGCTTGTCCAGTGGGCCACTTTGGTGAACAGGCACTTGGAGGTGAACCACAGACAACAACCTGAGGTTGCCCTTGCGAGTTTCCTCCCGCCAGCGTTGATCTCCAGCTCCCAGGTCCATGTCCCTGCCTGGGAGCTGCACCTGCGGAGCCGCGTCTGGGGAGCAGGACTTGCCCCTTCAGCACTGCTGCACACTGACCTCCTCTTCCACAGGGAACGGGGGAGCAGCGACTGGTCTACCGTGGGACAATGCTGCTGCTGGCACTTACAGTTTCTGAACTTTCATTGCTCTATAATACACAGACAGAAAAACTCACATGATCCTAAGTGGTAGCTTGATGACTTTTCACACTGACACCAGCTCTAAGAATAAGAAACGGACATGTCCTGCATGCCAGATGTCACTTCTGTGTCCCCTTGCAGTTATCACCCCAGCCCGGAAAGGTAGCCACCCCCCTGATTCCAATGCTACAGAGAAGCCTTGTTTTTGTGCACACAGCCTCCTCACTGCTGGGTAGTTTTCCACTATGCACACACAGCCTGAAGAGTATTATCTCCATTCTACTACACGAGGACTTACAGTCGGTCCTGTAGTAGGCCTCTTACAAACAGTGCAGCTGAGAACATTCGGGTGAATCTGCCACACATGTCTGTGGAGCACAGACCTAGAGCAGAATTGCTGATTCAGCGGGTGTGCACACATTCAACTTTAACACTGCCAGACGGATCTGCCGAGTGACTTCACAGCCCACACTCCCACGAACAGCAATGTGAGCCCTAGGAGGTCCCATCTTCACCCACACTTACTCTACAGCAGACATGGGCAGGATGCATAATCTAACACTATTTTAAAATAGTAATCCTTCTGTATTCCAGTAACTTCTAAAACTGGCTGGAATCAGATCATTTGTGCAGCTTGGAAAAAAAAAACACCAATGTGTAGATCTAAAACTTTCTGTTCTAAATCAGAATCTCTGGGAGTCAGGTCTGAGCTGCCTAATTCCTTAGAGTTCTACAGGTCAATTTCCTGCAGAGCCAGGGATGGAGAAACACCGATCTAAATTTTTAAAATACAGATTTCTAAAATGAACTCCACAATTCCTTGCTAATAAATAAGGAATTCATGGCTGGCACCGCGGCTCACTAGGCTAATCCTTCACCTGTGGCACTGGCACCCCGGGTTCTAGTCCTGGTTGGGGCGCCGGATTCTGTCCCGGTTGCCCCTCTTCCAGTCCAGCTCTTTGCTGTGGCCCGGGAAGGCAGTGGAGGATGGCCCAAGTGCTTGGGCCCTGCACCCGCATAGGAGACCAGGAGAAGCACCTGGCTCCTGGCTTTGGATTGGCGCGGTGTGCTGACCGCAGCGTGCTGGCCATAGCGGCCATTGGGGGGTGAACCAATGGCAAAGGAAGTCCTTTCTCTCTGTCTCTCTCTCTCACTGTCCACTCTGCCTGTCAATAAATAAATAAATAAATAAGGAATTCACAATTCTAAGGAGAAAGATGATTTCTCCAAAGACACACTGTGAAATACCAACCCGTGTTCACAAAGATAATAAGTACAAAAATGTATAGAGTAGGGCCGGTGCTGTAGTGTAGTGGGTAAAGCCACCGCCTTCAAGGGCATCCCATATGGGCGCCGGTTTGAGTCCCGGCTGCTCCATTTCCGATCCAGCTCTCTGCTGTGGCCTGGGAAAGCAGTAGAAGATGGTCCAAGTCCTTGGGCCCCTGCACCCATGTAGGGGACCCTGAAGAAGCTCCTGGCTCCTGGCTTCGGATCAGCACAGTTCCGGCCATTGCGGCCAACTGGGGAGTGAACCAGCAGATGGAAGATCTCTCTCTCTCTCTCTCTCTCTCTCTCTCTCTCTCTGCCTCTCCTTCTCTGTGAAACTCTGACTCTCAAATAAACAAACAAATCTTTAAAAAAAAAAAGTATAGTGCAACACTTCTTGTAATAACCACAAAAAGGGCATCAATCAGGGACTCAGTACATAAGTACTAGCCCACACAATGAAGTGTAGCAGAGCTGCTACATAAGTACTAGCCAACACAATGAAATGTAGCAGAGCTGCTACATAGTATTAGCCCACACAATGAAGTGTAGCAGAGCTGCTAAAATGAAGGAGGTGCACCAAGTATCCTGGTTCAGGTCTGCAATGGCCCCCCTCAGAACTCCTCTGTGCCCCTTCTACAGCTCCAGTCACAGCTCCGGCCACCTTGTACGTCCTGTTGTGTTTGCAGCAAAAATACGAACCCTGCCCAGGGCAGGCCTTGAAACTCAGTCTGGCACCTGTTCTGAAGGGACAGTGCTACGTTTCTCATCATTCCCTTGCCCACATCCACTAACCTGGAAAAGCATCTGTGACATGTTTCAAACACCAGCATATTCTGGGTTAGGACTTCACGTGAGTCTCACTCATAATATCCTGCACACAAATCTTCACGCTCATTCTTGGGCTTTACTCCCATATCCATATGCATCACCTCCTTCTCTTTCTAAATAGTGAACTGACAAAGGTATCTATCTTCTACAAAGATGGTAGTTACCACAGGGAAACCCCATAAACATGTCACTTGCCACGTGAACAGACAGAATGACTATCCGGAAGGTTTCAGTGTGAAACTGCTAATGGTGAAGAGAGCATCGTTTCCTTGAGACTTCACTGGACCACTACCTATTGGTTGTAGTACTTCTGACCTTTCCCATCATTTTCTAATACAATCGCATAATGCAGCAAGGCTACCTACCCCTCTGTACCACAACAGGAGGTTTCTAACATCCCTCATTTCCTCTAACAGTCAAGTCATAAGAATCCTAACAAAAAAAAAAAAAAAAAAAAAAAGCCTACATTCATACTAGAAGCATGGAACTTTCCTCTAAACTGAAGGGCATTGCTCATCAACATCATATTCCTTCATTTGTGGCTAGCTGGAAATTTTTTGTACACTGAGCTTCAAATGTTGACTATGTAGCCTACTCAGGCATAGTTGCATAGTTAATTGAATTTTATCTTTATGTCACAATCCTTTGTTTGCAGTCTTAGAAAAGGGATAGTTTACTGACTACTACTGAAGTAAAATGTCATACTAAAATTCTGTTTTAATTGTTAATAAGAAAAAGGCACTGAGATCATTGCTACAGGCAGAAACACGGGCAAAACTGAATTGCTGCCCTTGATTAAAGTACACTCTGGTAGGAGAGATAAGCATGTACTTGCACTATATAAACACACACATACATGCAAACACGTGTGTATAAGATCAAGGTCGAAGCATGACATGGATGTCCCAACTCATCCTCCAAGAGAACACAGAACAGCAGGAATAAATACATTCCACAAAACCAACACCTATAACATAACAGACAGACAGACAAAGCCCAGGTATCAAACTGCCTACAAGTAGAAAAATAGACACAAAACCCAGCAAACCGTTTCTTGCATGCACCTGATTATACTCTATGGACAGCAAGGGCAGTATGGAGAAACTGTGCAAGACAGAAGAGGGGGCTACTTGTGGCCTCCAACCAATCTCAAATCACTGTCTGAAAGGAGAAGCCCACCTAAGTGCAGAAACTCTGCAAGAGTGCAGCAGGCAGGTGTCCAAGAACTGATCTAAGAGCACGCACGTTGTTCACAGTGCAGTGTTCAAAAGGTCCCAACTTGTGACAAGGTAGGAGGAAGGCAGAGGGCTCCTTCAGAGGTGCACTGATGAAGTAGAAACAAATGTGGAAGTGCAGAGCCTTGCAAAATGAAAGAGAACTCAAAACTAAATGGAAAAGGACACCCAGCACTTTTCCTACCGCAAAAACAAAACATTAAGGAATTACACTTTGCTCCACTGGCAGAAAAAGCATCCTTGACCCAAGAGCCTTGTAAACCACACAAATCTGAAATAAAAAACAAAGAACAGACTATATCTATTCCCAACATCTTCAGAACTGAAAATCAAACCTACTCAAGTGATCACAAACTCCACCCCAAAGAGAAACATAAGAGAAGGGGTGGGCACTCGGCACAGTGGATGAGTTGCCACTTAGGATGCCCTCCTCTAGCAGAATGTGGGTTCTTGGCTTCAGCCTGGCACAGCCCCAACTACTGTGGGCATTTGGGAAGTGAAGCAACAGGTGGAAGATCTCTCTGTGACTTTCTCTCTCTCTCTCTGCCCTTAAAAATAAAATGAGAATAAACAATAAAACATTTAAAAGGAAATGAAGAGAACTGACTGAACTTAGGAAGGAAAGAAAAATTCAAAATCATTTCAAAATCACATACTGAATTACAAAGACCACAAGGAAGAGCAGAACAAATAAATCTTACTAAGGGCACCGAAGAAGGGCAGAAAATTATCCAAGAAGGTAAAAATGTGGTAAAGAAGCAAAGTAGCTAAAATACAAGAAAGTCAAAGAAAAAAAAGTGTAATTAGAGTCTAAAGATAAAAGCAAAACAATGAACAGAACTAGTATCTAAAACTGTAATCCCAGAAAACTGTCTGGAAGTAAGAAAAGGCCGAAACGCACATTTTGAAGCGGCCCCATAGGTACCCGGGAAACGCAAGCTAACAAAACCACTAGACGTTAAAGGAGAAAGAGAGGCAACGGCCTCCCTCAGGACCTCTGAGCACAAGGCTCAGCACAGCACTCAGGCTGGCATCACAGACCCTGAACACAACTCACAGTCAGACAAGGGAGCAGGATTTTTAAAACGTACTCAAGGAAGGAAGGAGTGAATCAAGAATCTGATACTCACACAAGCTGCCCTTCAAGTGCCAAGGTCACAGACAAGATATCAGAATTTTCTTTTTATTTTTTAAAGATTTATTGTATTTGATTTGAAAGGCAAAGTTGCAGGGGCTGGTGCTGCAGCGTAGTAGGTTAAGCCTCTGCCTAAGGCTCTGGCATCCCATATGGGCACCAGTTTGTGTCCTGGTTACTCCGCTTCTGATCCAACTCTCTGCTAATGGCTTGGGAAAGCAGCAGAAAATGGTGCAAGTCCTTGGACCCCTGCACCCACGTGGGAGACCTGGAAGAAGTTCCTGTCTCCTAGCTTTGAATTGGCCCAGCTCCAGCTGTTGTGGCCATTTGGGGAGAGAACCATCAGAGGGAAGACCTCTCCCTCTGTCTATCCTTCTCTCACTCTCTCTGTATCCATGCCTTTCAAATAAATAAATTTTTAGGTGGAAAAAAAAGAGAGAGAAAGGCAAAGTTACGGAGAGAGACAGAGACATAGAGATCTTCCATCAGCTGATCACTCCCCAAATGGCCACAACAGTCAGGGTTGGGGCAGACAAAAGCCAGAAGGCAAGAGCTTCATCCGGGTCTCCCACATGGGGTCAGGGGCCTGGATCAGAAGTGCAGCAGCCAGGACTTGAATCAGCGTTCATATGCGATGCCGGCATCACAGGAGGTGGCTTTACCCACTACCCCACGATGCCGGCCATATTAGGAGCGTCTGAGCCTTCTGGAGGAATCTACTAGAAACACTTCCAGCAGAAGGGCTGACTGAGGAAACTCAGCAGAGGACGGGCAAGAAGCCGGCCATAGGTCACTGCAGATCAGAAGCTCAGTCAAGGTGGGCGCTGGGGTGGAAGGACGGCAGGCCCCACCTCCACACCACACACTGTGTGCCATGTGTGGCAGAACAAACCCAACTTTCACAAGGAAGAGGGAGGAGGGAGTGGGAAGTCAGTCAGGCTCCACACGGATCCGCTGGAAAGGACACCAAGGCAGACGGCGCAGTGGGGAAATGGGGACCTGATGGTTTCAATGATGGCAAGGACAAGTAACCATTAGAGCAAAACCACTCCCAGTGCAAGCAGGGAGAACATTCCATGTAAAGAAAGAACACAGCAAGTATAAGCATAATATATAGAAATTATCACATAAGATTATAAAACAGAAATGAAGACATCAGTGTTTCTGACTGTGCACATCACAGTGTAATTAGGTACTGAATCCAGGGTTAGGAGCTCCTTCCTTACGCCCCAGGTCCCCGACAACAGCTTGCATTAGTAATGCTGAAGCTACTTTTGATATGTTTGAGGACTGAGCAAATAAGTAACTATTTAACCCGTACAATGAGAGCCAATATTGAAAAAGTAATTATATTACAGAAAGGGAGCGGTGTTGGATGGCTAGGATGAGCCCATGTGCTAGACTCTTTTTTTTTTTTTTAAATGAATTCATGAAGGGGCTGGCATTGTGGCATAGTGGGTTAAGTATTAGCTGTGATACCAGCATCCCCTATGGGTGCTCACTGTCTACTGGCTGTGCCACTCTGACCCACCTGCCTGCTAATACCTCTGGGAAAGCAGTGGAAGACAGCCCAAGTGCAGGAGACTGGGATGAAGCCCTTGGCTCCTTTACAGTCATTTGGGGAATGAACCACATGATAGAAGTTCTGTTGTCAGGGGCCAGCGCCGTGGCTCACTTGGTTAATCCTCCACCTGTGGCACCGGCATCCCATATGGGCACCAGGTTCTAGCTCTGGCTGCTCCTCTTCCAGTCCAGCTCTCTGCTGTGGCCCGAGAAGGCAGTGGAGGATGGCCCAAGTACTTGGGCCCCTGCACCCGCATGGGAGACCAGGAAGAAGCATCTGGCTCCTGGCTTCAGATTGGCACAGCGCCAGCTGTGGTGGCCATCTGGGGAGTGAACCAACGGAAGGAGGACCTTTCTCTCTGTCTCTCTCTCACTTTCTGTAACTCTACCTATCAAACAATAAAAAAAGAAGTTCTGTCTCTCCTTCTCTCTGTAACTCTACCTTTCAAATAAATTAATAAATCTAACAAAAAAGAAAGTTTGAGTGTGAAACCATAGGTTGGTTTGGTGTCTTTTTTAAGTAGGAGAGAAAGTTCTTCTTTTATGTATTTATACTTAAGATATACAATGTCTTGATAGACTTGTATGTACACATTGTAAAGTGATTATTACAATTAATTAATATATCCATTAGCTCATATAGTTACTGTGTGTGTGTATGTGTGTGTGTAGTGGGAACATGAAGATCCAGTCTCTCCAAATCTGAAGTATACAAACATTATTACTAACCACAGTTACCGTGCTGTGCACTACATCTCCAGAATTTATTCACCTAATAGCTGACATTTTTTGGCCTCTCACAGTCTTTAACACATACAGATGATACACGCACAGAGATCTCCTGACTGTGTCCACTGGGTGGCCTGGAAGCACTAACACCCCAGTAACCACGAGCACACTCCTCTCCACGCTGCGGAGACTCAGCTGACCCCAGGGCGAGGACTGCCCAAGTACAGGACAAGTCCAAAACATCCGGGGCCAGAAAGCAAGGAAGCGCTCAGAGCGGTGAGGACAATGGAAAGATGACGAGAGCTCCACACTCAAACTGTCTGCTTGCTCTCTCTCCCCTCCCTCCCCACCCCCCTCTCTTTCTCGTTAACAGTCACTTATAACTCACAGAAACTTGAGCACCAACATAAAGAAGTAAAGGATTATAACTCCTTTCCTTTGTGTAAAACATTTCAGCTAAAGGAGTTAAAACTCATGAAGTCGGCCGGCGCCGTGGCTCACTTGGTTAATCCTCCACCTGCGGTGCTGGCACCCTGGGTTCTAGTTCCGGTCGGGGCGCCGGATTCTGTCCCGGTTGCCCCTCTTCCAGTCCAGCTCTCTGCTGTGGCCCGAGAAGGCAGTGGAGGATGGCCCAAGTGCTTGGCCCCTGCACCCACATGGGACACCAGGAGAAGCACCTGGCTCCTGGCTTCAGATCGGCGTAGCGCCGGCTGTAGCAGCCATTTTGGGGGTGAACCAACAGGAAAAAGGAAGACCTTTCTCTCTGTCTCTCTCTCACTGTCTATAACTCTACTTGTCAACTGAAAAAAAAAGATTAAAAAAAAAACCCATGAAGTGTAAAAGTATGGATCCTGGTTAACTACAATATAAACGTATTCTAACAGATAGCTCACAGCTTACAAAGGCATGAAGGCACAGTATGGAAGGCAGCAAGTGAGGCACACACATTCTGCTGGGCGTGTGATGCCAGGTGGTGCCGTGCAGAGTAAGGCAGAAGTGCGTGTGTGCATATCCTTGGGTGTCACCAAGCACTGGAGACATACAGCTCTCTGGGAAGAGACGGGAGAACCATGCTGTGAGGAAGTGAATCACTGACATCCAGGTCAGGGAGACAGATGGTACTGTGAGATGGGGCAGGAAACGGAACATGCACACACACACACACACAAACACGTGTGCACGCACACATGCGCATGCACACACACACACACAAACGGGAGGGAGAGAGAGAGAAGAAGAAACTTGATGAAATGACCCAAAGCGAAGGGGCTGGTGAGCAGCTAGCCCAAGTGTGAATGCAAGCAGAGACATGAGAGAAGTGAGGTTACTGGACACCTATTGCTATTACCTTCCTGGCCAGCGTCCCTTCCCCTGCTAACAGAACGCTTCTTTTCTGCAGTAAACCCAGTCCACAAATTCACTGGAATCCTGGCACACAGCCCCAGAGGACAGGGACATATGTCACAGGACTAGCATTCACGCATGCCCTGCACGTCCCTGGCCAGAGAGCGTCCCGGCAGGGCACCTGACCTACATAGGCACCATCAGAACCCTGCTGCAGGGCTGCCCAGACCCAAAGGCGCATGCTGATTGCCTGGGGTCTTTGTGAAAGGACAGCTCCGGAGCCTCTGGGCTTCTGCTCCACACCAGTGGGGCTAGGGCTGCTGCCCCAGGGACAGCACTGTGCACGTGAAGACCTCAGGCAATCCTGCCAGAGCTCCTGGGAGAGGGCTGGTGTCCAGAGCTGAAGTGACAGCTGGGCTTCTCGGGCTTGACTTTTTTCTGCAAGCTGCAGGGTCCTCTTGCTCTGTCACTAGACTGCACACTCATAGCAAACAAAAGCCACAGCGGAACCCATCACTGGCCACGAGCCTCATGGGGAGCTTTACACAGAGAGAGGCATAACCAATGTTCAATAACCAGCCGGGAGAGAAACCGAATTCTTTAGAAGAAAGGGGAGAACACTTCTCAGTGAAATGGAACAGGGCGGGAAGGAGGGGTACTGGTTACTAGTGACCACCACTGAGGTACATCCCTAAGACAGCCTAATCCTAAAACCACCCATCACTCTCTAATCCCCACAGCAGGTCATTTTGGAAAGTAACAAGCAAATACCCACGCATGGCAAAAGAGGAAGCCCTCCAAGCAAGCTCAAGCCAGTAGAAATTGTTAACCTGCAGACAGAATCTCCTCAGAAGATCCCTAAACGGAAAACTCCAGCCTCCACCTGAGGGTTTACAACTGACTTCGTTGATTTCTTCTTAAGCCATTAGAAGGAAGTTTTATGAGAGAAGGACCTGTATAGACATTTTCCAAGAGAAGATCTACATATGGCCAACTGTTGTATGAAAAATAACCATTAAGGAAATGCAAATTAAGTCACAATGAGATATGCTACACTTGTTAGGATGGCTGTTATCAAAAAGTTAAGTATTGGCAAAGATGTGATGAACAGGGAATCCTTGGAAATTGGTAAAATTATATAGCAGCCAATAAAAAATGAAAACGAGAACTAGCATATGACCCGACAGTCCCCTGTATGGGTCTCTATCCAAATGGAACACACTCAGTGTGCTGAAGATACCGCACCTGCGTGTTCACTGCAGCACTGCTCACAACAGCCAAGATTCGGAATCAAGCCAGGTGCCTGCCAGAGGAACATGGTGCAGACACAGCCGAGCACAGCGCAGCCTAAAACCAGGCGCCTACCAGAGGAACATGGTGCAGACACAGCCAAGCACAGTACAGCCTAAAACCAGGCGCCTACCAGAGGAACACGGTGCGGACACAGCCGAGCACAGCGCAGCCTAAAACCAGGCGCCTACCAGAGGAACACGGTGCGGACACAGCCGAGCACAGCGCAGCCTAAAACCAGGCGCCTACCAGAGGAACACGGTGCGGACACAGCCGAGCACAGCGCAGCCTAAAACCAGGCGCCTACCAGAGGAACACAGTGCGGACACAGCCGAGCACAGCACAGCCTAAAACCAGGCGCCTACCAGAGGAACATGGTGCAGACAGAGCCGAACACAGCGCAGCCTAAAACCAGAGGAAACCTGCCCTTGTGACAGCGTGGCCGAACCCGGAACTCTGCTACGTGAAACAGTCCAGACACAGAAAAATAAATACCACGTGACGCACTCAGCCGAGATGTGGAATCCAAAACACTGAGCAGAGAACACAATGAGATGGGCGGGGTGGTGGTGACTGGGGAGACAGCCCTCAAAAGATACAAAATCCCAGTTAGAAAGAGTAGTGAGTGCAGGAGATCCACTGTATATCATGGTGATTACACTTAATAACAACATGTTACATGCAAGTACCTGAAAATTATTAAGGTAGATTTCAAATGTTCTTGCCACAAAAGGATATGTATCTGAAGGGATAGATATGCTAATTAGCTTGATGTTGGCACTTCACAACGCAGACATGTATCAAAAACATCCTGGTGTATACGAAAAATTCATACAACTTTTACCTATCAATTAAACATATACACACAATGCCCAGAGACTAGCTAACAGTGGTGAACTACCCTTTAAGGTCTTTTGGGGGTGTATAATTAATTACTACTCAGGATATGCACTCAGGATAAACGAGCCTGTTTCATTTCCCTTTATGGCAAAAATCCAGAATTATCTTCCTTATTTGTACAGAATCTCAACTCCCTTACTTACATGTAAGTAAGATTTTGTTTAAAAAAGATTTATTTGAAATGCAGTTACAAAGAGGGAGGAAGGGGGGGAGGGAGAGCGCTACCATCCTCTAGTTCACCCCGCAAATGGCCACACCACCAGGCACAGCTCCCAGTCTTCCGGTTCTTCTGCCAGTGATGGAGTGAGTCAACAACTCCAGCTCAGGAGAGATGCATTAGGGACCTGACCACAGGCACCTCTCTAAACTGCACTCTGCTACTCTGAACTCCATTTGCCTGATTCCCGTGTCTTCTCAATTTCTTCAAAAGTTAGAGCAGAACAGGTGTGATTATCAACACCCCGTCTAACGTGAGGCCAGAGACTCCTACAGCAACTTCTACTGTCCTCACAAATGTATTCTTTAACAACTGAACACCACATTTAGACTAACATGTATTATTTCATCATAAATTAGGAAAAAAAGGATTTTTCCTTGAAATATGACATGACCCTGCAGTCTCAGAAATAGTTTCTGGTTTAATTAGTTCTTTTTTTTTTTTTTTTTTTTGACAGGCAGAGTGGACAGTGAGAGAGAGACAGAGAGAAAGGTCTTCCCTTGCCGTTGGTTCACCCTGCAATGGCTGCTGTGCTGAGGCTGGCGCACCACGCTGATCCGAAGGCAGGAGCCAGGTACTTCTCCTGGTCTCCCATGGGGTGCAGGGCCCAAGCATTTGGGCCAACCTCCACTGCACTCTCTGGCCACAGCAGAGAGCTGGCCTGGAAGAGGGGCAACCGGGACAGAATCTGGCGCCCCGACCGGGACTAGAACCCAGTGTGCCGGCGCCGCAAGGCGGAGGATTAACCTATCGAGCCACGGTGCCAGCCTAATTAGCTCTTTCTTAATCTCATCAATAAAGATGAGAAAGGTGCTACATTTTAAAAATATATATTTTACTTTTTAATTGGGTTTTTAACAGATTCAATGTGATTTGTAGATATAATTCTAAGAACATAATGAAGAAGATATTTCTACAGGGAATAAAATACAAAGCATGGAGCTTTCTACACATGACATAATACTTAAATGGAATTTTTAAATCTAAATAACATATTTTTACCCAGTTCCTTTTTTAAAATGATTTATTTATTATTTGAAAGGCAAAGTTACAGAGAGAGAGAGAGAGAGAGAGAGAGAGACAGGCAGAAAGAGAGATTTTTCATCTGCTGGTTCACGTCTCAAATGGCTGCAACAGCTAGGGCTAGGCCAAGCCAAAGCCAGGAGCTAGGAGCCAGGAACTTCTTCTGGGTCTCCCATGTGGGTGCAGGGGCCCAAACACTTGGGCCATCCTCCGCTGCTTTCCCAGGGGTATTAGCAGGGATCTGGATCAGAAGTGGAGTAGCTGAGACTTGAGTAAGTGTTCATGTGGGATGCTGGTGCGGCAGGTAGTGGCTTAACCAGCTGTGCCAAAGCGCAAGCCCCAGATTTTTATCCCATTTCTAAACTGTTGTATGTATGGGGAGGGCTTTTGACAGAAACTGTACAACTATCAATTTAGGATGAGATTAAATCACTACTTCGTAACTATGGGCATAATCTATTATTGATATAAAGGGAATTCATAAACTTTAATAGTCAAATAAATGGAAAAGAAGATACATGTGCAAGAAAGTTTGAAAATACAGTAGGCGGAACTGGGAATTTTGGCCAGGATGCTTTCAGACTCACTTTCCCAAACAAAGCCTCAATGAAATGGACAGGATACATGAAGCAGGCACTGAACACGGGCAGTGTAGGCTGTGGTCCTGAGAAGAGAAACCAGGAAAGCCCTGAGCACCCGGCTGGCTGCCGGGCCCACTCCCCAGACCACAGCACAGGGACACAGAGCAGGGAGAGGACAGAGGCCTCCCTGGCTGCGTGGCTGGGCAGGCGGCGTGGGCAGGAGGGAGCCAGGGGAGAAGGAACACCACAAGTCCACACTGTGTTCTGAATGCTCAGCTGAACGTCAGGATGGATGCGTGCAGGTGAGACCCAAGAGCCTGCAAAACGCAGTGACCACGGGGCTGTGAGAGCAGAGAGCTGGGAGGCACTGGGACGCCCACCTCGGGGAAGAGACTGCACCCAACTCCCAGCTGATGGGTCTGCGGCCCGAGAAGGGCCGTGCCCTGGACGAAGGGCCACTCTGTGCTGAGAAACAAATGGGAAGAGCTTCAACCCCAACATGGTGAGGCTCTACTCAGAGAAAACAAAAACAAAAAACTGGCAGCTGGGTTAAAGGGTGGCTGCACAGACGGAGACCTCAGCAATGACGTGGAAATGAATCAGCCAGGGAACAGGCGTTAGGCTAGCGGCTAAGAAGCCTGAGCCCCACGTGGGAGTACCCGGATCAGCTCCTGACTCCAGTTTCCTGCTAATGCAGACTCTAGGGGGCAGTGATGGATCAAGTGATTGCCCTCCTGCCCCCGTGTGGGAGACCTGGCTTTGAGTTTCTGCTTCCTGATTCTGGCCTTGTCCCAGCCCCAGTCACTGTGGGTATCTGGAAAGTAAATCAGCAGACAGGAACTGTCTGTCTGTCTGTCTGTCCCTGCCTGTAGAAAGAAAGGCAGAAAGAAGGAATGAAGGGAGACTGCATGGATGGGAAAGAGGGAGGAAGAAAGTTCTCTCCCTGAGCTGTGTGTTTACATTTCAAAGGGTAACACGATCTAGAGCTACTTCTTCATATTACAAAGGATAATTGGCCAAGAGACCTTTCCCCTGATTACCCAGTTCTAGAATAAACATCACTCTAGGTCTGCCTTAAAAAAAATAACTAAAAATAAGCTTCCACAGGATGGAACTGATTCTCAGTGGATTACAAAGATGAAGTTCAAGGCCTTTAAACTAAGACAACAAAACCCAGACTCTCAACAATGCAATTTCCACAATGCCCAGAACACAATAAAAAATTTCCAGAAGAATATAAAGCAGTAAATGTTAACATATATTAAGGAGGAAAAAAAGTCACTGGAAATAGCACTAAGGATGATATGGTTGCTGGAATTAGTAGACAAGGACTTAAAAACAGCTATTTTATGCAAATAAAAAATGTATATAAGTCATACAGATATTTTTGATCTAATGGAGGACTCTCTTAGCTTTGCATTGGAAGTTTTAGGAAGTACCTAAAGCAAGGTCTCAGTAGTTGTCCAAGAAATAATTTTATATGTACTCAAATGTTTAAAAAATACACTAATGACATTATTTTAGAATCTCATTTATTTGAGAGGCAAAAAGAGAAAGAGAGAGAGAGAAGGACCACATCTGCTGGTTCATTCCCCAAATGCCAGCAGATCCAAACTGGCAGCTGGGAACTCAGTCTGTCTCCCAAGTGGATAGAAGGGATCTAACTACGGAAGCCATCACTGCTGCCTCCCAGGGTCTGTATTACCAGGAAGCTGGAATTAGGAGCACAGCCAGGAATCAAACCCAGCACTCAGATGTGGCAATTGGGTTTCTTAACCACTTCTTTTAAAAATATATATTTAGAGGCTGGCATTGTGGCATAGCAGATAAAGCTGCCACCTGCAGTGCTGGCATCCCATATGGGTGCCAGTTTGTGTCCTAGCTGCTCCACTTCCTATCCAGCTCTATGCTATGGCTTGGGAAAGCAATGGAAGACGGCCCAACTGCTTGGGCCCCTGCACCCACGTGGGAGACCAGGAAGAAACTCCAGGACCCTGGCTTCAGATTAGCATTAGACAGGTGTTACCTGTTTCAATGTGAATGTAAGGTGATCTTAATTTGGCTTCTTACTTTTAAGCAGATTTATGAGTATCTTAAGGGAGAGCTATGATGAATTTGACACAAACTAAAACCTCTGACAAGTAAATTAGATAATTTGTTAAGAACTAAACAAATTAGATAAGGCTGTTCAGAATTATCTGTGCATACAGAAAAGCTTCATATGTATAGCTTGGCTTTATTTATGCTCTAATTAAAACCAGTGACAGCTATGAGCCTACTGTGTCAAATGTGACGACAACTACTGTAAGTGGCACATAGCCTAACTGGACACATTTAAAACAAGCATTATCATACTCTCGGAGGTAATGTAGAAGTGGCAGGAAAAAGAATTAAGTCTCCCTGTTTTGGTTTGGAGTTTGGTCGTAAAGGATTAAGCTTAGAAGTCCTGGAGGTAGAAATACCCATTTGTAGCTCTGGCATGATCACTTGTGACCTTGTGTTTTCTAATGAAATTGACCGACGGATTCACTCAGTCATTTCAGTCTTTGGCTCCTGTCCACTTCCCTTTGGTTTAAATGCTCATACTCACTGTCTGTAAGGTTTACTGTAAACTACTTCAAAACTCTTACAGGTATTTCTGTGATACAGGGAGTGCTGCAGGACACTACTGACACACCTTTGGCTTGCTGCTGAAACAACATAGTGAAAATCAGAGAATCCCAAATCCATATTAGTCTCCATTTGTCACGCTTGTTTGTTTCTGAGCCTAAAAACACCCACCTGCTGTTTAATCATGAGTGAACGTGAGGTCCGAGGCCCTTCTCGTCAGTAATATGCACCAGAAATCCTCCTGCAGCCTGCAGAGCCTTCTCATTGACAAGATCCAAAAGGACCTCTGGTGCCTCAGTGCTTTTAAAGATGTGACTCACAGCTGTGTGCACGAGAAGCCAACGGAAACAAGGGGTGCCAACCGCCTGCTCCCAGGGCGTAGCCGAATTTAAGTCCAAGAGGCTTTCTTTTCAGAAAAACTCAAACCCACACGCAGAAGGAACACAAAGCTGTGCAGCTATAGTGGCAGCAGCAGGCCCACCTCCGGTGAGACCAAAGGCACAGACACATCTATACTTTGCTGACTGATGGTAGCCACTGAAGAAAGGCAATCTTTGCATAGAAAACAATGATAGTTTTGCAAAGAACTTCAGCGTCACCCTATGGAGTGGAGGTGGAGAACACGCAAGGTATCACGCCCCACTTCATAAAGTTATAAATAAAATCCATGACAAAATGTGTATGTATTTTTGTACCTACAGAATTCATGCTTTACAGAAAGGAAAATAAAAACAAAATAGCAAAAAAAAAAAAAAAAGCCTTTCTATTCATGAGATTGTTTTCCTGCATTCATCCCATTCAAAGGTACAGCTAAAGGAGTAAGAGACGTGAGAGAGGGCCGCATTTCCCCACTGCCGTGTACACGTGCCCCTTCTTGCTTTTTCACTGTCTCCTACCCATACCGCAGGAACTCTCACTTGCCAACAAACCACAAGCCTCGCAGAGACTGTGCTCAGCAAACACCATCTGAGGCTCATCGGGACCACGGCGAGAGGCACAAACACAGGAACAACCCCCATGGCAAGGGAGGGTTAAAGCAGAAAACTTGCCTAAGGAACAACGCCAGGTCACACCCCAGCTTCCCAAACCCCGGAAAATCCCCGGCCCTGCTGCACTCCCTGTGTTCCGGCACTCCCTGAACCCACGTGAATGAAAATTTTATTCATATTACTTCACTCTCTATGCACAATTTAGTAAACCAGAACCCATGAAACTAAGGTGTTCTGTCCACTTTAAAAATTCTAGTTTAGGGGCTGGTCCTGTGGCACAGCGAGTTAAAGCCCTGGCCTGTAAGCACTGGCATCCCATATGGGTACTGGTTCCAGTCCGGTTGTTCCATTTCCAATCCAGTTCCCTGCTAAAGTGTCTGGGAAAGCACCAGAAGAGGCCCCAAGTCTTTGGGCCCCTGCACCCATGAGGGAGACCCAGAAGAAGCTCCTGGCTCTTGGTTTCAGATCGGCCCAGCTCCGGCCATTGCAGCCACTTGGGGAGTGACCAGCAGATGGAGGTCCTCTCTCTCTCTACCTCTCTCTTCCAAATAAATGAATCTTTAAAAAAAAATTCTAGTTGAAAGCAAAAAAACTACAGCATTTATAATCATACAAAATACCATAAAGATGTATAAGGCACACGTAGAAGTTAGTTTTGTGGGGAGCAGCCCGGACTGGACTGAGTTACTGGAATTAAGACTTATTCTGTGCATCTGCTCTCCCACAATATGGCGCTGGGAGAGAAGTAAACAGCTTCCGCACAGCTGCCTCCAGTTCAGCTAATAAACTGTAGGACTTGCTCCTGATTGGAGGAGAGCAGCGTACTCGGCGTGTGGGCAGCCGAGTTGGGATTGGCGGAGGAGGACTATAAAGGAGGAGAGAGACGGCATGCACCGGGAACATCTATGGGGAACATCTAAGGGGAACATCTGAAGGAACGCCTGTGCAGCCCCCAGAAAGCTGGCCGGCGGTGTGCCGCTCCCCTGCGGAAGTGGGGAATGTGGCCAGGGGGAACTGCCCTTCCACGGAGGTGGAAGGGATAGTAGCCAACCCGGGAAGAACCAGCAGCAAACCCGGGGAGGGCCGAGCAGACGAAAGAACAGCGCAGGGTTCAGTGTTGCTCCTCCACGAAGAGGGGGAGCGACAAGTTTCTAGTGCTCATTTGTCTTCAGAAATATTCATAGGATAATCTTACAATTTCCAAATTCTTTGTGAACAGCAGCAAAGTTAGCTCCTTTAAATCCTAAGGAAACATCCAAGGTCTTCAGTGGTACCTTCTTTTTTATTTTTTCTAAATTTTATTTAGGTTACACAGTTTCATGTATTTCACATATACACGTTCAGGAACACAGTGCTGTTCAGTGGTACTCTCACTTGACAGAAGTACAGAGCGTCAGAGGTGGGTGTGTGGTATAGGGGTCAAGCTGCAGCCTGGGACACCCACGTCCCACACTGGACTGCCAGTCTGAGTCCTGGCTCCTCCACTTCCCGCTCGCTGCCTGGGATTCTGGTTTTGGTGTGGCCCAGCCTCACCTGCCGTGGGCATTTGAAGAGAGAATCAGTGAATAGAATATCTTTTCTGTCTTTCCCTCTGTCTCTATCTCTCTTCCATTCAAACAGAGTAAGTAAATAGAATTTTTTTCAAAAGTATACAGTGTTAATATCTGATTAATATCTGTTAATATCTGAAAGCATCAAAGATGCATGAAACAGATATAAAAAGTCATTTAACTATAACACAAAAATACAACAGCAAACTCTTTATTAATTTAATGTAGAAAAAATAAAACTTTATATTAGAGTGCAAAGTGTTAGAACCAGCGCACAGTCATCTAGCAAACTGTCCTAAAAACAATGAAGAAAATCAGGTAGGCTCATTCTAAACATTTTTTTATTCCATAAGATTTTAGATAATTTCTACTCGATCTCTAAAAGTAAAAATATCTCTGTAGTAAAGTTATGTTAAAATACAATGTACAGGATAGGCCTAGCAGTTAACACACCTGTTAAGATGCCTACATTCCACACAGAGCTGGTTCTACTCCCAGCTCCGCTCCTGATTCTAGCTTCCTGTTAACACGCACCCTGGAGGCAGCAGGTGGTGGTTCAAGGAATTGGATCTGTCACCCTGTCAGAGACCTGACTTGAGGTCCCAGCTTGAGGCTTGAGCCTGGCCCAGGCCCAGCTACTGCCAGCAATTACAGAGGGAACCAGCAGAGGGAACACCCTCTGTCTCTCTGTCCTTTGTCTTTCTGTTTGCCTCATGCTCATATAAATACACAAAATAAGAAGATAAAATGAAAATAAGAAGATATCGGAGCAGGTGTTGTGGCACAGGAGTTACGCTGCCACTTGGGACACCTGCATCCCAGAGCAGAGTGCTGGGGCTCGAGTCCTGCCTCTGCTTCTGATCCGGCTCCCACTGAACGCCCCCTGGGAGGCAGCAGGTAACAGACCAAGTACTTTGGTGCCTGCCACTCAAACAGGATGCTCAGATGGAGCTCTGGGCTCCTGGCTTCTGCCTAGCTGTTGCAGGCATTCGGGGGAGTGCACTAACTAGCAGGTGGAAGATCTTCATCTGTTTCTCTGCCTTTCAAATAAATTAAAAATAAATTTAAAGATTTAAAAAGAAGATATACAATGGAAGCTTATGTAAAACATTTTCAGAATAGTTCTATGTTTTAAATAAAATAAATGTTGATCCAATGATTGCTCCAATCCTACACCTGAAAAAATAAACTTAATTTACTTAAAATTCTATTTTTCTGAAGTGGAAGAATAAATCTGCATTAGCTGTGGATATACTTTTCACTTTTTTCTGCCTAAAAGAACTCAAAAGTGGCAGCAAAGACTTAGGATCAGAGCTCCTTAGCATGCTCAGGAGTTTTGACTCAGAGCGAGGGAGTAAACAGCAGCGGACGGGGAAGAACCCACCCTACCTGTAGTTTGTCCTTGCTGGTCCTCTTTAGATGATGCCCATCACACGAGGAAAACGCAAGCAAGTGTTTTTCTGGACATGAACTGCATGCCATGTGGCAGGCAGCCCCTCAGCCCCCTCAAGAGGAGGAAGCAGGAGACAGGGATGATGGTGGCACTTTTAGAGCAAGTATGCAGCTGCTCCTCACATTAAGACGCAAGGCAGCCAGAAAGACCGCGGACGGGGGATTTCCTGCTGCATTCAGTCAGTAAGAGGATCCACTATCGTCGGTGCCTGTTAACCGAAGCCACAAGGAGCATGAAAGCATCCTTTCACTGGACAGGAGAGGGGAGGAAAAGGAATTTCCCTCAAGGCAAAGGGACACAAGGGCAGCACCAGTCCTGGGAGGTACAGCGTGAGCCTGCATCTTCACAGGGACTCTTTACGTGACAACCTCAGCTCCGAACAAATACCAACACATTTGGAAGGTCGGCGAAACGAGTTCTTCTTTAAAGGAGACAGCTGAGGCTCTCTATCCTCCTAGTGGCTGTAAGCTGCTTTTCCGGGTACTGAATTCACACAAGGGGACTGAGAAAGACGCATGCAAGGCAAATGACCGCTTGCTGAGGGCAAGATGAGGAACCATTTTCAGGGGCATCTAGAAACCAGCCTGGAGGGTGGCCTGGTCCTGGAGAAGGGGCCAGGGGGGAGTCACAGCCGAAGCCCGTGCATCACAGGCCTGCAGCCACAGCACCATCACTCACAGGACATCAGATCCTGGCAACAGCACTGCTCCCTGACAGAGAGAAAGCCGAGGTCACGCAGCGCTGTCTCACCAGGGGAAGACGGAAGGAGGTGTGAGAGTCCACTCAGGCACCGAGGAGGATTGTATCCCCGCCCCTGTGTGAGAGTTCCAGTCCTGGGCCTTATAAAAAAGCAACATTGCTTTCATCAGCTTTAGTATTGCTTTCAAATGCTACACACACTGCAGCGCCTCGCTGCCTGTCCCCTGGGGTAGAACACACACACCACTCCACCTGGATGCGCCTCGCTGGAGAACGGCAAGGCTTAGTTTCTACAGACTTTTCTCATACCCACAAGTCCCGGCAAGACCCTATTGACAAGTTAGTAGACTGACCTAGAAGCCTGAAACAACTGGCAATAACTTGGCTGCTATGACTTTAAACCTGGCTGGTCCAGGTGTTAAATATAATCCAGGCTGGCACCGCGGCTCACTTGGCTAATCCTCCACCTGCGGCACCGGCACACTGGGTTCTAGGCCTGGTTGGGGTGCCGGATTCTGTCCCAGTTGCTCCTCTTCCAGGCCAGCTCTCTGCTGTGGCCCGGGAGTGCAGTGGAGGATGGCCCAGGTGCTTGGGCCCGGCACCCCATGGGAGACCAGGAGAAGCACCTGGCTCCTGGCTTCGGATTGGCGAAGTGCGCTGGCTGAAGCGGCCATTTGGGAGGTGAACCAACAGAAGGAAGACCTTTCTCTCTCTCTCTCTCTCTCACTCTCTCACTGTCTAACTCTGCCTGTCAAAAAAAAAAAAAAAATCCAAATCACCTAGGACGGCCATGAAAGAGGACCCATTACAACAAGATTGTAGACCATCTTACTGTTTGAGGGATTCAATTCTTCTTATGTAAGTTTTAATATACTAGAAATTTTTTTTTTTTTTGACAGGCAGAGTTAGACAGTGAGAGAGAGAGAGACAGAGAAAGGTCTTCCTTTTTTCCGTTGGTTCACCCCTGAAATGGCCGCTACAGCCAGCGCCGCGCCGATCCGAAGCCAGGAGCCAGGTGCTTCTCCTGGTCTCCCATGGGGTGCAGGGCCCAAGCACTTGGGCCATCCTCCACTGCACTCCCGGGCCACAGCAGAGAGCTGGCCTGGAAGAGGGGCAACCGGGACAGAATCCGGCACCCCAACGGGTTAGGTGTGATTCACCCTGGTGTGCCGGCGCCGCAGGCGGAGGATTAACCTAGTGAGCCGCGGCGCCGGCCACACTAGAAATGTTCTGTCGAGAGCATGTGCATTCTAGATGCGGGAGACAGGGTGAGCAGGCAGGCATACAGGCCAGCTTTATCAGGTTCACAGTCTGGCAGGAGGATGATGGAAGCGAGAGGGTAACAAGCTGGGAGTCCTTCAACAACAGTGAACGCACAGGGAGTCAGGAAAGCACGCTGCGAGACTCACAGTCCTTGCAAACTTTCCCAACGCAGGGAAAGAACACATTTCCACTGGAACCTCACTCCCACAGATTCACAGTAAACCATATGCAAACGCAAGCGCAGACATGTACAGTCACAAAGGAGAGCTGTCATGCAACAATATTTGCTTGTGCAAAGTGTGGCAAAATTCAGCGTGTTCTTTTTTTAAATTTTCCCATCTTGAACCACTAAGCTGATTGTGGGAGCTCCATAAAAGCTCCTGTGACCCCAAGTTTGAAGAATGTAGTACAGTGATCCCTTTATGTGGTACTGCAATGGATGAAACACCCATTGTTAGCTACAGGTCATAAACTACCTCCTCAGGGTAGCACATATTCATTCCTGACAAGCATGATGAAACACTGCTCCCTGTAAAGGGTACAGAAAACGTGAATAAAACAGAAATCTCTAAAAGAACAAATATTCTCAGTGGGGCAATCCAACTCAGTGGTACCCAAATCTAGCGTGAAGTTGCACATCACAACCCTCTGAGAAGCTGTAGTGAAATACAGACCCCTGGCCCCACTCAACCTACTGGAGCAGATTATCCAGCAGCGAGCCAGGGCCTGTGTGCACTGAAGGTTTTCCTGGACATTTTACACGTGCCCTATCTGAGGGAATCACTCAAAGGGAGGGCAGTTACAAGAGGGGCTGCCTGTGCGCATGTTCTTTTTCTTTTTCTTTTTCTTTTTAAAGATTTTTTTTTTATTTATTTGAAAGAGTTACAGAGAGAGGTAGAGACAGAAAGAGAGGCCTTCCATCCACTGGTTCACTACCCAGATGGCCACAACGGCAGGAGCTGCGCCAATCCAAAGGCAGGAGCCAGGAGCTTCTTCTGGGTCTCCCATGTGGGCGCAGGGGCCCAAAGACTTGGGCCATCTTCCACTGCTTTCCTAGGCCATTGCAGAGAGCTGGGTCAGAAGAGGAGCAGCCGGGACTAGTACCGGCGCCCATATGGGATGCCGGCGCTGCAGGCTAGGGCGTTAACCCACGTGGCACAGCGCTAGCCCCTGTGCGCATGTTCTTACCACTCTCCATCCTCTCAAAATCTCTGTGAAGTGACTGGAAATAAAAGTGTGACAATATTCTCAGCAGCACCAGAACCCCAGGAAGAGTCCCCCGGTAAACCTGACACTGAGGGGTTCTGGAATTTCTGGAAGATATAGAGGGACTCAGTAAACCCATGAGCCGCTCGGGCACCAGTAATGGACAGGACTCGTCCCCTGGGAGCGCGTGCGCCAGACGGGCCTGGGAGGAGTCCCTGAGAGACTCCTGAGAGCCAGCAAGGGTGCGGGCCGCGGTGGGCGGGCTGTCCAGGCAGGCACTGAAGGGTCTGCTAACAACTGGCTACCTCTCATTCTCCGAGTGAGAATGGAAAGAGAAGAGGGGCAGTGCTCGAGGGAAGTTCTGGCTGTCGGGATGGACAAGATGAGCCAGTCCCAGAAGGCAGGTTTCCCCGTGTGCACATCCCACAGCAGCAAAGTCCATGCCTGCAGCTACCCTTCCTGCAGACAGAGAGCCTGTGCTCAAAATTTGCCCTCATGGCAGCATTTATACTTACGTCAAGGCAACACCTCTACCAAGACCTTCATTAATATGAATGGCCAGCCAGAAAATCACAGATATAAAGAAAGAACAAGCAGTTTTGTTGGCTTGAAGAACAAACAACATGGGGCTGGCACTATGGCACAGTGGGTTAACGCCCTGGCCTGAAGCGCCGGCATCCCACATGGGCACCGGTTTGAGACCCGGCTGATCCTCTTCCAATCCAGCTCTGCTTGGCCTGGGACAGCAGTAGAATATGGCCCAAGGCCTTGGGCCCCTGCACCCACATGGGAGACCCGGAAGAAGCTCCTGGCTCCTGGCTTCAGATTGGCGCATCTCCAGCGGTTGCAGCCAATTGGGGAGTGAACCATTGGATGGAAGACTTCTCTCTCTCTCTCTCTCTCTCTCTCTCTCTCTCTCTCTGCCTCTCCTCTCTCTGTGGAACTCTGACTTTCAAATAAATAAATAAATCTTTTTTAAAAAAACAAACAATAGGTACTAATTCCAAGCATAAAAGTAAATTCTAGAACCCAAAAATAAAACAAAAAGAAAAAAAGGCAAAATCGGGCTACATGGAAATGAAAACTGTGAGGCCAAGGAAAACAAAACAGAGCACCGAGCCACACAGCAGCGTAAAGGAAGGTCGGCATAAAGGCATGGCGCCTCAGGATGAATCACACCTAACTGCCCTACTCGAGCCAATCAGCCTCCTTCTCCCAGGTGCTCCTCATGAAGTGTGCTTGGCAGGACCCTCCGCACTCTACAGGCCAGGGGAGGGCCCAGGGCAGTGTGGGATGGGCACGGGCAGGGCCAGGCTCTCCCTGCAGGTGAGTGGACCTCAGGGGTTGGGCCCAGTGAGTCTACCCTGACGTCCCCTTCCTCGCCCGACTCCACATCAAACTTTGCCCACGTTGGTTCCCCACCCAGGATGTTGCAAGGACCCTCCAGTCTGCTACAGCCTGGTCTCTACTTGGAGCTCAGCCCGAGTTCCCTTCCTTTGGGAACGCTTCCGTGACTCCTCCCCCAGGCTGCCTCACATCCCCACTGTGCTCTCCTAACATCCTGCACATCACTGTGAGTGATTATTTTGTTAAAGACTTACTTATTTATATGATAGGCAGAGTTAAAGAGAGGGAGAAGTAGAGACAGAGGGAATCTCCCACCCACTGGTTCACTTCACAAATGGCCGCAATGACTGGGGCTGGGCCAAGCTGAAGCCAGCAGCCAGGAGCTTCTGGGTCTCTCACATGGGTGCAGGAGCCCAAGGACTCAGGCTGTCACCCAAGGCTTTCCCAGGTGCATTAGCAGGGAGCTGGATTGAAAGTGGAGCATCTGGGACTCGAACCGGTGTCCATATGGGCTGTGGCTTTACCCGCTGAGCCACAGTGCTGGCCCCCACCGCGAGTCATTTTAATGCACCGTATCGTTATTACCTCTTTGTGTCCCTATCTTCCTCATGACATTGTGAATGCGCTGAGGGATGGCCAACCAGGAGCACTGGTTCTACTGAAGTACACAGACAGGGAGTGGCTGTTCAGTTTCTAAATCATCCTGCACGCCTACTAAATGCACTGTCCTAGTATCTGTAGGAAGCATACAAAAAGGGTGGTCTACCATGTGTCTACATGTGCACCATTCCATCTCCTGCCGGAGCTCCACAAATTCCACAGGATGTGGAATTCTCAACTTCTTGGATCTCTCTCAATGTCTACCATATGCCTAATAGTTGATGCAAATAGATCTAAGAATCCAACAGCTTGTTCAAAACCTCCTACAACAAAACACTCAATATTTCTGTTCCCCTCAGAATGTCTGTGGAGTCACACACTCTCACTTGCTGACTCTATCTGAGGTTCCGCAGAGGGACCAACTTCAGGCTTTCCATGGCTGATTCTGCTCTTCTTGATGGATCTCACCCCCAGGCCACTGAGCTTGGCAAATCTATTATGGCAGGACGCAGCAAGGGCCTAAAATACACTACAGTTCTAGCCGCAGGCCACCTGATAACCTGGCAAGCTGGGATATTTGTGCCATGAGTAAAGTTCACAGAAATGGGAGGAGGCATCTGGCACAGCCGTTAGGACAGCTGGACCCCATGTCAAGTGCCAGGTTCAAATTCTGGCTCTTCTTCCATTCCAGCTTCCTGCCGAGGGCCTCCATGAGGCAGTAGTTGATGACTCAAGTACTGTGTCCCTGCCACTACGCAGGAGGTCAGTTGGGGTTCAGAGAACCAGGCTTTGGCCTGCCCCGACCCCATCAGTTGTAGGCATTTGGGAGTGAACCAGAGGATGGAAGACATCTCTCTGTCTCTCTGACCTCCCCTTAGACTCAATATATTCACTGTAGCACTTCTGGGACTGCATGATTCAACAAGAACAGAACAAAAAAACTTCTGTGCCTCAAAAGCAGACCAGCTAGAAACAGCTAGAATATACGGGGCTGGGCCTATGCAGAAACAGACAGTGTGATCAATAAGAGAATCAATGTCTGGAAACTGCTGACTCACTTTTTTTCTCAGTGCCTTTATAAATCATGCCTTTAAAAGAAGATTATAAATAAAATAATTCCATTAATCATTATACAAATCCTTTTATTTCGCTGAATGGGCAAAACTCTTCCAGACTGGAAAGAAAATTTCCCAAGCACAAGCAACCAAACTCATTTCCCCACAGAGCCGGGAGTTTAGAAGCTCAGGTATCCTGGGCACCTGGGAACATCACAACCCCTAGACACGTACATTTACGTGTCTCTTTAAATTGTTCCCCATAAACAAGACAAGAAGCAAGGGAAGAGATCCTCCACAAGCTGAGGGAGTCTCAGGGTTTGCAGCAGCTGAAGCAGCTGCACGTGTTGTGAGAGACTGTCTTCTCTCAGGAGTCGCAACTGCCTGCAGCGCCAGCATCCCTAATGGGCACTGCTTTGAGTCCTGGCTGCTCCACTTCCAGTCCCGCTCCCTCTGCTAATGCATCTGGGAAAGCAGTAGCAGATGCCCAAGTGCTTGGGCCCCTGCACCCACGTGGGAGATCCAGAACAATCTCCTGGCTCCTGACTTTGGATCGGCCCAACTCTGGTGGTTGTGGCCATTCGGGGAGTGAACCAGTGGGTAGAAGCTCTCTCTCTCTAACACTCTCTCTCTCTCTCTCTCTCTCTCTCTGCAACTCTACCTTTCAAATAAAATAAATCTTTTAGAGAGAGAGAGAGAGAGTTGCAAGTGGCCCTGAGGGAGCAACGGCCTGCAGAAAGCTGGGTGCCCCTTCCACTGCCACAGAGAAGAGGCCTCCCCAACGAGGCAGACAGAAGCAAGAGCGCCACATTCAGTGGAGACCGAGACCGGAGACAGGAAACGTCTATCTGAAATCTCCAACATTATCCTCAGAAGAAGAACAAAAATAAAGATTAAAGATACTTTCTTTGAAGTACTGCCTCTATACAAAGCTCCCCACTTTGGATAAACTTGAGAAAAACACTATCTCTTAGAGACACAGTACAGGAGGAAGGGGTTAACACGTCAGTCTGATGGAGGAGGAAAGCGATGCAAACAGAAAATCCGCTAAGAACAAGGTGGTTTGTAATAATCAGAGGCACCGACCTGGTGTTCAGGAAAAGATATGCTCTAAATCCCTTTACACTTAACTTGTATCCTCTTATAAAAGCAGAATCAAAGACAAGCCTGAAGTCAAAGCAAACAAGTGAGGAGGCACAAGGCCCAGTCCAGACCGACGGCCGGAAGGAGAAGGGACAGTGTCCTTCAGCGTGAGTCACACTGCCGTCTCACCCAGAGCTAAGACCTCCTGCGCTCCCAGAGACGGCACTGCAGCACCAGGCTGGCGTACCTTGAACCCGTGGAAAGCAAGATTCAGTCTGCATCCCCTAACCCACCATCTCTCAGCAGCATGATCTAAGTAGGGTACAAGTGAGAAGGCAGCTACAGCCTGATCAGCAGGCAGCTCAGTGACAGACGCAGGCTGCTTTATCAAAACCGCTTAGTAGCCACGCAAATTCCAGACGAGTATTTATCAAAGAAATCTTAACTGAACTCACTAGTGGCAGTCAATGTCAAACAAAGGACAGCAAAATGCATGCTGCAACCTCCATGAGCACGTCTGACAAAAGAGACACCCTGCAGTGCAGTCAGATAGAAGCACAAGCAGCACTCACCTCATCATTCTGGCACTAGAGGCAACAATTTTCTACAAAGAACTTTGTCAGAGGACTGTCCTGTCGTTTTCCAATTGAAAATCTTCCAGGTCAGTAAAACTCTCCCCGGTATGCACCACCTCAGCTGAGAGCCGAGCAACCTTATTAATAAACGACAAGCGGGGACTTTGCACTCACCTGGATATATTGTTGAAGCTGAGGAACAGACGCTGGAGGCTGGGCAAATTATCCACATCTCTCTAGAAGGAAACAGAAAGCGGAATTCATCAGTGGAGGGGGAAAGCTGTTCGGAACGTCCTCGGGCTCGGCTGGTGAAGCCCGGTCACTTCTGTTTACTGCAACCTTGCCACACCACTGACTGCCGCCGGACGCCCAGCCCGGCGCTTCTCCACTGCAGACTGAACGGGAGGCTCCGCACAGCCGCAGCGCGAGCCGCACGCACGCACGCCCGGCAGGCGAGCAGGGAGGGAACAGAGACACGGTGCTGCTGCTCGCGGCATGCTCTCAGGAAGGGTGCCAGACGCCACTTCAGCGCTGCAGCCGGCACCACAGTTCCACCCACACTTGTTAAAAACCCCTTTCCAGGGGACACCACTCAAAACCTCCATGGTTTTCACATAATTAGCCTCCCAAATAAGAGAATTTCACAGCTATTTACCTCATTACTCTCAAACGCCGAGAAGTACACCACCAAGTAACAAATAAACCGATTCACTGGCAATGTCCCCCATAAACCTAAACACAGGCACTTCACGGAGGGCACGTAAGGACGATCTCCAAACTTAAACCAAACCCCTGTTACAGCTACACACGGCACCCCAAAGCACGCCGCTGCACTTAACCAGCAACCCTTAGCAAATTCAGAAATGTTTACACCAAAATGACTTAAAACATAACTGCAAAACATTGAGGGAGATGGCCTGGGGGCTGGGAGGCCCACGGCATCCTACAGACTGAGACAGGACAAGATTCTAGTCGCCCCAACTTGCAGTGTTCTGCTCTCAAAAGCCTTGAACACACACCACCTCTCTTAACATGCTTCTCATTGTTAGAGCATTTGTAACAACTCTCAGGGTGTGTGTGTTTTACACACTGCGGTGACCGACCTGCAAATCCCAGGAAAAGTTGTTCGACTGTTTCCACAGGTCATCCACTTCCTTTCTCTTTTTCTCTCCCCCAGACCGTTTCTGAACTACCATTTCCAACCTGCATCTTTAGGTGTCAGCAAACTTCTTGAACCATCTCTGCCAGCTGCTTCTCTCTGATGTCTGGAGAAACGAAGGGCTGGACCAGCGGCAGGGCTCGCTGTGCTCCAAGGCCCTGTTTTCCAAAATAAATGGCAGCTTTCTTCCCACGGAGCCTCTGGGAACCCGAGGTCCTGGGCACCTCTGCTCCCAAAATCTTCCTGAACTCTCCCTAGGAGATGACTGGGCGCAAGAACTGCTGCCCACAACCAACGGGGGAGACTCACAGGGAGCACCCTAGATCGCCTTTAAATCAAGTCATCTTCTAAAAACAATCCATCTGTGTCTTTAAATTCCAGCATACTACCTTCAGAGACTGTGGACACCTTTCAAGACATGGCTTTTGGTAATTAAAACATAAAGTCAAATAACGTCAGACTTATCATTTGTGAGAAATGTATCATAAAGTTTGATAAAATTATAATGCTTTGCATTGATCTACATTTAGGAAACAAAATGTTAGTGTAGGTCTTTATCATATTTTCAAAATCATTAACTGTCATTGCCTGATAGTTATAAAGAATATATAATAGGGGCCGGTGCTGTGGCGCAGCGGGTAAAGCTGCCAGCGGCAGTGCCAGCATCCCATATGGGCACCAGTTCAAGTCCCAGCTGCTCCACTTCTAATCCAACTCTCTGCTATGGCCTGGGAAAGCAGTGGAGGATGGCTCAAGTCCTTGGAAACCCGGAAGAAGATTCTGGCTCCTGGCTTCAGATTGGCTCAGATCTGGCCTTTGTAGCCATTTGGGAATGAATTAATGGATGGAAGTTCTCTCTCTCTCTCTCTCAGCCTCTCCTTCTCTCTCTGTGTTACTCTTTCAAATAAATAAATCTAAGTATATATAATATATAATAAATTATAAAACTAAAACCCTGAATTAACTACATATATCCCTGGAGCCACTTTTTTTTTTTTTTTTTTTTTTTGACAGGCAGAGTTAGACAGTGAGAGAGAGAGAGAGAGAGACAGAGACAGAGAGAAAGGTCTTCCTTTTGCCGTTGGTTCACCCCCCAAGTGGCCGCTACTGCGCCAATCCGAAGCCAGGAGCCAGGTGCTTCTCCTGGTCTCCCATGCGGGTGTAGGGCCCAAGGACCTGGGCCATCCTCCACTGCACTCCCAGGCCACAGCAGAGAGCTGGCCTGGAAGAGGAGCAACCGGGACAGAATCTGGCGCCCTGACCGGGACTAGAACCCGGGGTGCCGTTGCTGCAGGTGGAGGATTAGCCTATTGAGCCATGGTGCTGGCCGAGCCACTTTCTTAGATAGTCTTACCAGAACTTTGAAAGCAAAATAATTACCCATAATCATTTTTGTTGTCCCACAATAATTTTTCTAGCAATTCTGAGATATGCTCTCATAATGAAATCCTAGCATTACAACAGACAAAAAGAAAATATCATATTAATTATCTATGAATGAATTATTCACACAAAAAAAAAACTTGTGAAAAACTACTAGAAGATGGCTCCTCTAATGGACAGGGTAAACCAAGGATAGAAAATACCTAAAATCTAGGCTATGGTATTCTCCATCCAAGAGTGGCAAAGAGAAACCAAAGAGAAAAGGGGTTTGGCATGCGTTAAAAGCAGCAAAGAGAGACCCAGAAGCAGGGATGTCCCACTACTTGGTTTCTGGCCACCCACTTGTGGGAGACCCTGAAGGAGTTCCAAGCTCTTGGCTTGGGTCTGGCCCAACCTTGGCGCTTGCGGCCATTTGGGGGAATGAACCTGAGGATGGAAGATCTCTTTCGTCTCTGTCTCCCTCTCTCTCTCTCTCTCACTTGGCCTGTCAAACATATAAATAAATCTTCTAAAAAAGCAAGGGCAAGAGCAAGAAACCCAAGAATGGCTTAGGGAAAGCAGGCCAATGAGCGGCCAGACACAGAGGACAGAGAGCTCTCAGGAGGGACGTCAAACTATCTGATGTCTCTGCTCGCTGTACCTGTCCTGCTGTGGAGTGTGGGCATTAGTAAACAATAGTTAGAGAACCCATAATTAATAGGGAACATTAGATTACTACCATTCCCATTGGAAAACCTCACCTTGCTGTGTGCACCAACCTGAATCTGTTACACCATGCATTCATTCATTTTAATCAAGCCTGTGCATTAGAAGATCTGCCCTAAGCCAAAACCACCAAAAACCACAAAAATTAACAGCCTGCCTCTGCCCTTGAGACCACACCCAGGACGCTGTGGTGTGCCTGCCACCTGCCAGCTCAGCCTTCTGAGAGGCCCTTGGGTGGCATTCTGGAGCAGCAAGCATTCTCCAATCTAGTATGACACAATAATTTCTGGAATCACTGGGAAAGGAGACATGGAATCAGGCATAATGAAAGGAAGCCAAATCCTCAAGTCTTGGAGGAAAAGGCAATCCATTCACTTCACCACCTAGCATTAAACACTCCTAACACTTCTTTACTCCTTCTCAGGGTAGGGACACCGCTACCAAGCAGCCAGAATGTTAGCATCTAGGATGGGGCGCAGAAGGAACCGAGTCTCTGCATGGAGGGCAGTCACAGCTCGTCTGGCAGGCGTCTGCTGCCTGACTCCAGCACTGCACTTAACAAAGCATAAAGCTGAAGATCACACAGAATAGTTCTGAACATTTACAACCATAGGCTTCGAAAATACAAACCTTCAAAAATAGACAAAATGTACTACAACACTTTTGAGATTATAATTCTCTGTCTTTCAGAAGAACAACGAGTTGCCATCTGAGAAGCACGCTTATTCTACTGTGTGGACACTGTCTCCTGTCCCTCTGAACTTCAGCACAGAACTAAATGATTCAGCAATCTGACCGTGCGTGCAGCATCTAGTGCGAGAGCTATTTTTAGAGCAGCTTCCTGCAGAGGAAGAAGGAAGAAGGGAAGAGAAGAGCAAGGAGGCTTGGCAGGCACTAAGTAGGACAAAGATGGCTGTATATTACAATCACAGCTGCTTGCACTACGTGGCCCAGTCTGTCATCCAAAACATCAGAGTAAGAAAATATAGGGGAAATGCACTTTGAGAATCGGGAACATTATTAACACAGCACTAAAGAAGTTTGAAAACAAAAAAGTGCTCCTTTTTAATAAGAGCATCTACTGAATTAATTCCAAAATAACTGCCTGCCACAGCCATCACTTCAGGAGACAGACACGGAGCACAGGAAGGAGAGATGGGAGGAAGCCCCCTGGGAACAACCAGCCACACGGTAAACGGCGTGGGGTCGGCCCTGTGTGCTCACCGCCCGGTCCACGGAGACAGCAGTCGTCCACCGCAGCCCACCCTGCCCTGCTCATCTGATTTTCTTCCACTTCGCTATCACAATCACCACGAACATTTACAGGGAAACTAAAAGACAAGCATGCAGGCACTGGCCAAGGGCAGGCCCAGTCCTCGTGATCTGGGAGAGTCAGATTTAACAGCTACAAGGAAGAGAACAAAAGCCTCGATTTCATTATCAGAGGGCCCCCCTCCCTCAAATCTGTAGTTCAGATCTGCGTTACAAGCATTACCCAGGAATCCATGCCCCTAAAACGCCTCACAAAACTGTCTGGACTCCCACTTCACGGCACCCTGACCATCCCACACTACTAGCTGTAAAGAGAAAATCCCTCAAGTGAGAGTCAGCAGAAAGTCCAGACAATTAAACGTAAAATTGCAAAAATTGAATAAAATGTAGTAACTCGATAAAGATTATGGAAGCTATGTCTAAAACTGCCACAAGAATGAAAGAAATCAAAACATGAGAAAAATAAGGCACTAGAAACAAAGGACACTGGGCATTCATGCAGAGCTTCTAGAAACACAACATGACGGTCATTACGAAAACCTGTCAGTGGACTGAGAACCAGATTAGCTGAACCGAGGGGAAAGCTAAGGAATCTGAAGTGGGACCAGACAGCAAGGATGCAGAAATGCCACAGGGAGACTGGGAATGATAACGCTGTTCAGAGCACACAGAGTGAAGACCAGAAAGAAACGGTCCATACGATGCGTAGTGGGTGTCTGGGAAGCAGAAAGAGAAAAACCTTGAATTTCCCCATAGTCAATAAAGATACAAATCTGTAGATTCAAGAAACATGAATACTTAAGCATGCTAATAAAATTAGCATACTTTATCAAATACATCTTACAACAATTTTATGCAGGGCTTGGAGAAAATAAACTTATGATAATCTATCACTCTGAATTTTTACTTCATTACTGAAAAAGTGCTTTTAGATTTACTTAGCCATATTTTTTAACAAAATACTCTTACAAATACACAAAAAGTAAACTGGGCAAAATAAATGCGCTGACCATCTAGCCCATCTATAGGCACCATAAGACCGGGCTACTAGCGCACTTCCGCCCTCTCTGCAGGGACTACAGGGCTAGAGTGGTTGGCCAGCTGTGGTCTGGCACAGGGTAGACAAAAAGATGCAACAGATGAGCAGATCCAGAAAATGCTGCCCTCATTTTCACTTGACTTCAACAGAGATGCCCACTCAACTCAAAGGAGAAATCGAGGTCTTTTCAATGAAAGTGACGACTAAAGCAGATATCCATACAAGGGAAGATGAACCACGACTCCCTACCTCACAGCATATGAAGAGTTAAATAAAGGAGGATCAAGACCTAAATGGAAAAGAAAGCCGGCAAACCTCTGGAAGAAAACATAGAACACAGTCACAATATGGGATAGGCAACAATTTGTCAAACGGGAAGGACAAAAAGACACTAATGATAAAAGAAAACAATTTTACTTCACTAAAATTTAAAGCTTCTACATTTCAAAAACAGTTAGGAAAATACACTCAACAAAAGACATAATTCTAAAATATAAAAGGAGAACCATCTCCATTTTTAATGGACAATACAATTGAACTAATTCTTCATGAAGCATGAAAAGACACTCAAAAAGATGTTCAAGATCATTGATCATCAAGGAAATGCTAATTAAAACCACATTGAGAATCATAGAATTGTTCAATTATAAAGACTGACAATACCAAATGTTTCTAATAAATTGTGACATTATCTATCCTACAGCACAATAATAACCCTCCTACATATTGACCTAAGGGAAATGCAGACATATGCCCATCAAAAGTAGGTACATAAATAAAATACTGTAAGAATATCAATGCATCATAATAGTCCCAAGTTGGAAATAAAATAACTGTGAATAGAAAAATGACTAAGCAAATTGCTCTATGTTTCTAGAAGAGAAACAAGTCAACAATCTAAAAATACCTACTTGGGCAGGGGAAGCAGGTATTGTGGCACAGCAGGTTACGCTGCTGCTTGGGAGGCCCACATCCCACATCAGAGTGTGTGGTTTGAGTCCTGGCTGCTCTGTGCCTCAGAGTCAGCTTCTGCTAATGTGCCTGGGATGATGGACCACGTCCCTGGGATCCTGTCACCCATGTGGGAATCTAAATTGAGTTCCCATGGCCTTGGGTGAAGCCCCCGCTAGCCCTGGCTGTTGTGGGCATGTGAGGACTGAATAGCAGATGGAAGACGTGTGTCCATCTATCTGTCTCTCTCCCTCTTTCAAATATCTCAATAAATCTTTAAAAACAAAAATCGTACTGGAAGACAAGTGATTACACTCATGTTACACCACCACTTGGGACGCCTGCATCCCACATCCAAGAGACTGGGTTGAGTCAAGTCTGCACTCCAGATTCCAGCTTTCCACCAGCGAAGGACCTGGGACGAGACGGAAGTCAGAGAAACCGCGGACCGAGGGAAGGTATTGAGTGGAAGGAGGCACGAGAAAACCTTCTGGGGTGATAAAAACACTTTACAGCTAGATCTGGCAGGTAGTCCTGTGAAAGTAACATTAAAATAATTGAGGGAAGTAAGTGTTTATTTTTTAAAGATTGGTGTATTTGAAAGGCAGAGTTAGAGGAAAAAAAGAGACATCTTCCATCCGCTGGTTCACTCCCTAAATGGCTGCCACTGCTGGCGCTGGGCCAGGCCAAAGCCAGGAGCCAGGAACTCCATCCTGGTCTTCCACATGGGTTCAGGGACCCGAGCATTTGGGCCATGTCCCACTTCTTTCCCAGGTGCATTAGTAGGGAGCTGGATTAGAAGTGGAGCAGCCAGGACTCAAACCACCGCTCCAATACAGGATGCCAGAGTCACAGGCAGCGGCTTAACGGGCAGCTCCCTAACTCAGTGTGCCGCAACACTGGCTCCGAGGGAGGGAGGTTTTAGCAGGGTGGTTAAGGCATCTGCCGCCCACGTCAGAGTGGCGGCTTCAGTATCTGACTCTGGCTCCTCCAGCTTTCTGTCACTGTAGACCCTGGAGGCATGGGTGCTGGCTCGAGTGACTGGGCCCCTACCACCTGTGTGGGAGACCTGGAAGGAGTTTCTAGACCCTGGCCTTAGCCCCAGCCCAGACCTATCTGTTGCAGGCCTTTGGGGAGTGAACCAGGAGCTCTCTATTGATCCATCTTTATCTCTGCTTCTGAAAATAAAAATAATTTAAAAAATCTTTTACATGTTTATTTATCTGACAGAGAGGGGTTCCTGTCTGCTTCTTCACTCCCACAATGCCCACATGGCTGGGTCTGGGCCAGGCTGAAACTGGTCTTCCACATGGGTGGCAGGGACCCAAATACTTAGCCGTCACCTGCTGCCTCCCAGGGTGTGCATTAGCAGGAAGTGGGAATCGGACATGTAGCCGGGACTCAAACCTCGGTGCTCTAATGTGGAATATGGGTGTCCCAACTGGCATCTTTACTGCTCTGCCAATGCCTGTCCCTAAAAAGAATTTTTAAAAATCATCCAGTTGTACAGTTAGCATTGTGTATCTCTCTGTATCCAAATTATGGAGTAAAAGTCTTACATTTAGAGCAAAATGCTGAGTCACTTTTCAGCACGCGTGCTTTTAACACAATGCTGTCCTCTGTGCCATGAAGAACACTGACACAGCGTGGGATGCTCACATGCCATGTCAGAGTGGCTGCCTACCAGTTCCGAGTCCACTGCTAATTCCATCTTCCCACTGACGCAGTCCCTAGAGGCAGCAGGTGACGGATCAGGCATCTGGGACCTTGACATCCATGTGCGAGCCAGATCGGGTTCCAGGCCCTGGCTTTGGCCTGGTCCAATCCTGGCTGCTGCAGACATTTGGGGAGTGAACCAGCAGATGGAAAATCAATCAATCAATCTCTCTCTCTTTCTCTCCTTTTTCCAAAAATAATGAAAAGGAAAAGAAGGAAGAAGAGAAAGAGGAGAGAGAGGAGGGGGAGGGGAGAGGAGGGCAGCAAGGAGGAGGGACGAGGGGGAGGAGGAGGAGGAAGAGACTGAAGCTGCAACACCCTGAGAGTGTGTGTGCCCCAACACCGTCCGCAGGGTCTCCTCCTAAGCTACTGACCCCGCTCCGTGAGGCTTGATACTGCAAAGTACAGCAAGTACCAAGTATGAACTGTTAGCAGTCTCTTGTTACTCTGAAGTTTCTTCCATCTGTTCCACGGGGTTGATTCATTCTCTCCAGCCTTCAATTGCACTGCTTGGAACACGACGGCAAGCGCTCAGAACTGGCTCAATAACTAATTATAGTGCAAGGTTATCTTCCTTTTAAAGTTTTTATTGTTAATAAGCAAGAAGAGGTGGAACTGCAGTCACACTTCCAATGAAAAATATGTTTCACTAAATTAAATGTATGTCTTTTCGCTGTAGCAAAAAGAAAATGACCTAAATGAAAGATCTCTGTGAGTGAGATCCCAGTGGAAAGAACAGGGCATCAAAGAAGGAGGTGCCTTTCTCTGAAGGGAGGAGAGAACTTCCACTTTGACTATCACCTTGTCTAAATAAGATCGGAGTCGGCGAACTCAAAAGGCCTCCATAGCCTTGGAAACTCATGACAAGAGCCTAGGGTGATTACTGATGCCATAAAGTAGAGTGCCAGCCGGCGCCGCAGCTCAGTAGGCTAATCCTCCACCTTGCGGTGCCGGCACACTTCTAGTCCCGGTCGGGGCACTGGATTCTGTCCCGCTTGCCCCTCTTCCAGGCCAGCTCTCTGCTGTGGCCCGGGAGTGCAGTGGAGGATGGCCCAAGTGCTTGGGCCCTGCACCCCATGGGAGACCAGGAGAAGCACCTGGCTCCTGCCTTCGGATCAGCGCGGTGCGCCGGCCGCAGCGCACTGGCCACAGTGGCCATTGGAGGGTGAACCAATGGCAAAGGAAGACCTTTCTCTCTGTCTCTCTCTCTCACTGTCCACTCTGACTCTGCCTGTCCAAAAAAAAAAAACTAGAGTGTCAATTTGTTAAGTCAACAACAGGAGTCACTGTGCACTTACTCCTCATGTAGGATCTCTGTCCTTAATATGCTGTACATTGTGATTTAATGTTATAACTAGTACTCAAACAGTATTTTTCACTTTGTGTTTCTGTGTGGGTGCAAACTGTTGAAAGCTTTACTTAATATATGCTAAATTGATCTTTGTATATAAAGATAGTTGAAAATGAATCTTGATGTGAAGGGAAGGGGAGAGAGAGCGGGAGAGGGGAGGGTTGCGGGTGGGAGGGAAGTTATGGGGGAAACAGCCTTTGTAATCCATAAACTGTACTTTGGAAATTTATATTCATTAAATAAAAGTTTAAAAAAAAGAAAAAAAGTGTATGTCTTTTGGTTCTATTCCCATGCCTTTTTGCATACAGACCACTGTCTCATTTCACTGCCAAAACATGGTGTAATCTTTAAATACATTTTGAATTGTGATGAAACTCAAAACAAGTAGCCTCAACAATTGAAATGAAACACAAACAGAGATAACCAAGGTCTCATACATTCAGGCAGTAAAATTGCAGTAGCATGTCCAGCAGTGGTTTTAAGATGTCACAGATTATAACACACATCCAGATGTCAGAGTTGTTGAAATGTGGAAAAATATATGTCTCAAATTAGTGAAATAAGATAGTTCCACATCTAGACACATCATAGTAGATCTGAAAGACTTTTTGAAAAATCTTACAGGGGCCAGCACTGTGGCACACTGGATCAAGCTGCCACCTGCAGTGCTGACATCCAATGTGGACACCAGTTCTAGTCCTGGCTGCTCAACTTCCAATCCAGCCCCTTGCTAGTGTACCTGGGAAAGCAATATAGGATGACCCAAGTACTTGGGACCCTGCCGCCAACATGGGGAGACCCGGATGAAGCTCCTTGGCTTCAGCCTGGCCCAGTCCCAACGTGAGAATCGGGGAGTGAACTAGTGGAAGATCTCGTTCTCTCTCTCTCTCACTCCTTCTCCCTTTCTTTCTGTCTCTCCTTCTCTCTGTAACTCTACCTTTCAAATAAATAACAAATGAATCTTTTTAAAAAATTAATATCTTATAAGCTTAAAAGCAACTACGGGAAGGAAATAAAGACCCCTGAACTTAAGGAAAATGATAGAAGACATTTTAGTTTCAATAACAGAAGGCCAAAGACAAAAGAATATGATCTTCAAATATCTGGGGGGAAAACCTGTGAACCAAGTCAAACCATCAGTCATCAATGAAGGTAAAATAAACATTTTCCAACAACAACTGAAAAAAGAACTAGAGTGTTTATAGGCACCAATTTGTCAAGTTACTTTTTCCAAGTGCTATGTTTTGGAAGACGGCAAGATGGAGATGCTACAAGGAGTCTTGGACCTGTACAGGCCTACAGGGGGGTCCAGAAAAGCAACAGCGAAAAACAGCAGCAATTAACATGTCTAATGGTGGAAAGATAAAAAGAAATATTAGCAATAAAAACAGGTAAATTGGGAAGGGTTACTGGACCACATGATTCTAAGGTGATGATAAGAAAGAGTAGAAAAAACTTCATCAGCTTGACATAAGCCACAGGAGAAAGAAAGGGACAGGAAACCAGGAGGAGGAAGCTTAAAATAACCCCACAGTACCAAGTGTAAAGATATCAGTAAGCACAGTAGAGAGACAGACTAAGTCCCTGGTCAAAAGATAGGACTCATCAGACTGTGTGTTGAAAAAGCAACAATGTATTTTTTTTTTTTTTTTGACAGGCAGAGTGGACAGTGAGAGAAAGAGAGAGACAAAGAGAAAGGTCTTCCTTTTTCCATTGATTCACCGCTCAATGGCAGCTGCGGCCGGCATACCGCGCTGATCTGATGGCAGGAGCCAGGTGCTTCTCCTGGTCTCCCATGGGGTGCAGGGCCCAAGCACTTGGGCCATCCTCCACTGCACTCCCGGGCCACAGCACCGGTGCCCCGACCGGGACTAGAACCCGGGGTGCTGGCGCCGCAGGCGGAGGATTAGCCTAGTGAGCCACGGCGCTGGCCATGGAGCGACGCATTCTTCACAAGAGGCCTGCAGGCGCTGCACTGGCAAGCACATCTGCACTGGCAAGCACATCTGCACCGGCAAGCACATCTGCACTGGCAAGCACATCTGCGTTGCTTTGCAGCGTCCTACAGAGGTGCACGGCCTGAACCCAGTCCTGAGCAAACAGCACCCGACAGTCCCCAGTGGAGAGCTGCTTCACAGACCCACAGGCAAGGCTCTTCACAAACATCACACAACACGAGACAGACGTGGGGACTCTTCCACATTACAGAGGGCGGAGCACACAGGACGAACGCGGTGCACAATGTTCGATGGGACAAGTGGAAAACTCAGAATGGGATTTCTAGATGAGATGAACAGTATACCAATGGCAGTTTCTTGATATTGATATTGATAATGGGATCGTGGTTATATAGGAGAGTTCCCTGCTCTTCATAAATCACTAACATGGTAAAAGGGGGGCATCATATCTATAATTTAATTTTAAATGGATGACAGAAAATTATATACATACAAACTGACAGATATAAAGACAGGAAAAGAGAAAGTAACCCAGAGAGAGAGAAAGCAAATGCAACAAAACATTATCATTTAGGGAATCTGAGTGAAGGATTCTTTATGCTATCATTGTAACAGTTCTGAAAGGATGCCAAATAAAATTTCAACAGGGTTATTAACAAATAAAAAAGATATACCAGGAAAAATATCCAAAGAACGCTGGTATTAACATTAGATTAAGTAAACATTAAGGCAATATATATTAAGAGCATTCTGATACATCCCCAGTGTCTAGAATAGTACCTGACATAGACTCCATGCTCAAAAAACACTTGTTCAATGAAAAGGCTAGTAAGAGAGCTAACACACAACCAAGACAACATCTCAGTGTTAAACTCATTCACATGAAGAAACAGCTTCAAAATACTGACCACACATTAGACAAAAGTATTGACAGTGAATGCTGACAATAAATATGACTTTGGTGGAGAGAAAGCTGTGCCAAGATGGCCGCTGGCAAGCAAGCGACAGTTACTCAGGAATGGCTTCGAAACCCACCTGGCAACGGAACCTGCCTGGAGACAGGCTGTGATTGGTTAGGGCATAAACCGCCCCTTGACAGCCCTTGATTGGCTGCCTCAGCTATGTAAGCTGCTGTACCAACTGGAATAAACGAGTCTGTAGACGCTCGCCTCAAGCCTGCTTTCATCCAACTCCCTGCCTCTTGCCCCCACCACGCTCCTCCTCTCAGAACGAATCCACAGCAACATCTGACCACATACCAGGCAATAAAGCCAACCTCAACATACTTCAGAGAACCACTTACATAAACTCTACATACATTGACCACAATACAGTTAAATTAGAAAGAGATAGCAATGAAGAAACTAGAAAAGAATGAAGAAGAAATCCACACATTTTAAAATTAAAAAAACAGTTCTAAGTAACTCATAAATCAAAGTCATAATGGGATGCTGAGAATACTTAGGACTAAGTGACAATAAAAATACTAAATGTTAGGGCTGGTGCTGTGGCGCAGCAGGTTAAAGCCCTGGCTGTTGCGCCAGCATCCCATATGGGCGCCAGTTCTAGTCCCAGCTGTTCCACTTCTAATCCAGCTCTCTGCTATGCCCTGGGAGGGCAGTAGAAGGTGGCCCAAGTCCTTGGGCCCCCACACCCATGTGGGAGACCCGGAGGAAGCTCCTGGCTCCTGGCTCCAGATCAGCGCAACTCCAGCCGTTGCGGCCATCTGGGGAGTGAACCAGCAGATGGAAGACCTCTCTCTCAGTCTCTACCTCTCTCTGTAACTCTTTCAAATAAAATAAAATTTAAAAATTAAAAAAAAAAATAAACGTCAAGTTTTGTGGAAAACAGAAGTAGTTCTTAGTGTTGTGCCCAGATAAGTAGATCCCCAAGAAGCTATGAGCAACCCGATCACACCGAACTGCAACAGTAGGGTTTATTCGGGAGTACAAGCCATGACAGGGACCCCATCCAACCACCCGGCACAGCGGAGGAAGGAGTGAGGCCCCGGTCTTTGTTAGGGAGAGCTTTTAAAGGAAAAAAGGGCTACATCAGCAGGAAAAGAGTTTCACTTAGAAGGAAATTTATAGACTTAAGACTGAAAATTAATATATCTAATGCAAAACTTGAAAAAGAAAATAGATGAAACAAGAAAGAGCAAAACCATTAAAGTAGCATTTTTAAAAGGCCATAATGAGGTTCAACAAAACCAAAAGTGGGTTCTTTGAAACTACTAGTAAAATAAGCAACACTTATCAAGAAAAGAGAAAGCATAAATAAATTTTATTAGACAGGCCAAGGGGGAAAAACAGCAAAAACAAAAATGAAATTAGATGACAGAAAGCTATCAAAACAAATACATGAAGGCCGGCACTGTGGCTCACTTGGCTAATCCTCTGCCTGTGGCGCAGGAATCCCATATGGGCGCCGGATTCTGTCCCGGTTGTTCCTCTTCCAGTCCAGCTCTCTGCTGTGGCCCGGGAGGGCAGTGGAGGAAGGCCCAGGTGCTTGGGCCCTGCACCTGCGTGGGACACCAGGAAAAGCACCTGGCTCCTGGCTTTGGATCAGTGTAGCGCCGGCCATAGCACCCATTTGGGGAGTGAACCAACAGAAGGAAGACCTTTCTCTCTGTCTCTCTCTCTCACTGTCTAACTCTATCGAATAAAAATTAAAAAATTAAAAAAACAAAAAACACATATGTGATATTATTCCTGAATCAATAATTTTAAACTACCCATAATATTTTATGGATAGGTTCTACCAAACATTCAAGGAATACACCAGCTTTATCTCACATACTTTGAGATTTATATCAAACATGAAATCAAAATGGAGAGCTATAAAATACCAAAATATAAGCAAAATCCAACTTATTTTTGAGGTTAGTATAACATTGATACTAGGAAAGAATAATAAAAGGAAAAGAAATTTCAAGTCAATCTCATTTGTTATCACAAAAACAAATGTAGTAAATAAAATATTAGCAAAATAATCCAGGATTGTATGTGAAATATAGTCTAATATAAATGACTAAGAATGATGAAACAACTTACTATAAAACCTTACAAGATAATTTATAAATTTAATAGAGTAACCAAGAAAAGAAACTACGTGATCACTCTAGGATTGTAGAAAAACACTTCAGGGCTGGCACTGTGGTGTAATGGGTAAAGCCACCACCTGCAGTGCTGGCATCCCATATGGGTGCTGGTTCAAGACCTGGCTGCTCCACTTCCATTCCAGCTCTCTACTATGGCCTGGGAAAGCAGTAGAAGATGGCCCAAGTCCTTGGGGCCCTGCACCCGTATGGGAGACCCAGAAGAAGCTCCTGGCCCCTGGCTTTAGATTAGTGCAGCTTTCAGCCGTTGCAGCCATCTGGGGAGTGAAACAGCAGATGGAAGACCCCCCCCCCCCCCCCCCGTCTTTCAAATAAACAAATAGATCTTTTAAAAACAAAGAAAGAGGCCAGCGCCGCGGCTCAGTAGGCTAATCCTCCGCCTTGTGGCGCCGGCACACCGGGTTCTAGTCCTGGTTGCACCTCTTCCAGGCCAGCTCTCTGCTGTGGCCCGGGAGTGCAGTGGAGGATGGCCCAAGTGCTTGGGCCCTGCACCCCATGGGAGACCAGGAGAAGCACCTGGCTGCTGCCTTCGGATCAGCGCGATGCGCCGGCCATAGCGCACCGGCCGCCGCGGCCATTGGAGGGTGAACCAACGGCAAAAGGAAGACCTTTCTCTCTGTCTCTCTCTCTCACTGTTCACTCTGCCTGTCAAAAAAAAAATTAAAAAAAAAAAAAAAAAAAAAGAAAAGAAAAACACTTCATAAAGCCCAACAATCAAACAGAAGGCAGTTTGTTCAGGTGAAGGGCGCCCAGTGGGCACAGATTGTGACGCCTCCCCTTTAAAACCAGGAACAAAGCAGGCATGCCCACCCGTTGCCCTCAACAATTTTGTACAGGATGCTCTGCCCAGCTCAGTAAAATAAGAATACAACGGCCTTAGTGCGTTTGGGCTGCTAGACACAATACCATTCACTGGGGAAGTCGGAAACAAGAGGCCTGGCTCATAGTTCTCCAGGCTGGAGGGCCCCAGATCAAGGTGGCATCAGATTTGGTATCTAGCAGCGCCCTCCTCTGTGCTACCTCCTCCCACGGCAGGTGGGCAGAGGAGCGCCTGTGAGTCTCTCGTAGGAGGTCTCAGTCTCCTAATCACCTCCTGAAAGCCCCGCCTGGTTAGGTTTTAGGAATTTTAGAGGGATAGACACATTCAGACTAGGCCAAAAATATATAATGATTAGGACAAAAGAGAAACCCAGATAATCTACAGGCACAGGATTAGAATTAGGGGTTCAGAGCAAGGTTGTTAGATAAAAGATTAATAACCAAATCAACTGGAACAACATATACTAGCAAGAAATCATTTCTGACTAAAATGTTTACAACAGTAACAAAAAAGAATAAGATACCTAGGAAGAAAGCAAACAAAAAACATAAATTCTTATCTATGGGAAAAATATACAAATCAGTGAATGAGCTGGAAGACTAAATGTCATAAAAGCATCAATTGCCTTCAAAATCAGAACAATTCCAATCAAACAGACCAGTCAGGTTTTTCCTGCAAGGTCACATGCCATTTTAGATTATATAGAGAGAAACAAAGTACCAAAATGATTTAAATGAAAGAAATTCAGAGAGAAGGAAGGGAGGGGGAGAGAGTGGAGGAAGGGGCCGGGGTGTGGAGGGGAGGCCTTTCTCCTGGCTGTTAGGATGGGACAAGCACCCTCTGAAGACTTCTCACTCTGCCAGGTACACAGAGAGCCCAGACACAGAGCTACGCAGGTGGAAACTCAAGTTGCTAGATGGAGGGAGACACTGCCAAGTGGGGTGCCAAACACAAAGAGTTCCTTTTTCTATCTTTTAAACGTTGATTTTATTTCCTTGAAAGGCAGAAAAGAGAAAGACAGAGACCAAGTGTCTTCTGGTTCACTCCTCAAGCACCCACAACGCCGCAGCTGGAGGCTGAGAACTCAGCCTGGGTCTCCCACAGGGCAGCAGGGACCCAACCACCACCACCGGAGCCATCAGCTGTTGCCCCCAGGGCACGCAGCAGGAAGCTGGAATTAGGAGTGGAGCCGGGATTCAAAGTGAACGATTCCTAGCAATGTCCTAGCATTGTGCCAAATGACCATTCGAAGAGCATTCATGTTCTAATAAACGATGCTAGGACAATTATTATTATTATAGCAGGGGAAAATGTTATTAGCATCAGAGGACAAAATGAATTTCAATTTCACACCACAGGCAAAAATCAATTCAAAATAGATGAAACATGTAAATGCAAAAAACACTCTTAAAATGTTTGTTAGATGAGGTGGCCATTGTGGCACAGTGGGTTAAACTGCAACTTGGGATACCAGCATCTCATACTGGAGTGCCAGTTCAAGTCCCAGCTCCCCACTTTCAGTCCAGTGTCCTGCTAATGCACCTGGGAAGGCAGCAGATGGAGGCCCAAGTGCTTGGGTTCCTGCAACCACGTGGGAAAGTGGGATAAAGTTCCAGCCTCGGCTGTTGCTGGTATCTTCAGAGTGAACCAGTGAATGGAAGATCTCTCTCTGTCTCTTTCCTTCTGTCACTCTGCCTTTCAAATAAATAAATAAGTACATCTTTTAAAACATTTTGTTAGACAATATAGAAAAAATATCTATCTTCAGCCTGTAAGAACGGATTTTTTCAAACAAAATGCAGGAACAGTAAAGAGAATTGATCATTTCTATTAGTTTTCCTCCAAAGCAGAAACAAAATATTAAAAACTAGGGGGAAAACAGTTATTAAAATGGGCAAAGGGTAAGTCTATTAATAAGAGAGGCAATTTCGGGCTAGCGCCGTGGCTCACTTGGTTAATCCTCAGCCTGCGGCGCTGGCATCCCATATAGGCACCGGGTTCTGTCCCAGCTGCTCCTCTTCCAGTCCAGCTCTCTGCTGTGGCCCAGGAAGGCAGCAGAGGATGGCCCAAGTGCTTGGGTCCTGCACCTGCATGGGAGATCAGGAAGAAGCACCTGGCTCCTGGCTTTGGATCAGCGCAGCGCCGGCCATGGCGGCCATTTGGGGAGTGAACCAATGGAAGGAAGACCTTTTCTCTCTGTCTCTCTCTCACTGTCTATAACTCTACCTGTCAAATAAATAAATAAATAAAAGAGAGGCAATTTCAAGATCAAAAAAGATAAAAGGCATTCAATCTCACTGGAAAATTAAAACTAAAATTTCTATGCAACATAACTCCACTGTTAAAAGATAGGCAGAAGGGGCGGGTATTGTGGTGTAGCAGGTAAAGCCGCTGCCTGTGACACCAGCATCCATATGGTGCTGGTTCGTGTCCTGGCTGCTCCACTTCTGATCCACCTCCCTGCTAATGAGCCTGGGAAAGCAGCACAGAGATGGACCCCTATTACCCTTATGGGAGACCAGAAGACGTTCCTGGCTCCTGGCTTTGGCCTGATCCAGCGCTGGCCATTGCAACCATCTGGGGAGTAAACCAGGAATGGAAGATCTCTTATCTGTCTCCCTCTCTCTTTCTCTCTAACTCTTTCAAATAAATAATTTAAAAAAAAAAGGCAGAAATAAAAGGTCTAATGACAGTGTCAACAAAGATGTGATTTACAGGAGCCCTCAGGCAACACTGATGGACATGCAGTTTGGGGAAACCTGCCGTTGTCAGATGTGCGACTGACAGGCATGACCCTGCCCTGAGCGGTGCTCCTCCCACGTGTCCACCACAACACTGTCACTCAAGTGCAGGTGCAACCAATTTCTCACTGATCACAAAATCAGTTTGGTGGGTTGAGACTGATTTTTTTAACCAGTGTTACATAGAGTAGAACATACAGTAATACAGTAAGTAGGTATAGTTTCTTAAATTGCTTATTTTCATTATTTATACTGTACCCATATAAGTATATAACAATTTGATTTCAATGTAAACTTTACTTATTACTATAGACTATGACCAAAGGGTATGAAGTCACCATCCTTAGAGAAACTGTTACACATATGGATTAAAAAGTATGAAAATCTTATTGATGCTACTTATAATAACAAAAAATGATTATTAATGTATAAAAGAATGAATAATTACAATCACAATGTGGAATACATTATAATGAAAATTGATAAGTGAGAGCTACAAGTGTCTACAAGGATAAATCTCAAGACATAATGATAATAAAAATAACTGACAGAATAAAACCAGCTGACAGAAGACACATGCAGGGGCTGGCATTGTGGCACAGTGGGCTAAGCTGCCACTTTCAACTCTAGCATCCTATATCAGAGTGCTGGTTTGAGTCCCAGCTGCTCCACTTCTGATCCAGCACTCTGCCAATGAGCCTGAGAAAGCAGATGACGGCCCAAGTACTTGGGGCCCTGCCATCTACATGGGAAATTCAGATGGAGTTCCAAGCTCCTGGAGTCAGCCTGTCCCAGCCCCAGACACTGTGGCCATTGGAGAATGAGCCAGCAGATGGAAGAGCTGTGTCTGTCTGTTCTCTCCTTCTCCCTCTGTCTCTCTCTCCCTAATACTCTGCCTTTCAAATAAATAAATAAATTTTTATAAAAAAGAAGATATATGCAGTAGGATACCATTTAAAGAACATTTATAAGCATGCAAACAACTGCTACAGACTGTTTGGGAATGCACATATAGAGGAAAAATGGAAGCAGACGAGTATGGGACTAAACCCCTGCAACTTCAGAACCAGGTCACCTCTGCAAAGGACAGAGTGGATGAGCTCGGGGAAGAGTTACACAAGCGGTCTTGTGTATATCTGAAAGATCTTTATTTATTAAGTTGGTTGATAAATATATAAGTATCGGTAATATTACTTCCTATTCTCTCATGTTTCATATTTTAAAAAGGAAAGATATCATGCACACTGAAAAGATACTTGATTTGCAATTTCTAAGAAAAGGACTTGTGAATAAGCAAACAGTAATTCTGCATCACAGACGCCACAGGCTTCTGCTCAGGACGGGGAAGCAGGAGTGCATTTGTTTTCATCCCGAGATTCAATGCACGAAGCAATGAAAGTGCACTAAGGTGAGCAAATTCACGGAAACCCTGAGGACAAGAGGATTCCATTCACAGGCCAATATCTGGATGCGTCTCTGGAAGCTGGGAAGCTGATGAGATCTTCCTAAAGGTAGCCTGGGCGGAGAGGACCTCAGGCCAGGCAGCAGGAGACCCTGCTCAGCGGCACAGCCAGGATGGCGGCTCTCCCTGGCAGACAGCCCCTCACTCACCGCAGACCCTGACGGGGGCTACCCGTCACGACGAAGGGTCTGCTCGACAGCTGCTCCTGCACCCCAGCAAACCCACGCCACCTCATGTCTGCCGCACACGTAACAATCCACACGGCAGCCGGCAGAAGGAACCCTCTGCTAAAGCTTCCACAACTGGACTCTAAACAATACAGTACTTGTCATGGCAGGACACAGAGGTGGGAGCGCATTAAAAACTGCTATGGTAGAATCAGATGGGGAAAACGGACAGTAGTTCCCCCTGGTGCAGGCATGCACACACACACACACACACACAAATGAAGTCCTTCTACTCTCAAAACTAACGTCTCCCTTATTTTGGTAACTCCAGAGTGAGCCTGCCTTTTCCCTCCCACTCATCGTAAAGGGAAGTCTGCCAATATATGGGGATCAGAAAGAGCGGGAGAGACAGATTACCAGCCACCGAGGAAAATCAAAATCCAGACTGCACTCGGTACAGTGGTCCAGGCCTCGGAGCGAAGTCCACTCCCAATCCCAGCTGTCTGCTGTGCAGACCCTGAGAGGCAGCAGATAGCAGCCCACGCAGCTGGGCTCCTGCCACCATGTGGAGGCCTGGACTGAGTCCCCTCTCCCAGCTCTAGCCTGGCCCAGGCTCAGCAGTTGCAGGCATTTGGTGAGTGAACCAGTGGATGGGAGTTCTCTTGGTCTGTCTTCCTCCATCTCTATCTCTTTGCTTCTTAAATTCAAAAAAAAAAAAAAAAAAAAATTTTAAAGTAGTATAATAAATTACCTCGGAGAAAAGATAATGTAAAAAATGTACCCTCAGATCTAAATGTCTCTTAGGTCTTAAGAAAAGGATGCTTTGGAAAAACAAACAAGAGTTGGATGAAGTCTCTTCATTATCTTTATATGCATATTCACAATTACCTATAATTGATGTGCACTTCTCATGAAGCCTTTAGAAACTAACAAAGCTTTTTCTTTTTTTCTTTTTTTAAAGATTTATTTATTTATTTAAAAGTCAGAGTTATACAGAGAGAGAGGTAGAAGAGAGAGAGAGCGAGAGCGAGGTCTTCCATCCACTGGTTCACTCCCCAGTTAGCCACAATGGCCGGAGCTGCACCAATCTGAAGCCAGGAGCCACAAGCCTCCTCCAGGTCTCCCATGCAGGTGCAGAGGCCAAAGGACTTGGGCCATCCTCCACTGCCTTTCCAGGCCACAGCTGAGAGCTGGATGGGAAGTGTAGCAGCCGGGTCTCGAACTAGCGCCCAATGGGATGACATCATGGCAGGCAGTGGCTTAACCCACTAGGCCACAGCACCAGCCCCCACAGCTTCCTTTCTCATCCTGTGGTTACTGCTGCCCACGCCATGACAGCAATGATTAGGTGTAATATTCAAGGGAAATTCAGGAAGCAGCATCCTGAATATGTGTTATGCATTTTCCAAATGAAGTCAAAATATGGGCAGCAATATGCTGGAGCCCAGAGATTTCTGCTTCCCCACTGTGTCAAAGCTTTCTTGGATCGTACCAAACTCTGTCCTGACGACAGGATAAATCCTGACTGAGCAAACTCAAAACACAAGATTAACCCAGCCTGGATATCATTAAAAATAATTTAAAATAGTCCAATTCTCATATTTAAACCCAATCTGTGTAAGGCTAGACAGAATCTGGAAGTTCAGGAGTAAACCTACGCCTTGAAGAAGGTTCTGAAATTACCCTACACAAGCATTCCCTGGTTCAGCTTTTCTGGAAAATTTTCAAAAGGAAATCAATGGGTACAAGGAGGGCTGCAGAGAAGAAACCCTTTTAAAAAAATAATTTATTTGAAGCCGGCGCCGCGGCTCACTAGGCTAATCCTCCGCCTAGCGGCGCCGGCACACCAGGTTCTAGTCCCGGTTGGGGCGCCGGATTCTGTCCTGGTTGCTCCTCTTCCAGGCCAGCTCTCTGCTGTGGCCAGGGAGTGCAGTGGAGGATGGCCCAAGTGCTTGGGCCCTGCACCCCATGGGAGACCAGGAAAAGCACCTGGCTCCTGGCTCCTGACATCAGATCAGCGCGGTGCGCCGGCCACAGCACGCCGGCCGCAGCGGCCATTGGAGGGTGAACCAACGGCAAAAGGAAGACCTTTCTCTCTGTCTCTCTCTCTCACTGTCCACTCTGCCTGTCAGGAAAAAAAAAAAATTTATTTGAAAGTCAGAGTTACTAGGAGAGAGACAGAGAGAGAGCGATAGAGAGAGAGAGGTCTTCCACCTGTGGGTTCACTTCCCAGACGGTCACAATGGCCAGGGCTGGACTAGGCTGAAGCCAGAGTCCAGGAGCTTCATTTGGGTCTCCCACATGGGTGGCAGGGCCAGAGCACTTGGAACATCTGCCACTGCTTTTCCCAGGCCATCAGCAGGGAGCTGGTTTGGAAGTAGAGCAGCCGGGACTTGAACTGGCTCCCATATGGGATGCCAACATTGCAAGTGGCAGGTAACTTGCTATGCCACAGCGTCAGCCCCCAGGAGGCATCTTCTGTCCCTTTACTGTACACTGCCCAGTGTACCATGTACAGTATACTTAATCTTTACCAAGGGACGCGGTATCTTGAAAGAGTAAGAGTTAGATGGTGTTAGGAAACTAGCGCAGTTGTAGCCAGGTGGCCACATGGCCCAGCTACCTGAGCCAGGCTCCACCCCCATCCTAATGGGATTTGCTGCTCCTGCTTCCCTGCCCGCCCTCAGGCAAAGTTTTAAAAGGGCCTGTTCCTGAACACGTGCTCTCTTGGCCCTTCTCTCCTGCTCTCTTTCAGTTCTTCTCTCTAGCCTCCTCCTCTGGTCTCTTGGCTCTGCTCTCCTCTCTCCTCTTCTCTGCTCTCTCTTCTCTCCTTGCTAGCTCCTCTCCTCTCTGTCTCTCTCTCACAGTCTCCTTCTCTCTTTTTCCTTCGCCGCCCCTTCACTCTGGTCTGTAGGGTGTTCCCCAATAAACCCTTTCCCTTACTCCGGTGTCTGGTGTGCTTTGCTACGGCTAACATTAAGATATAACATTGGTGCCGTGACTTGGATAGCCTCATATTGGTAATCCAGTGTCCCCCAGTGCTCTGGAGTCCTGGATTTCTGCCGGTCACAAAGCACACCTCTGGAACTCTTTCCAAGCCACTGAACGCTCTGCAATCTCCATCCACACATCGGCCTTCCAAATTTTGAGGTAAGACGCGGAACGGGAAGCCCTCACAGCGACTGCTACTTGAGTGGTGGTCTACTGTCGGATACTCGCCCGACTACTCTCGTAAAGGTCGTAGCACTGGACTCTAGCCACCACTCCTACTTCTACTTAAGGCCTTTAGCCTCTACGGACACTGTGTCCAGGCAACAGTGGTGTGAGTGACGACTCCATCTCTGTTCGATCTCTGTTCGCCTCTTTACAGGATAGGCCCTGGGCTCCAGCGGGCACTTGGGTGACGACCCCGCCTTCTGCTCCCATTCCTCTCCTAGTTAGATGGCCAGGACTTCAAGGACGCTTGCTGTCCACCGATCTGACCTACTGAGTCGCCATGGGAAATTCCTCCTCCCGCGTTCCATCTGATTCTCCTCTTGGTTGCCTTTTAAGTAATATGGTCCCTCTCAAATTGGCCCCAGCCCTCAAAAGCGGCCCCTCCCGTCGGCGCATTTGGCCCTGAGGGATGGGAAGTCAGAGTAGTTTGACCCTGATAACATCTTTATCACTTCTGTGAGCATTCGGGAAAATGGAAGGGGATTCCATAGGTTCAAGCCTTTTCCTATCTTTGAACTAAACCTCCCCTGTGTACTTCTGGTCTCCCGCTCAAGTCCTTCTGGTCTCCAAGATTCGCACTAGGGAGCAGAGGCCTGAGCAAAAAATCCTTTCTTCTGCCCCTGGTTCTGTTCCCGCCACTACCACAACCTCCTTTGATCCTACAGATGAACCCCCCCTCCATCGCTCCAACCTACAGGCCCCGGCTCAGCCGCCTCCTGAGGCCTCGGCGGCTGAAGTTCTGGTGCCATTATCTCCCACGCAGCAGAATCCACCACTGGCTCCGGCCCTGGCTGTGTCCTCACCTCCCCGCTCCTGCCGAATTCCAGGGGGCCGTGTCAACCTCTTCTGTCCTATCCGAAGCCCCTTGCTCAACTATTCCTCAAAGCCATTCTCGATCTCTGTCTTATCGGTTTGGGAATGGCTGTCTCCAAGGTTTCCAACTGGTCTTTTGTCCCTCTCATGTCCCAGTCTTACCCTAAGAATAGCAAGGGAATGGTAGTCCCATCCTTTTGCGCTCCCTGCTTATTGAGAAACAAATTAGGTATCCCACCCTTTTGATGGCTCTTGTTTTATCTTGAGCAAGGCAAACAGGAAAAGCAGGTTTCCTGTATGGACCTGGCCCACTGTAACTAGATCTACCTTTAAAAATACTGCTTTGTAACTTGTTAAACTTATTTTGTAATTTATTTTAACAGGTTTCCAGGTAATCAATACTCAATGAAACAGCAATGGGTAATTAGTACTTATTTTAGATGAATGCAATTTTAAATTCAATTAAATTCAGATAAAAATATATCAGCATCCTAAGTCATTTAGGTGTAACTGCTAATTTAAATTGGGTAAAACTTTTGTATACTCCACATGCTATTCTATAAAAAACTATTTGGGTTAGTTTATAAACTGAAAATAGTTCAACACTGTTTAAAGTAACTCAGGCTGAAATTTGATGTGTTACCTTACTCTGAAATTTGTTATGGGTTATTTCAAAATGTAAATCAAGGACATTGGCAGATGAAAAACATCACAAGTATACTAATCTGTTTCTCTTTGACATAAAATTAAAATATGATTCTCTGTTAAAGCAATGTGTTAAAGTAATCTATTCTCTTGATGTCTGTTAAATTCTAATTGTTTAAAAACAGTTAAATTTTTATTAAGAGCAATGGGTTATTTAAATATGTGCTTATTTTCAAACATTTAAATAATTACCTTGTAACAATGATCAAATTTGGTCTATATTATGTCATGATTTTGAGGAATCTTATTTCAACCAGATATTTTGGATTTTGAGCCTTCTTGACATTCTTGACAGGCATTCAAAAAATCGAAGTTTCAAAAAATTTGGACTCTGAAATTTCCATTAATTCCGGACTTCGGTTTTTCCAGTTCGGGCCCAACTGAAAAAATCGAAGGACCTATGTCTCTCATCTTGTAGAGACACCAACTAATCAAGCTATTTGGACTATATTAGAAGTACTGTCAAGATGTGAAGTGGTACTAAATTTTAAGTTTCTATAATATAAAATGGCACTAATACAAATGTCAGAATTAAAAAGTCTAATGATCTTGTGTTACTAGACACGATAGTTACCTTAGTGAGAAAGCCCCAGAGGCCTAAAGGGTTAAATGCTTTGTAAAATCCTACAGATGCTTTCAAAAGTGCTGTGAAGTAAGCAAGTGCCTCTTGTTGGTTAATAAGTTTATAATTTTAAATGTGAAAACTTAAAGCTTTGTCATCCACAATTTTATATATCAGATTTGTTGCTCATAAAACTAAAGCATTGTTGGTTCTGTGTTTAGCTGTCCTCCTATAGGTTCTGATGGAATTTTTCCAGCCACAGGTATTGTAAACAGATGAAGCCAATAATATATTAAAGGTAGCAACTGTGAGAAAGTATGGTTAGCTGAGGTTACTAAACAAAAAGCAATTCAAATCAATTGGTAATTTACAAACAGAAGTTAGATTTAAAAAAAAGCTATTAAAACTGCTATATTGGTCTATTATATTATGTTAATTGGCTTATAGATAAAAGACTGTCCATCAATTTAAACAGCTAAAATAATTCAGATATATTTTAATTCGTGTGACCTCAATCTCTGTATCATGTTTTAAATGTGTTGGTAGAAAAGCTAGAAACATTTTATATGCTTGTGCTGAAATTTGCTGGTTAAACAAGCTACATCATGTTAGATATTTAAGAGATGTTTCCAAATATATGTATTAATATTTATGGAAGGCATTGGACCTCTGGTAATGTTTTCTTAAGTTGTTATCTAATGGTTAAAACTGCTTTCTAAGTTTTCATGTGATATTGCTGTTGTCAGTAAGTGATCTGGGACTTGCTCCCCCATTTCTCTAGTCTAAGCCCAACTTGTTCTCTCATTTCTCTGTTCTCTTTGAGGTGGGAAACTATTTCTGTTATGAAGGAATCTCCAAGATGCAAAATTTGATTTTACATCCTATAAAAGAGATGGCTAACATTTTTCTGTAATAGCATAGCCAAAATAAGAGCTTAAATTATAATTTCATAGCTAGATTTACTTCGCCATCAGCGAGGTAAACAGGAAAGACCTCCCTTTCAGAACAAAGGGAAAGAAAGTTTTAAAGTGAGAATATAGTTTTCCTCATGGGACTGTCTGCCTCAACATAAACTACTACAGAACATGCCTGTGACTACAGACTTCTGGTTTAGGCCACTGAAGATTAGAGATGGGACTTGAGCACCCCCTTGACTTGCATCCTCTGGTCTGCTTTAACAAAACCCAGGAGGAAAAGAAAGCTAGGCATCAGAAGCAATGGGTGGCAGGCCTGTTAATGGCTGCTCTGTACAGTGATCTGCCCTCAAGGAGACCCAACAGGCCAGTCCACTGCAGTAGCTTTCAATGTGGTAAACCTGGGCTTCAGCAGAAGTCAGCTTGTGAAGAGCCCTGGGAGCTCTGCCAAGAGTTGGATCACTGGAAATGGACCTGCCCTGGAGTCAGAGCCGCAGATCTTATTGGCTCTAAGCTGAAAAGCCCTTCACTCAGCCCAGCTTTCAGAGTGACCACTGCAACTGAGGAAATGGCCAAGTAGGGTCAGTAACATTGCAGGCAGAGCTGTATATTTCCTGTTGGAGTTGCCACTTGCCTTTACCTGGCCAGCTCTCCTCCCAGGCCAGCTAGGTAATGGAAGTCAACAGGGTGCCTTCCCCAAGGAGGTTCTCACCTCCCTTAGGATGTAGGCTATATGAAGAGATAGATGAGTCTGGGCCTCATAATTTACAAGGCCTAAAGCCCACCAGACTATTATCAAGCCCCTTCTGTCAGGTTCTATTTGCCTCTCAATCAGAAAACTTATTTGTAGCTTAGACAGCACCTTTCTTAGCTCCTCTAATGATTCTGTCCTTTGTTCTAAACCCTGTCTAGCCCACTTGGGCCTCATTCCTTTGTAACCATAGCCTCTACTCTACCACCAATGGCTCTACTCCCAACCTGTGTGTACTGATGGTCCTCTTCCCCAGTTAATGTTGTATGATTGTTCAGAATTTCTCTACAGACAAACCCCACTACCTGCAAAAGTTAGTGGCCTTTCTCCCAGTCTTGGCTGGAATCAGCTTTAAGGTACATCCATCAAACTGTCCCCACCAGGGTCCAGAGACCCCCTCCATTTCCTCTCCATAAAATCCTCTTATTACCTGGTTAATGCTACTCTTAGGATCATTGGTTACTATTCTCACCCTGTCTTCTATACTACAGTGTCTAAGTGTTTACAGCAGGTGATAATGGAACAAACGAAGGCCTTCAGCAACCAGGCAGTCAACCAAATGCTGCTACAGGGATATACTCGGCTCCCCACCCAGGAGACAGCAGCCTGAGACATCGCCCCATGCCAGCGAAGAGTGCATCATCGCCCCATGTCAGTGGGAAGTAGCTCTAAAGACAGATCATCGTCCCTCTACCCCTCTTGGACTTTGGGGACTAATGTAATCCCATACAAACCTTGCTTTATAAAAAACAAAAGGGGGGAATGTTAGGAAACTGGCGCAGTTGTAGCCAGGTGGCCACATGGCCCAGCTACCTGAGCCAGGCTCCACCCCCATCCTAATAGGATTCACTGCTCCTGCTTCCCTGCCCGCCCTCAGGCAAAGTTTTAAAAGGGCCTGTTCCTGAACAGGGCTCTCTTGGCCCTTCTCTCCTGCTCTTTCAGTTGCTCTCTCTCGGTCCTTCTCTCCTGCCCTCTCTTGGCTCTTGGCCCTTCTCTCCTGCTCTCTCTCGGTTCCTCTCTCTAGCCTCCTCCTCTGGTCTCTTGGCTCTGCTCTCCTCTTCTCTGCTCTCTCTTTCCTTGCTAGCTCCTCTCCTCTCTGTTTCTCTCTCACAGTCTCCTTCTCTCTTTTTCCTTCGCCGCCCCTTCACTCTGGTCTGTAGGGTGTTCCCCAATAAACCTTTCCCCTTACTCCGGTGTCCGGTGTGCTTTGCGACGGCTAACATTAAGATATAACAGATGGTGCTTTTAAAAGTGCTTAAGTGGGGCCAGTGCCATGGCTCACTTGGCTAATCCTCTGCCTGCAGCGCCGGCACCCTGGGTTCTAGTCCCAGTTGGGGTGCCGGGTACTAGTCTCGGTTGCTCCTCTTCCAGTCCAGCTCTCTGCTGTGGCCCGGGAGGGCAGAGGAGGATGGCCCAAGTGCTTGGGCCCTGCACCCGCATCGGAGACTGGGAGGAAGTACCCGGCTCCGGCTCCTGGCTTCAGATTGGCGCAGCACTGGCCATAGCGGCCATTAGGGGAGTGAACCAACGGAAGGAAGGCCTTTCTCTCTGTGTCTCTCTCACTGTCTAACTCTGCCTGTCAAAAAAAAAAAAAAAAAAGTGCTTAAGTGACAGCAAAAAAAAACCTAAAGCACTTTTGCTATAGTGTTTAAACAAAAGAAAACTTGTGGAGAAACAAATAATGTTTTACGAATCATCAGAAGCTATGGCCTTCCTCACACACACTCAGCACTGGCTCAGCAGCAAGCTGATCTTCAGCAAAACCACAAATTGTTTGTCTCAGGGCTCACGAGTCTCCTGTAACCCACACTTGCTCAAGGCCCAGTTCTCTACCATCTTTATGTTCTCCGGGCAGCAAGCCAGGAAGCCCTAGTGACAAACTGCCTAACGCCCTCAGTTTAGGAAAACACGCCGCTGAGGCCCAGCAAGCTAAAGTTATCTACCCAAGGCCACACAGCCAACGAGGGACAAAGCTGGGCTGGAACTAGGCCTCTGCTGTCTGCCAAGGACGTGGGATTTAGGGTCTGCACGCCCGCCCCCACCTCCCTCCCAGGGCCACAATTCCTCAAATCAGTACCTTACTACACACCAAGGACAGAGAGAAAGGATTCAGGAGTCCTTCACAGCTGCCCCATCCTTTAAGGAGGACACTGCTATTCTGTTTCTAATTTTGTACTGATCCTTTAAAATGGAAAACACCTTGCAAATTCCCAAATCAGCATTACAAAGTTGAATGCTGATACCTACAATTCCAAAACTCAGGAACAAATATAGTAACAGCAGATTTTTACTTTGTGGACAGCAATGCTTAACACCTGCATCCTTGTGCTGAAAGAAACTCAGAGAGCAGAGGGATTCCACCGTAACACTCACCACAAAACTGATTTGATTGTGTCTCAGGTTAAGTTCCGTCAGTGAATCCAGCCCGTTAAGATTATCGACATGACTTAGAAGGTTCCTGGCAAGATTTAAAACTCTCAAATCACACAAATGACTGACATTTTCAATTTTGGTAATCTGTAAGAAAAAAGTGGAGTAGGGATTATTAGGACATTTACAATCTATTTCCAACCTCCTGTGTTGTGGATAATATGAAGTCATTTAACTTGTAAAAGTTAACTAAAGGTCACATTTTACAACTTGACCACAATGAATATTCAAAGTAACTTTCATCAGATAACCAATGAGCCCATCAATGGGGGCAACCCTGAGTGCCCAGTGCCGCAGATCTTGTGGCGGCACTCTGCCTGCCACCAGAAACTCACCGTGGGCACAAGGCATGGCTCACCCGCTCTGACACAGCAAGTCTGCAAGAAGAGAAATGACACCAAGTGCTGGCTTGGTGATCCCGGGAGCAGTCAGGAATGAACACAAAGTCAAGGAACTAGGGTCCCTGTGGGAGCAAGAATGGACACCACTTTGTTGGCGGGAGTGCTTAGTCAAGGTACAACATGGGGGGCACTCTCCTGTTGGACAGGAATATGCATGTGCTGCAGCAGCGTGCTCTGGGTGGAAATTAAACTGCAGCACCACGTCGAGGTGCGGGGCAGCATGATCTAAACTATACCAACGGGGCAAGCACAGCACAGCACAGTGGGCTGAGTTCCTGCAAGGCGCACGAGGAGGGGTCCTTAGGAAGCATCGCCCCAATGTGTCTCGCACTCAACGCTTCCCTTCTAAACATTAAGCACATGAATCCCACAGTCCTGAACTGAATTTGCTCATCTGTCCTGCCACCACGCTATTATCGAGTTTCAGTCGAGCACTTCAAACAGAAGCCAGCTAAAAGAGCCTTCTTTAGATTTATGATCTGGTTTCCAGGCTGTTTTGGACCCTCTCTTATATTCAAAAGACATGCCCTAGATTCTAACCCAGATTCCATCTAGGATTGAGAAGAAAAACATGTGTTCATTGTAAATTCAGTAACATATAAAGGTAACCTCTGAACATGTTTAGAATTTGTTCTAATATTCCTTATCTAATTAATACACAGTGAAATAAGTTTTATAAAAATTGAAAACAAACAAGGTTATGAGTATTTGCAGTTAACTCTAAGATATGGAATGAAACACTTGAAAACTAAATAAGTGATACTTGTAGAATTTTAAATGAAGCAAAACAGAAACAGAAATCAGTCATGTCAACATGAGCTTAAGAAATTCTGCTGGGGCTGGCTCTGGGGCATACTAGCTAAAGCCACAGCCTGTGGCTCCCGTATCCCATATGGAGGCTGGCTGGAATCCCAGCTGCTCCACTTCCTATCCAGCTCCCTGCTAATGGCCTGGGAAAGCAGCAGAAGATGGCTCAATTGCTTGGGCCTTTGTACCCATGTGGGAGATCCAGGTAGAGTTCCCCCAGCCCTGGCCATTGCAGCCATTTAGGGAATGAACCAGCAGATGGAAGATCTCTCTCCCTCTCTCCCTCTCCCTCTCCCTCTCTGTAACTCTACCTTTTAAATAAATAAATATGTTTTAACTAAATCTTAAAAAAAGAAAGAAATTCTCCCAAAAAACTCAAGGAAAACAGAGGAAGAAAGAACAAAAATAACACAGGGAAAAGGAAAACAAGCAACATAGATACAGCAAATACAAACTGAAAAGAAGCAACAGTGAAACATATAAAACTTTCCTGAGCTCAAGAGAGGTAGAACGAGTGAGAAGGTGCACTGGTGCACTTGTACGACCTGCATGGAGTATCTTTCTCCCTTCTGCTAGCTAGGCCTGCACTCCCTCCCTCCCTCCCTCCTTCCTCCCTCCCTCCCTCCTTCCTCCCTCCCTCCCTTCCTCCATCCCTCCCTTCCCCCTCCTTCCTCCCTCCCTTCCTCCCTCCCTCCTTCCTCCCTCTTTCCCTCCCTTCCCTCCCTCCCTCCTTCCTCCCTCCCTTCCCTCCCTCCCTCCTTCCTCCCTCCCTACCCTCCCTTCCCTCCCTCCCTCCTTCCTCCCTCCCTACCCTCCCTTCCCTCCTTCCTCCCTCCCCTCCTTCCCTCCTTCCTCCCTCCCTTCCCTCCCTTCCCTCCTTCCCTCCTCCCTCCCTCTCATCCTCCCCCCCTCCTTCCCTCCTCCCTCCTTCCCTCCTCCCTCCCTCTCATCCTCCCCCCCTCCTTCCTCCCCCCCTTCCTTCCCTCCCTTCCTCCCTTCCTTCCTCCCTCCCTCCCTCCTTCCTTGCAGATTTATTCATTTATTTGAAAGGCAGAGATACAGAGAGGCAGAAACAGAGAGAGGGAGGGGGGTCTTCCATCTGCTGGTTCACTCCCCAGGTGGCTGTAATGGCTGCAGCTAGGCCAACCCCAAGCCAGGAGCCAGGAGCTTCTTCTGGGTCTCCCACATGGGTGCTTTCCCAGGCCATAGCAGAGAGCTGGATTGGAAGTGGAGCAGCCGGGATGTGAACCGGCATTCACATGGGATTGCTGGCGCTTCAGGCCAGGGCATTAACCCACTGCACCACAGCGCCGGCCCCTGATAATCAATGCTCTTTAACTCCTCCTCCCCTTCCACCTCCATCTCTACCCGGATAACTTCTCCTCCATGGGACTGACACTAACCAGCCTGCAGAGGTGACAATCCCCATGCTACCAGCACTCTTCCTACTATGTATGTGTGTGTGTACCCACACACAAGGGCTGAGACTAGATTAACACCTAGTGAACAGCCTATCTGGATCAAAGCTCTTATTTATTACTTTAGCTTTACATAGAACTATTTTGACTGAAAGCCTGTTCCAATGCTCAGAGACCACACTGAGGCTCACACCTGGCTTCCTGCCAAAAGCAGAGTGCTCTCACCCACTGGTTTACTCCCAAAATGTCTGCAATGGCCAGGACAGGGCCAGGGCCAAAGCCAAGAGCCAGGAACTCAACCCAAGTCTCACCTGTGGGTGGCAGGGACCCAACTACTTGAACCAACACCTCTGTCTCCGAGTCTGCAACAGCAGGAAGCTGGACTCAAGAGTGGAACCAGGTATGAAACCCAGCACTCTGATGTGGGATGCAGCCACCTGAACTGCTGGACCAACACTCAGCTCAGAAAAATGTCTTCCAACAGTCACACCATGGAACACACAACACTGCAAGTGCATGAACTGTAGCTACCTAAGACAGATAAATCTCAGCAACACAATGCTGAATCCAAACAGCAAACACTACATGAGAACACACAGTATGACACTCTTTTTATTTTTTTAAGATTTATTTGAAAGTCAGAGTTACAAAGAGAGAAAGAGAAAAAGAGAGATGGAGAGAAAGGTCTCGCATCTGCTGGTTCACTCCCCAGATGGCTGCAGTGGCCAAAGCTGGGCCAGACCAAAGCCAGGAGCCTGGAACTCCGTCTGGGTTCCAACATGGGTGCCCAAGAACTCGACATATCCTTTGCTGCTTTCACAGGTGCATTAACAGGGAGCTGGATTAGCAGCAGAGCAGCCGGGACTCGAACCGGTGCCCCTATGAATGTTGGCACTGCAGGCAGCAGCTTAATCTCCTGCACGTCAACGCAGGCTCCACCTTTTCTAATTTAAAATACACATGGGGTCAGGGCATTGTGTCATGGTGGGTTAGGCCACCATATCAAAGTGCCTGGTTCGAAACTTCTTATCCAGCTCCCTGCTAATAGGAGGCAGCATAAGATGGCCAAAGTACTTGGGCCTCGGCCACCCATGTGGGAGACCCTGATGGAATTTCTGACTCCTGGATTTGGACTGACCCAGCCTTGACCGTGGCAGCCATCTGAGGAGTGAATCCATGGATGGAAGATTGATTCATCTTTCTCTCTCTCTCTGCCTTTCAAATAAATAAATAATTTGAAAATTAAGTTTAAAAAGTAATTAATTAAAAGATACTATAAGCAATATTTTATCACAGATTTATATGTGATAAAACCACCTAAAAACCCCACAAATATGAAATATGTTACAGAAGCTATCTCTGATGAGGAAATAAGGGAACTGAACAAAGGATAAATACCTAAGTAGAAGAAAGTCAGTGGGGCCGGCGCTGTGGCACAGTGGGTTAACACCCTGGCCTGAAGCCCTGGCAATCCCATGTGGAACCCGGTTCGTATTCCGGCTGCTCCACTTCCGATCCAGCTCTCTGCTATGGCCTGGGAAAGCAGTAGAAGAGGGCCCAAGTTCTTAGGCCCCTGCATCTGTGTGGGAGACCCGGAAGAAGCTCCTGGCTTCAGATCAGCGCAGTTCCAGCCATTGCGGCCGATTGGGGAGTGAACCATCGGGTGGAAGACCTCTTTCTCTCTCTCTCTCTCTCTCGGGGAGTGAACCATCGGGTGGAAGACCTCTTTTTCTCTCTCTCTCTTTCTCTCTCTCGGGGAGTGAACCATTGGGTGGAAGACCTCTTTCCCTCTTTCTCTCTCTCTCTCTCTCTCTGCCTGTCTTCTCTCTGTGTAACTCTGACTTTCAAATAAATAAATAAAAATCTTCAAAAAAATAAAAGAAGAAAGTGGTTTAACAGTAAGTTAACAGAAAAGCAAACCTCAACATTGCTGGGTGCACACTTGGAGCGGAGGCTCACGGCCTCTCTGCAGGCCTGCACCCGGAGCGCAGTGCCGCGGTTTGGCCCAGGCCCCACCGTGGATGCAGCTTCTTGATACTGCACACCTTGGGAAGCAGCCGCTGACAGCTCAAGCACTTGTGCTTCTCCAGGCATGTGGGGGGCCCAGACTGGCTTCTGGGCTCCTGGCTTCAGCCTTGCCCAGCCCCAGCTAATGTGGGCATTTACGGAGTGAGCCAGCAGATGGAATATACCTCTCTCCCTCTGCCTTTCAAATAAATAAATTTTTCATGACTATAGAATCTCAAATATAAGTTTTATGTGTCATTTACTGACAAGGAGTTACAAACTTGTATATAAGTAGACTTAATAACTTAGAAATTTCAATGAATCAGTAAAATAACTCTTTTAAAAAATCAATTTAAGTATGACTCTTACAACTTATAATACCAAATTTCCTGGGTTATTTTTTTCAAAAAGGAATTAAGTAAAAGGGTTTTACCATACCTGGTTTCCATGAAGGTCCAAAACATCTAAGTTTTTTAGATTCTCTAGATTAGAGATTTTCTTGATTCTGAAAGCCAGAATAAGTAGAATTAGTTGAACAGAGATACAAATCGATCACATCTGTTGATAAATCAAAACACAAGTGTAAAAGTGTAACTACTTTTAATACTTTATTCTATGTGCAGTGCATATATACATATACATTAGCTATAATACGCATCAAATAATGCATTTCTCTTGATTTAATCACAATTTTTAGGAAGCAGTGTCACTAGGGAGAAAGACGGCTTCGATGTCACATCTTCAGAGAAGAGCAAGTCTACATCCAAGCCCTTCAGGACAAAACACATAGCTTTTCCCTCCCCTGAGGATACAACTCAACACCTTACTTCTGCCAAAAGAGCACTCAGCCTGGCCCTGACTCCACCGCCTGTGCTCCTACCGCCGGCTCTCAGGGCCTTCTTGCCACGTCTCCAGACCAGTTCATGTCTGCCCCAGTGTGCTTCCCCTGACATTTCACACGGCTCACACCTTCACACTATTCTCAGCCGGCTCAAGCGCTGCCCCCAGATGTCCCTGTCTAGAACAGCTCTCCCTTCCTGCCTCCACGACACTCCCCTTCCCGTGCTCGGACTTCACAGCGTTTATCATGCCTCCAAGTATGGATGCATGTGTCCACTGCTTTTACCATCTCTCTCGCCAAGAGGCGGACACGGACACGTTCTCTCTCTCGTCCTCAGCACCGACAGAGCACCAGGTAGACACCTAGTAGTTGGTTAATGAATGACAGAACACACAGTGCTTTTATGTCAGGATTATGTATCACTCAAATGAACTGCACGCCACCTAAGTGCTTTGTGTTAGGCCAGTTAGTTTATAGAACACTAGTTTTTATTTGTAAGTTCTGATTTGCCATTTTGTGACAAGCTAGACCTTTGTGACAAACTCTACTAACACAGAATTATACCTCTGCAATGCTCCCCTTTGTGGCCCCTCATGGCTGGGCTTGCCCATCGTCGCCCTCATTCCTGTCCCCCGTGGCTGTCCAGCTGCATCCACGTAACAAGGACAACCACTCTGACTTTCCACTGTCTGCTCCTACAGATCCTACTTAATTGCACGGCCATTAGTCAGTAGAGAGAAGGGGACAATCGCAAAAGGGACAAAAATATTGTGAATTTACAGGGCTGGCATTGTGGTTTAGCAGGTAAAACTGCCGTCTGCGATGTCGGCATCCCATGTGGGTGCCAGCACATGACCCAGCTGCTCCACATCCGATCCAGCTCCCTGCTAATATGCCTGGTAGGCAGCAGAAGATGGCCCAAGTGCTTGGGCCTCTGCATCCACGTGGGAGACCCAGTGGGGCTCCTGGCTCCTGGCTTCAACCTGGCTCAGCCCTGGCCACTGCAGCCACTTGGGGAGTGAACCAGAGAATGAAGGACATTTTTCTCCTTCTTTTTTTTTCTCTCTCATGCTTTCAAATAAATATATCTTTTTTAAAAAATGAAGAGTTTTACATAGATCTCCATCTATCACTACTTGTCACTGTTAACTGCCTCAAAGAACCAGGTCCTCCCTAAGTCTTTCCAGAACATGGATTAGCTCCTGAGAGGTCACAGTGTGATCACGGAATTCCTCCACCGGACCTCAGGCATCTGACAACACTGCCAAGTGAGGGGCTATAGCACCACTAACCAATCCAGCCCAATTTAATTTATGAAAATATCCAGCTGAGCCCACTAGCCCATCACTGCGCACTGCAGTTCTTCTCCTCCCCCTTTTCATAGACACACCAGCTGCCCCGAACACAGCCTCCTCAGCAGTCCTCTGCAAGCGTCACACTGGCAGGTCTCTACCCTCTGAACACCCCTACCTCACTCCATCCAGACCAGGACATCTGTCTACGCTCGCTGGAGTCCTTCACCAGCCTCCATCCAGAGCCAGGCACGCACCGTGTCCTGCCCCCACCGAATCCCTCCAACTGCTAGGCTAATAGCTAAACCAGAGGGGAGAACAGGCAAAACTGTCAACAAAATTATTCTTCTGTCTACTCTTCTCTTGAAACACCTCAAACAGTTGGAGAAAATGAGTCTCCTAATGAGAAGGCTCAGGACACAGCCATGCTTTCTTTCTTTCTTTTTTTTTTTTTTTTTTTTTTAAGATTTATGTATTTATTTGAAAGGCAGAGTTACAGAGAGGCAGAAGCAGAGGCAGAGAGAGAGAGAGAGAAAGATAGAGAGAGAGAAGTCTTCCATCCACTGGTTCACTCCCCAGATGATCACAAAGGCAGGAGCTGGGCTGATCCGAAGCCAGGAGCCAGGAGCTTCTTCCGGGTCTCCCACGTGGGTGCAGGGGCCCAAGGACTTGGGCCATCTTCTGCTGCTTTCCCAGGCCATAGCAGAGAGCTGGATTGAAGTGGAGCAGCTGAGACTTGAACCGGAGCTCATATGGGATGGCGGCGCTGCAGACTGGGGTTTTAACCCACTGCACCCAGCGCTGGCCCACAGCCATGCTTTCTAGTAGCTACCTGACCTCACAGCTAGTTGAGAAGCCTTTGATGCAGTTACTTTATACTCCCGGATCCCATTCCTCAGAATAGCGGCTCCCAAACCTGCCTGTGCAGCAGACTCACCTGGAGAGCTTGCTGAAACACTGCCAGCCTCTCTCACCCTCCTCTGAACGGGCTTGGCCATCCCCTGCCTCCTATGTTACTGAGTTAATTCAAACCTTGGTCTGTGACTTCTATCCATTGGTCTTAGAAACATACTATTTTAACATTTTGAAACGTCACAGAAACTTCCAGGCGCCATAAGCACATCTTCCCACAGAACTCCAGCAATCGGTGTGACAAGCATGCCCTGAGCTTGGACTTACGGTGACGTTATCACTCTCGCTTCTGATTGCCCAAACAGGAAGACAGTAAGCAACGTGCTCGGCACCTGAGATGAACAGATTCAACTCCAAAGAATTCAGAGGCACAGGAAGGCAGCAGCTGCCCCAGGAGGCCACTGGCCAGATAAGGCATTGGGGTGAGGAATCTGAGAACCCTAACCAGGTGCCAGGTGGCTGAAGATTTTTACAGAAGCACCAGTATGACCTGAAAGGCTCTTCAAGTCCTCCCACTGAACAGAAACTGAAGCAGGGAAGGAACAGGCTCACTCGGCACCTTCTGACCCCGAGGGGTGTATCACAGCCTCTCTGCAGGACCCCACCACAGGACTCTGGGCTTTTCAGGTGTCAGAGACAAAACCGCAAGTGGAATGTCAAGGAGTCAAAAGAGAGGAACAGAGAATCTCAGCGTCTGGCAAAGCTTTGCATCTACACTACTGAGTGACACAAAAAAATGCAGAGAACTTCTATTTACTAGTCTGCGGTCCTAAGCACTCCAGAAAGTCTGGGAGGATGATCAGGGGGTCGTGAAGGCAGAAAAATTAAAGGGCAAAATTTCCACAGCAAGGTGGTGTTGGGGTTCTTTGGGGGCAACACAAACCAGACAGAGAATCTGAGTAGGGATTTTCTGGCTTTGGAGCAGAACTCTTTGTTGGGACTGCCTGAACACAAACACATGTGGTTGCCCTGGATTCCACACATGATTCCACTGCCTCGAGCGAAGAGATGGCTCAGGACTCTGCAATGTAAGAGGAAGATGTCCTTCTGGACTTGGCCAGCAGGGGGCAACAGGTGGTGAAGATATTTTATAAATATTTGAGGATTGTGCAATTTGGGAAATGTGGAAAGTTATCTTCTGACTCATTTTCCTTTTAAGAATGCAAACAGTGCTAGAACTGTGAAAATCTGCTTTCTTCATGTGAAATGTAAAATACGACCAAAATCAAACAATCACAAAAGATGGAGGAGTGGAAGTAGGAAGAAGAGATGACATTGGACTTTTCTGACTTTACCCAGATCAGGACAAAGTAGAGGGGCATTAGGTCCCTTGGAAATGGAATAACAAAGAAATGATAAATAAAATCAGAGAGTCAGATAAACTGCTGTTTTCATGGAATAGAATACTTAAAAAATATTCTTGAGAAGCCAAAAAAACTGAAAAGTAGAAGCAGCACAAAAAAAATAGATGGAAAGATAATTTAAAACAGCAGGAACTAGGATCAGTTCCTAGATACTATGTTCACAAAAACCAGAGATGATGCAAAATTATCACTACAAGACATGAAACTCAAGGCCTGAAAGAAGGGCGGAGGGGCAGTGGCGCTACAGCATAACCAACAACTCTGAGGACTGGAAACTAGGAAAGTCTCCTCTGGAGAAGCAACAGGAGGCATCCAGAAGGCAACGCCATAAACGTAGGAAAAGCTAATTTCCCTCCTCCTCTACCCCCTGAATGGCTCTGTGACGACTCCTCCTGTGTATAGCAAACACTGCAGAGATCACTTTGCCTCTCATTTCTTCATCTGTGAAACAAGAGCTGACTGCTGACGTCACTTTAGGCTGGAACACTCCAAGATTCCGTAACACCTAGACTTCCTCACTCTACCTGGCGCTTCCCTCAGCACTTGAGCTAACTGCAGATGAGAAGCAACACCGGTGGAAACCTTCAGAGGAACCACAGACAAGAGCCCACAACACTGGGACCACTGGTGTCACCTGCCATACCAGCATCCCAATGGGTGTGAGTTCAAGTCCTGGCTGTTCCACTTCTGATCCAGCTCCCTGCTCACGTACCTGGGAAAGCAACAGAAGATGCCCAAGTACCTGAGCCCTTGTCATCCACCTGGGAGACCTGGATGGAGTTCCAGGCTCCTGACTTCAACTTAGCCCAGAACTGGCCACCGTGGCCATTTGGGGAGTGAACCAGCAGATGGAAGATCTCCCCACCACTACCATCACCACTGTAACTCTGCCTTTCAAATAAATAAATAAACCTTAAAAAACAAATAGAGCCCAGAACCCTAGGACACCACCTTGAAAAATCATCTGAGGGCAATGGAAACAGGAGCCCAGAACACAGCACCTTGGTGTACTGCACCATCCAAGCTGAGGAGGACTGGAAAAATCGCAGGAGCAGGAAGATGGCCCTCTGACCACCTCCCACCTTTCCCCTCTCAGGCCACAAAAAGAACTCTCTGCCCTGAAAGTAGATTCCAGGACCCTCATTTAGAAGAGGTCCAGCCTAACACCAAGAGGAAAGGCATGCAGACACACAGAGACACCAAGAAGGCACAGGACAATAGCTGCCCACCATCAGATCTTACTCCCTCTTGTCCAATCGCCTCTGCACCGCCACCCACTCATCATCAAGCCGAGGCTTACAAATACCATTTCCGCCATCTCTCTGGTCTCCACCGCTTAGAGCTTCTGCATGGTGTAAAATTTAAAGTAAGTACATTTGTTCTGCTTTTCTCTCTCATCGGTGTCAGCTGTGAATCTCAAGATGGGTGGAGAAAAGACGTTCCCTTTTTTTCCCCATCAGAGGTGATCGATGCAAGCCCCACCTCGAGGGCTATGAGGCAGAAGGGAGAGGGGAACCCAGCCAGGAGCAATGCTGTATGTCAGCACCGACGACTGATCATCTAGAACTCACCCTGGATACTGCTTCACAGTCCTCCGTGCTCATCGCAGAAGCTACAGGACAAAAACGTGTGACTAAATACCAAGAAAACAAGTCACACTGGAAGCAGATGTAAGCAATGGGGAGTTCCCACAGGGTGTACCGTGACACACACCGGAACACTACTGAGGAGGGTGTCACAGGCACACAGGAGAATCCCAGCGAGGCACACAGCCTGCAGTGAATGCACACGCTTAAAACCTGTCCAAGGAAGCACAGAGGCCAAAGGCTGCTGTTTGCTTCCCTTTAAGGTAGGCACTGGACAATGACGGCTACAAAATACACTCCACACACGTGATCTGGTTTGAAAAACGGTCAGCCTGAATCTCATGAAACAAAGTAGAACTGAATCCTTTCTATTGAAACCACCATCTTCTAGTAATTTCCCAAGACGAGGAACACAAAGGGAGAAGGGAGGGACCCGGTCGGGGTTTGCTGGGCCTTTTAGAAACATGGAGTTGTTCCTTTGGCCACATATGTGCACGTCTACAAGAAAGGGGACACTATAGACATCAAGGGAATGGTGCCATTCAAAAAGGAGTGCCCCGTAAACGTGACCTTGGCAGAACTGCAGAGTCCAGAATACCACCCAGCGTGCTGATGGCACCGTTGTAAACAAACCAGTTAACGGCAAGATTCTTGCCAAGAGAATTAATGTGCACACTGAGCATATTAAATACTCTAAGAGCCAAGATAGCTTCCTGAAAAATGACCAGAAAATCAAGGAAGCCAGAGAGAAAACTCCCTGTGTTCAACTGAAGCCCTGTCTGCTCCACCCAGTGAGGCCCACATTGTCAGAACCCAGAGAAAACAGCAGGAACAGCTGGCACCGTTCCCTAAGAAATCAGGGCGTAGTGAATGTAAAAGTAAATCAATACAGAACCAACCTCTGGACTATACAACCAATCTCTGGACTACACAAATGCTTCTTAATTGAGTCAGAAGTGTGATGTCCTGTCCTCCAAATAAATCTTTAAGTTTTTAAAAAAGTACAACTGAGGCTTGATGCATTCAAATCATCTTTCAAAAATGCTAGTCCATGGGGCCCGTGCTGTGGTACAGGGGGTTAATCCTCCACCTGAGACGCCGGCATCCCATGTGTGTGCCAGCTCTAGTTCCAGCTGCTCCCCTTCCGATCCAGCTCTCTGCTCCAGCCTGGGAAAGTAGTAGAAGATGGCCTAAGTCCTTGGGCCCCTGCACCCATGTGGGAGAGCAGGAAGAAGCTCCTGGTTCCTGACTCTGGATCGGCCCAGTTCCAGCCGATGCAGCCATTTGAGGAGTGAGCCAGCAGATGGAAGACCTTTCTCTCTGTCTCTCCCTCTCACTGTCTGTAACTCTACCTCTCAAATAAATAAAAAAAAATCTTTAAAAAAAAAAATGCTAGTCAATTAGTTTCTTAGGTGCTACTGAGTTCTAGGTTGCCATGAAAACATCCCGGGGTTCAACATTATTCCACGCGTGGCATCAGGCTGCAGACAATCCTGCCCTACACAGAATACCTGTTTTTCCCCAACAGAAGGACACGGAGGGATCGCAGAGTAGAAAGTCCACTAATTTCTTCAATCTGGTTATCATATAAATCCAAGAAGATCAGCCTCTGCAGATTAGAAAGATTCTGGATCCGAGTTATAAAATTATGTTGAAAGTTCAACAGACGAAGGTGTTCTTCCCCATTGATGATAGGACACACAGTCAACTTTTGCCTAGAAGAAATTTCTAGAGGTTAGTAAGGTTGAGTCAGCAGCCCACCTCCTCTTATGAATACTGTTATTACTATCTCTCTGTGCCCATGCTGGGGGCAGAAAATGCTACACTGGACCACTTTTAGCCCCTGTGAACTGAATGACTTGTATTTCACCGCAAGTCATTCGCAAAAAAAAAAAAAAAAAAAAAAAAAAAAAGCCGAGACTTATTAAAATTAGATATCATTGTGTTTTTAAAAATTCAAAATCAGTTATTTTATATAAAACTGACTTTAATATCAGAAAACTTTCCATGCAACTGCCCTCTGTGACAGGTGTGGATGGCTGGATCACACCACACAACCAGAGAAATGCTCTTGGCTTCAATCCATCAAAGTAAAGGCTATCCTGCAACACAGCAGAGCAAAGCCATGTGGAACCACAGACCCTCGGGCTGGGGGTGTCTTTGAAAAAGCAACACACTCAGCTATCTCTTGCGTGCTTTGAGGGGTACACTAATCCTGACATGCATTAATGGCTGTGTGGCCCTCACTGAGCGTTTCTCCAGGTTTACACGTTCCACACTAGCTTTCAACTCTGCAAGACATCTACAGTGCTGCAGGGCACTGAAACACTTAGAGGGAGAAAGATTGGATGAAACCTTAGCAATATGTGCCTTTCGCTATCCTTAAAGCAGTAAGCCTCTGTTATGCAAAAAGCTACATGTGTTGCATACGAAGCAAAAAAGTGCAGAGCCCTTTGAGAATTCTACTAGTGTATATATGGCCAGACAGGACATATTCAGCAATTCTACTCTGAGAAGTTCAAAGGGATCATCAGGAGAAATACAGCCCCATCTAATGTGAACGATCAGGCTGATGAGGAACATTTTCTTTCAGTAAAAATCATACTAATGTAATGTTGTAAAAAAAAATAAATAAACCAGGGGCTGGCATTGTGCACAGCGGGTTAAGTAACCCCTGAGGTATCGGGGCATCAGTTAGAGTGCCAGCTACTCAGCTGCTGATCCAGCTTCCCGCTAATGTGCCTGGGAGAGAGGCAAGTGCTTGGGTTCCTGCCTCCATGGGGAAGAGCACAGTGGAGTTCCTGGCTCCTGGGGTTAGCCTGGTCCAGACATGGCTGTTGGGGTGATTTGGGGAGTGACCCAGAAGACAGAAAATATCTCTGTCTTTCTCTGTCCTTCCCCCACCTCTGTCACTCTGCCTTTCAAATAAATAAATAAATCTTTTTAAAAAAATAAGTAAATAGGGGCTGGAGTTATGGCATAGCAGGTAAAGGTGCCATTTGCAATACTGGCATCCTATACGGGTGTCAGCTGGTGTTCCAGCTGCTCCACTTCCAACCCAGCTCCCTGCTAATGTACCTGAGAAAAGCAGAAGTCGGCCCAAGTACTTGGGCCCCCACCACCCATGTGGGAAACCCTGATGAAGTTACTGGCTCTTGATTTTGCCCTGGCCCAGCCCAGCCATTGTGGCCATCTGGGGAGTGAGCTAGTAGATAGAAGATCGTTCTCTCTCTCTCTCTCTCTGTCTTTCCCTCTCACTCTATAACTCTTTCAAATAAATACATAAAATCTTTTAAAAATAAATATTTTAAAAATAAACCAAAGTGTTACAAATACAAAACTATGGAAGTGATCAGAATCCTTCCTGTAACAAAAAAAAAATTAGCAGAAAAGTTAACTGAATGTTAATAGTCGACAAATGTAACATTTAAAAATATAGACACTGGTTTAAAACAGAAGAAAAGTAAAAAATATCAGGCAACAGTTTAAATATTTTTATATGTGGTTAATACTTACAATTTACTGCCTACATTCAATTACATGACCAGAGTTGGTACTTGTGGTTTATAAAGTGTAAAATGATCTAATTTCCCACGCTTCACTCTTCTCTGTATCTCACACTTCCTGATGTGCCCCAACATTGACGTCATCCAGTTCTTAAGTCGGCCACCACTAAGAAAGGAAAACTCCAGGCAATCCCTGGCAGAGCTGCTAGAGCTGGGAAGTCCACTTTCCTGGACTGCAAACCAGCGGCTAAGTCCCAGCTCCAAGGTCCGCCTGTGCACCCCTTAACTCCACAAATCCCTGTCACTCCATGAAAAGCAGAGACACACACGCGGTAAGCAGCGCCCAGCACACTCGAGGCCGCGCCTCCTCCTGCTGCTGACACATTTGATGTAGCGCACTTCTTGCTGCTGACAGCCTCCTCCCTGCTTCTCCAGGCCTGTCTGTCTGAGCTCCCAACAGGGCCTCAGCTTCCCTCTTCCAAGTGCCAGCACTTCTTCTCGGGGCTGCACTCCACTCCTGAGCCAGGAGGCTCCTGGCGATGAAGCTGCCCAGCACGGCAGATCTCTGGAAGCCCCTGCTGGTATCCACTGGCTCTCACAGAAGGACCCCTGAGAGTCAGTCCCATGCTGCTAACCCAACTTTACTGTACATGCTGGTTGTGGTCAAACCAAGCTTTTGGCATTTTGGTGACTCTCCCCCGTCCTGATTTTCAAAACACACAAGTCTCCACCTGTTCATAATGTGTTTCTCAAGCCCAGAGGCCCATGATGCCCGAGACCCGTCTTCATAACCCCCCGAGTCACCTCCTCCAGCTGCAACAGAAGTGCCGAGTACATTATGTCAGTCTGTACAAACACTGGCCCCTGCTAACATCAAGGAACATGCAACAGAGGGCTGGACTTTTACAGATCCTAAGAAAAATGATCACAAACCTCCTCAAGACATCAAAATGATATTAATAAAGGTATATTAGACAGCATCAGAATCTCACAGGCCTCCATCCTGCAAAGATACCAGGAAAGCTACTGGCCTTTGCTGTTACTTTGCCTGCAAAGTGACATGTTAGAGGCTCCAGAGAGCTGTCTCCCAGCTGCAAACACAGATGGGCCCCTGCCCCTCGTGATCAGATGTGCATGCGAGGCTAAAGGGAAATGCAGCAGATATGTGTTCTCTGCGGACTACACGGGGGATTGGGATCCTTCACCCACCATTCTGTTATGGATACCTTCTTAGATTCAATGAAGAAACTCAAATTTTTTTTTATTAAGAGCTTATTTTGTACCAGGCTTTGTGCTAGATGCCAAGGATACAGAACGGAACCAAAATTCCTGTGCGTGTGCAGATCACATCCTAACAGGAGGAGACAAACGAGAAACAGCAGGTGAATATTCACAGGTTAGAGGTGCTGAGTGCTCAGGAGGGCCGGGGACGGCCAGGCAGGAAGGGCTGCGGTCTTGTTTCTCCAGGGCAGCTGGAGCAAGCCATCCCTGGGATGAGAACGGAGTGAAGACCTGTAGGCGGTGAGGCAGTGTAGAGGAGCAGCCTCCTGGGAGGGGAGCAGCGGGGAGGCAGGCATGGCTGGAGCACAGGGAGCCCGGGAGGCATGAGGCCAGCGGAGCCAGCTGGGCAGGCCCAGGACGCCGTGTGAGGACTGCAAGCACACAGCTTGCTCTATCCTATGCCCATGGGAGGATAAACAAACAAAACTGGTTAAGAACTGATTCTGGGCCGGCACCGTGGCTCACTCGGCTAATCCTCTGCCTGTGGTGCTGGTACCCAGGGGTTCTAGTCCTGGTTGGGGCGCCAGGTACTAGTCCCGGTTGCTCCTCTTCCAGGCCAGCTCCCTGCTGTGGCCTGGGAGTGCAGTGGAGGATGACCCAAGTGCTTGGGCCCTGCACCCCATGGGAGACCAGGATAAGCACCTGGCTCCTGGCTTCGGATCAGCATAGTTCCGGCTGTAGTGGCCATTTGGGGGGTGAACCACCAGAAGGAAGACCTTTCTCTCTGTCTGTCTCTCTCTCTAACTCTGTCTGGCAAAAATAAAATAAAAATAAAATAAACAAAAAACACACCTGATTCTGTGTAGGTACGAGAAGCAGACGGCGGGGACACAGGAGGCAGGGAGGAGACTTTCCCGCCTTCCCACCCTTGTATCGCTTCTGTGTATTACCTAGTCAGCAACTGAGAAGAACCATCCTCACCTTTCTAGGGTCAGCCTATCTGAATAAAGAACCTTCTCTTCAGAAGGACGGTGGAGAACAGGAAACGACGGCATGGAGGAGCTCACCAGGTTAATGTGGTCACCTGCGGAAAATGACAGGCAAGTTACCCCAGTCGGAAAAACCCTTAACATGCTGACATTAAAGCCACCTGCTTGGAAAACTGTGGCACCTACAAACATCTCCTCTAGGAGTACAGTTTCCAAAGCCCTCCACATCTGAAACTAATTCCTCAACACTGCTTTGCTGCTTTCCTCCTCCAACCTGAACTAGGTGTTCTGAGTACGCCAAGTCATCTTGCCCTCGCTTAGACTGGCTGAGAGTGGAAGGTTATGCTGGTTCTGTCTCGATTCCTTTAGAACGGGAACTCCTAACACTAAATCCTCACTGTCCTGTCGCTGAGATAGCCCCTCATTACCAGACACATTGGGGCCAGCGCTATGACAGCCCTGCCGGATCCTGGCCTTGGAAGGTGTCTGCGTGGAAGAATCTCCGAATGCTGACAAGGAGCTCGTAGCAGTTTTCACGTCCAGCCCACACAGTTCTGTCACGTTTGTTGTGGATGAGATGTATGATGATTTGCTACGAGCCGAAGGGCTTATTATTCTTCCATCTCCTTCAAAATATCAAAAAGTTGATCACAAGGCTACACAATACATGATTTTGCTACAGGAAATATGTGAAAAGCAGATGTTTAGCTACTAATGGTAAACAACATTGCAAAGACAACAAAGTGGTTACCTGGTAACCTTTTAACTAGGGTCCACAGGGGATATGGCACCCCATGAGATTCACATGTTGTTGATTAGATGGTGTACCAGGCAAACATATATGAAATTAACTTAACAAACAAAGTGGAACAATGTGTCAAAACACAGGTTAAAAAAGCATACCTATTGGTATGTTTGTATATAAGTGTATCTGGTTACTTAACACTTAATGAAAATGGTTACAGATGGGTTTAGGGGAGGTGGATATTAGGATAGATTCTAAAGAACTAGAAGAGAGAAGGTGGTCAAGAAGAAATGAATTTCCAGAAATGAGGTAAGATTTGAGTGACAGTTTGAATACCAGTGAGAATCTACCGTATTTCCCCTAGAGAGAGAACATCTGCTTAACGCAGCAGCCGACGCCCAAGTGCTTGATGTGAGCAACTCATAGGAAATAAAACCTGAGCCCACCACAGAAATGTCTGCTTAAACTAATCAGTAGGGTAAAGAGATAAAAACCAAATCGAGGAAGCTAACAACTCTTTGGTAGGCCATCACACAAAATGATGACAACTTGGTTTCACATTCTATATGGAGTGTATTTAAAGCTATAATATAGCAGTGGATTTGCTAGCTTCTTTAGGTCTGCAAGGCATAAACCAAAGTATCCCACATGTAATTTCCTGAACAACATAATCAATTATCACAGCCCACTTTTCTGAGTATCATGAACTATCAAGACAATGAATAACAATACTCCGTATGTAAGAATCATGCTCACCAAAGAATAGTTCTCATAAAATGACCACTTCCCAGCAGGACACTCAAGAAGGCAAGACTTAATAAATAAATTTGGAAATCAAAAGTCAGATGATTAAAACTAAACAAAAACTAATCCAGAGATTAACTAATTTAAGAAAACTATTCAGCTAAGGATGGTAAAGGAAAAACTCCAAACAATAAATACCTTGATTTTTCTTCTTAGCATTAGCATAAGGTTTTTTGAATTATTTTGTTACAAATTCAACCCAATCCTCAACTCAAGAGTCAGACTTAACTTTTATGATGTGGATTACAGAGATAATAATTAAAGAGTAAATATCACTTTAAGTCAGTGATTAAAGGAATTTTATCCTCACATTTTTCAACTCCAAGCATACACAGAACTCATAATCTCTATCAGTACCAATGATCTTACTTTTATCATCAGTCTGATACACACCTTACATTAAATAGCAGGAGACATGAATGATAAGGTAGAAATACCTTAAAATCCACAATGTCCTCTGACTGAGAACCAGAAGCACCTGTGCTTAAAACAGCCACATATATATGTGGGACTATAAACTATATCACTATGTACTTACCAAATAGCTAGCCTTGTCTTCCCAATTAAATGTCTAAACTCCATGAAGGAGAGACCTTATTTAACATTCTTTATATTATTGATAGGATCTAAATTCAGTAGACCATCAGCAGATAACTTGCTTTCCCAGTATACTGGTACTTAATTAAAAATCTACTTTGTGTTACCATAAATTCTTGATTTTTACTATTAAAATGCTAAATGAGGCTGGCGCCGTGGCTCACTAGGCTAATCCTCTGCCTGCAGCGCTGGCATCCCATATGGGCACCGAATTCTAGTCCCGGTTGCTCCTCTTCCAGGCCAGCTCTCTGCTGTGGCCCAGGAGAGCAGTGGAAGAGGGCCCAAGTGCTTGGGTGCCTGCACCCGTGTGGGAGACCAGGAAGTGGCACCTGGCTCCTGGCTTCGGATCAGCATAGTTCCGGCTATAGCGGCCATTTTGGGGGTGAACCAATGGAAGAAAGACCTTTCTCTCTGTCTGTCTCTCTCTCACTGTCTGACTCTATCTGTCAAAATAAAAAAAAAAATGCTGAATGATTTTCTTCATAAGGATTTCATAAGCATTTTCATAAGAAGCATAATACTTGACAGTTGGTAAGAATGTTCACTGGCCGGCGCCGCAGCTCACTAGGCTAATCCTCCGCCTTGCGGCGCCGGCACACGGGGTTCTAGTCCCAGTCGGGGTGCCGGATTCTATCCCGGTTGCCCCTCTTCCAGCCCAGCTCTCTGCTGTGGCCAGGGAGTGCAGTGGAGGATGGCCCAAGTGCTTGGGCCCTGCACCCACGTGGGAGACCAGGAGAAGCACCTGGCTCCCAGTTTCGGATCAGCGTGGTGCGCCGGCCGCAGCAGCCATTGGAGGGTGAACCAATGGAAAAGGAAGACCTTTCTCTCTGTCTCTCTCTCTCACTGTCCACTCTGCCTGTCAAAAATAAAAAAAATAATGTTCACTGTACTACACCCTAGATACAAGAACGGATGATTGGATGGATAGAAGGATGGATGGAGAGCTACCCAGCTATGTAGCTAGTTATCTGGCTGGCTGACTTGTTAGTTAGATCCATGGGTGGATAGACAGACAGATAGGTGTGTGGGTGGATGTATGAATGGATGAGTAGATAGACACATGGGTGGATAGATGAATATATGGGAAGATGGACACACAGGCATTGTATATATGAGCATACTTCAAAAAGCTCAGAGAAGGAGCCAGTGTTGTGGTGTAGCTGGTTAAGCCTCCACCTGTGACACCAGCATCCCATATGGGTGTTGGTTTGAGCCCCAGCAACCCCACTTCCAATCCAGTTCCCTACTAATGCACCTGGGAAGGCAGCAGAAGATGGCCCTAGTGCTTGGGCCCTGCATCTAAGTGGAAGACCCAGAAGAAGATTTGGACTCCTGGCTTTGGCCTGGCACAGCCCTGACCATTGCAGCCATTTGGGGAGTGAACCAGCTGATGGAAGATTTCTCTTTCTCCCCCTCCCTCTGTCTTACAAATAAATAAAAAATAAATCTTAAAGTTCACAGAAAATAGATTTAAAAGATAAGCTTGTTTTGGTGCAAAGGAATATGAAATTCATGCATATGAGGGCTCTTCAAAAAAAGATTATGGAAAATCTGTATTATGTAAAACTAAGCATGGATTTCAAGTTTGCTTGCAGCAAAATGAACATCATTTAATTCCATTTTTCTACAATCTCTTTGAAGCACCCTGCTCTGTGTCTACCTATCTCATCTTTGGGATTGTTTTGGTTACCAAAATTCTGATTCTAGATCTTCCATGGATATATCATGATTTTAAATGCCAAGCATGACGAGTATCTACACACATTTCTAAGGTTTTTAATTAAGGCATTTAATCAATCAATTTCAGGTTAACTGCAACTTCATTGTACTGTACTCCCTGGAATATCTGGCCCATTAAAAAGCCTCAAGAATAGAGGGGTGAGCTCTTCACACTAGCTCAGAAACCCTACAAGGAACCACACATCAGGCTTTAGACAAACTAGCTGAAACAATGCATCCCAAAGTTGAAGGCCTGTAATACGAAGTGTCTGTGACTGTAGGCCATGGTCAATGGAGAGACTGCTTCTTTTCTACGCCCGACTAGTCTTCGCCTTGTGTCCTTATGTCCTTACTTACTCTTAAACTCACTCATGAGCCAGTTCTCCTAGCTTTAATAAATATCTGGAAAACTCCTTCCCCATTTTCTACGCATAGCCCACCCTCATGCTAAAATAACCAACTTTTTTTTTCTGTATTAGAAATGATTTACTATGTAATGTTCATAAGGCCAATTCTAATACAAATTAATTCCAAACCAATTTGATAACCAATGAAATATTTCACTTTTAATTCACGTTTATTTGTATCTAGTGATCAATAATATTCAAGAATTATTATTACTCAAAGAAGATGAACCATATTTGATCTCTACTCACTGACAATACCTTGCCTACTTGAGTAGTTTCTTTCAAGGTCATGTTGTAAGAGTCTACCAGGGAACGATGGTGTTTCTCTATTTAGCTTGAATTCAACCTGAAAAACATCATTTTAAAAAAATTTTGGAAAAAAAACCTAGTGGCGAGTAATGAAGATAATTATAAACCAGCACACAATAACGGATACATCCTACAACATGAACGAGCCTTGAAAACACCAGGCTAAATGAAAGAAGCCCAACACAAAAGGCTGCATACTGCACAACTCCATCTATATGGAACACTCAGAGAGAAATCCAGAGAGACAGAAAAAGCAAACTAAGAAGGAAAAGAAAGAAAAAGTGCATTTGTGGCTTTGGGGGTTTGCCCACCTAATGGGTATTTTCCTTTGGATGAAAAAGTTCTGGCAAGAGATAGAGGTCACGACCACACCACACTTGAATGTATTGAATGCCCTGAACTGCATGCTGTAAGTGGTTTAATGGCAGACCTTATGTTATGTCTACTTTGTGACACGCAAAATCAAGTTCGTGAGGTCACTGGAAAGGAAGCTCCAGTCTGAGAAACTTCCGATCGTCTGCACCCTTTCCACAAATACAATGATTACAAGAATGATTTCTCCAAAATGCACACAATACAAACTAATTGCTGCTGAAAAAAATGCTACTTTCTTCATTAGAATTCTTTTATAACATAATAAAATTGTATATTTAAACGTCCCAAGAAGGGCTTTCACTAAATTCATTTTAAGTAATTATTTGGTAAGAAGATTGAGGAAAAACAATAAGAAAACAACCTCTTACAATTAGAAAACAATCTAAATATGTATTTTTAAAAGTTTATTTTATTTATTTGAAAGACAGAATTACAGAGAGAGGTAGAGACAGAGAGAGAGGTCCTCCATCCACTGGTTCACTCCCCAGATGGTTGCAACAGCCGGAGCTGCACCAATCTGAAGCCAGGAGCCAGTAGCCTCCCATGCGAGTGCAGAGGCCCAAGGACTTGGGCCATCTTCCACCGCCCTCCCAGGCCACAGCAGAGAACTGGATCAGAAGAGGAGCAGCTGGGATTAGAACCCATGCCCATATGGGATGGCAGCACCTCAGGCCAGGGCTTCAGCCAGCTGCACCACAGCGCCGGTCCCCTAAATATGTATCTTAAAAGAATTATGATGATCCCCCTTCACCCGTATTAAAAGCATTATGCTGCATTTGCATTGCATCCTTATGAGTTATATAAGCTGAAGATATTTTCTGAGAACACATGCCAACACAAGAGAAACAGAACGGTTTGGAAAGAATCTGGATAAGGCACATAGTTCCTAGAAATATTAAAATGTTCAATAGGATTTGTCCAGTGAAATCAATTAAGAAAGCGCTGGAGGAAATGCATTACATTCAACTATACGGAAGCATATTTTCGTTGAGCCAGCCACCCATGTTCTGCTGGGACACTCAAGGGCCTGTGCTCCCGTGCTCACCATTTTCTTGCACAAGTAACGCAGCTTCCGTCTGACGGCACCGTCCTATCCATCCCCTCTTGCTGTGGCCTGTAAACTGCCTTTCACTTTAGAGTTCCTCCAGCAGCACCTACTGGACAACTTCTCAGGAAGCAACTGCAGTGAGCGGCTGGAGCTGTCCAGCTTGCTCAGGTTTGAGGACTGAGGTGAGACAGCAAGGCAAGGAAAACATGTGCACCTCAAAAATCAAATCAAAATCCAGAAATTCTAGAACTTCCAGGGATACTGTAGGCAAACGACCCGGGGAAAGAAGCAGCTTGTGTTTAAATCTGGACTTCTGCATAACAACAAGCCCGGCATACTGCCTCGGCTAAGCGATTTTTTTCTTTCCTCCTTTTAAAAGGAACATGTGGAGGGCCGGCACCGTGGCTCGCTTGGTTAATCCTCCACCTGCGGCACTGGCATCCCATATGGGCACCGAATTCTAGTCCCGGTTGCTCCTCTTCCAGTCCAGCTCTCTGCTGTGGCCCGGGAGGGCAGTGGAGGATGGCCCAGGTCCTTGGGCCCTGCACTCACATGGGAGACTGGGAGGAGGTGCCTGGCTCCTGGCTTCGGATCGGTGTAGCTCCAGCCATGGTGGCCATTTGGGAGGTGAACCAACAGAAGGAGGACCTTTCTCTCTGTCTCTCTCACTGTCTAACTCTATCTGTCAAATAAAATAAATTTAAAAAAAAAGGAATGTGCAGAGATGCCCTCTCCGATGGGCACTTTACCCACTGCATGTTGCTAGGGGACACTCCATCAGTATACTCACTACCAAGAAAGAAAAAGGCTTCCTCTTTAAACCATGATACATCATCAATTTTAGGAAGGGTCCTCATCTCAGAAATGCTTCACACCAATAGATTCTAGAGGTAAAAGTAATGGTATTCTACAGACATCTTCCTGAGAATTAAATGATTTTACAAACAAAAAAAGAAAGAAAGAAATGCTTTACCCACTATGGAAGTCAGTCTGGAGATTCCTCAGAAACCTGAATATAACCCTACCATTCGACCCAGCCATCCCACTCCTTGGAATTTACCCGAAGGAAATTAAATTAGCAAACAAAAAAGCGGTCTGCACCCTAATGTTTATTGCAGCTCAATTCACAATATCCAAGACCTGGAACCAACCTAAATGCCCATCAACGGTAGACTGGATAAAGAAATTATGGGATATATACTCATTAGATACTATACCACAGTAAAAAAAAAAAATTAAATCCGGTCATTTGCAACAAAATGGAGGAATCTGGAACACATCCTGCTGAGTGAAATAAGCCAGTCCCAAAGGGACAAATATCATATGTTCTCCCTGATGGGTAACAACTGACTGAACACCAAAAAGGAAACCTGTTGAAGTGAAATGGACACTATGAGAAACGGTGTCTTGATCAGCCCTGACTGTTAATGAACAACTTAATATGTTATCCCTCTTAGTAGTTTTTTTGTCTGTTCTACTTAATACTATTGGTTTAATTCTGTAATTAATACACAGTTATTCTTTTTTTTTTTTTTTTATTTATTTTTGACAGGCAGAGTGGACAGTGAGAGAGAGAGACAGAGAGAGAAAGGTCTTCCTTTGCCGTTGGTTCACCCTCCAATGGCCGCCGCTGCAGCCGGCGCACCGCGCTGATCCGATGGCAGGAGCCAGGAGCCAGGTGCTTTTCCTGGTCTCCCATGGGGTGCAGGGCCCAAGCACCTGGGCCATCCTCCACTGCACTCCCTGGCCATAGCAGAGAGCTGGCCTGGAAGAGGGGCAACCGGGACAGAATCCGGCGCCCCGACCGGGACTAGTACCCGGTGTGCCGGCGCCGCAAGGTGGAGGATTAGCCTATTGAGCCACGGCGCCGGCCTAATACACAGTTATTCTTAAGTGTTGAAATTTAACTGAAATGTGATCCCTGTTAAACATAAGAGTGGGAATAAGAGAGGGAAGAGATGTACAATTTGGGACATGCTCAAGCTGACTTGCCCCAAATGGTAGAGTTAGAAACATACCAGGGGATTCCAATTTAATCCCATCAAGGTGGCATGTACCAATGCCATCTCACTAGTCCAAGGGATCAATTTCTGTTCACAATTGATCATAATGAAAGGACTAAGAGTCAAAGGAATCATATAAGCAAGACTAGTGTCTGCTAATACTAACCGATAGAATAAAAAAGGGGAGAACGATCCAACATGGGAAGTGAGATGCACAGCAGACTCATAGAATGGCAGATGTCCTAAACAGCACTGTGGCCTCAGAATCAGCCCTAAAGGCATTCGGATCCAGCTGAAAAGCCCATGAGAGTATTTCAGGCATGGAAAGCCAAGACACTCTGGCAAAAAAAAAAAAAAAAAAAAAAAACCAACCAACCTAAATGAAAGATCTCTGTGAGTGAGATCCCAGTGGTAAGAACAAGTCTTCAAAGAAGGAGGTACCTTTCTCTGAAGGGAGGAGAGAACCTCCACTTTGACTATGACCTTGTCTAAATAAGATAAGAGTCAGAGAACTCAAAAGCCTTCCATAGCCTTGGAAACTTATGACTGGAGCATAGGGAGATTACTGATGCCATAAACAGGAGTGTCAATTTGTAAAGTCAACAACAGGAGTCACTGTGCTCTTACTCCTCATGTAGGATCTCTGTCCTTAATGTGCTGTACATTGTGATTTAATGCTATAACGAGTACTCAAACAGTATTTTTCACTTTGTGTTTCTATGTGGGTGCAAACTGTTGAAATCTTTACTTAATGTATACTAAACTGATCTTCTGTATATAAAGAAAATTGAAAATTAATCTTGATAAGAATGGAAGGGGAGAGAGAGCAGGAAGGGGGGAGGGTTGCGGGTGGGAGGGAAGTCATTGAGGGGGGAAAACCATTGTAGTCCATAAGCTGTACTTTGGAAATTTATATTCATTAAATAAAAGTTAAAAAAAAAAAAAGAAATGCTTCACACATTTAGCATCTTGTAATCAACGAATTAACCTTCACTTTTCAAAGTGGGCTAAGACTGGCTGTGTGTAGGCATAAACACCAGCTTTGCACTGCAGACAGCAGCAAGCATCCAGTTCAGGGCCGGCACCGTGGCACAGCAGGTTAATCCTCTGCCTGCGGCACCGGCATCCCATATGAGCACTGGTTCAAGTCCTGGCTGCTCCACTTCTGACCCAGCTCTCTGCTGTGGCCTGGGAAAGCAGTAGAAGAGGGCCCAAGTCCTTGGGCCCCTGCACCTGTGTGGGAGACCCGGAGAAGGCTCCTGGCTCCTGGCTTCAGATCGCTCAGCTCTGGCCATCGTGGCCAACTGAGGAGTGAACCAACAGATGGAAGACCTTTCTCTCTGTTTCTCCCTCTCACTGTCTGTAACTCTACCTCTCAAATAAATAAATTAAATCTTTAAAAAAAATGTCCCGTTCAGAAATCTACTCTTTAGGCATGCTATTTGTGTTCCCTTCAATTCAAATACCAATCAGCAAAACAAAACAAACAAATCTTACTTTGTGCTTCTCAGGAAGTGATGATGTCTGAATAACCAGATGAAGCCCACAGTTCACCTGAAATGTGAAACGAAACCATAAATATCGTGCTTTTACACATACACACGCCAACCCAAGCGGCAGACACAGACACAGCAGAAAACACCGGGACGGATTACAAGGCTCGAATTGTGTTGGCTGGTGGTAAACGATCACGTTCTGTGCATCTGCGGAAAACCAGAAAACCACATCCAAGAAGGAGGACGTTTCACTCTTTATCTTCCAATATGTCGGCGGCAATCCGGCCCCTCGGGCTTCTGACACCTGCCATTTCGGGTCTAAATGAATATATCTCGACGGGATGAGGTGAGGGGGTGGCAGTGACTAGCAATAAATTCTTTTTTGATGAGAGAGAGAGAGAGAGAGAGAGAGAGAGAGAGAGAGAGAGAGAGAGAGAGAGAGAGAGAGAGAGAGAAGAGAGGAGAGGCGGAGGGAGAGAAGGGAGAGGAGGACTCTGGTGGTCCGGAATCCAGAGGAGCCCGTGCTTTCACTGCGGAGCGGTTCCACCCTCGGGGACCACCCCGCAGTCCACCACCCCGCAGCCCACACCCCGCCGGCGCCCGGCCCGCGCCCCTCGGCCGGCCACGCCAGCCGTCCGCTCCCCATCACCCGGGACAAAGACGGGCGGCCCCGATGGGGAGACACACAAAGCGCGAGGCCCAACCTACGTTGTTGGCGGTCCGGCCAGACACAGAGCGGTACCTCCCGGGAATCATGGCAGAGACAGCCCGGGGTCTGTCCACCGTCTTCCCGGAGACGCTACTCCGCAGGGATCCAGACACCCGCAGGGGTCGTCTCCCGGGCAACCCGCCCCGGGGTTACCATGGCGACCCGCACTTCCGGCCCGGCCCTCGCCCCCCGCGACGGGCCGGCTCGGGCGTCAGAGCCCCCGGCTGGGGTGATCTGCGGGGCCCCGGGCGTTGGCGCCTCCCGACCTCACAGACACAGCGCGGGGGAGCCGTCAGGAGGTGCGGGCGGGCAGAGGCCGGCCGCATCGGCGCTTTGACAACCGCCACTTCCGGTCCGTCCCTCTTTGCGGCCCGCCCCGGCGCAGCGCGCGCGAAATTCGTATCCCCCGGCCGGCGTCCACCTGCCCCCGGGACCCGGGCAGGGAGTCCCCCGGCCGGCGTCCACCTGCCCCCGGGACCCGGGCAGGGAGTCCCCCGGCCGGCGTCCACCTGCCCCCGGGAGCCGGGCAGGCAGTCCCCCGGCCGGCGTCCACCTGCCCCCGGGAGCCGGGCAGGCAGTCCCCCGGCCGGCGTCCACCTGCCCCCGGGAGCCGGGCAGGGAGTCCCCCGGCCGGCGTCCACCTGCACCCGGGAGCCGGGCAGGGAGGAGGGGGAGGGCCTGGAGCCGGCCGGCGTCCACCTGCTCCCGGCTCCTCCCGGGAGCCGGGCAGGCAGTCCCCCGGCCGGCGTCCACCTGCCCCCGGGAGCCGGGCAGGCAGTCCCCCGGCCGGCGTCCACCCTTTCCCGGGATCCGGGCAGGGAGTCCCCCGGCCGGCGTCCACCTGCCCCCGGGAGCCGGGCAGGGAGGAGGGGGAGGGCCTGGAGCCGGCAAGCCGGGGTCTCCGGGCGCGGAGGGCGAGGGGTCGTCGCGTCCGCCAGGCAGCTGCGGCGTGCTGACCGCGGCCCTCCGGGGACCTGCGCCTCGCTGGCCGCGCGGGGCAGGCCCCGGGGCGGGGGAGCCGCGGAGCTGGGAGGACGGGCCCACGCCCACGCGCGCGGTGATGGACGCCGCCCCGGCCCTTCCCTGACCCTCCCCACGAAGCGCTGCTTGTTCTGTGTCTGACGGCCGCCTGCCTCCAGCACCCGGCCAAGGCCCACCCAGCGACCGCACGCACGTTCGGCCTCCAGTACAGGAAGGTATTCACAGGAGCTTAGCGCGGGCGGAAACCCACAGACCTGCAAGAGGAAGCCCCACGGAGGTTGGTTTCCTCACGGGCCTCAGCGCCTCACTTGAGGTCCAATTGCCAGACCAAAACTTCCTCTGCCATACCCACCTGCTTCCTACCAGGGGTGGGTGCGCATAACCTTGCACTGCCCTGCGGTGGTTAGGGTGAGGAAGGAAACTCATAATACAGCGTGCGTAGGCCTGCCTGCCTTTCCCCTGCCCACAGCAGCGGGGCCGAGCTGTTCCCTTCTTGGCCTGTTCCTGCTCGCTGGTTCCATACGGTACCGCGGAGCTGGGCCGCCCATCTCCTCTTGCCACCAGTTACGTCCTTTTCCTTCCAAACGCAGCTCGGCGTCTCGCCCCTCTCTTTCGTGTGTTGCCAGTGCCACTGTCCTGAAACAGCTGTGGCGTGGACCCTCGCGGCACAATGTGAACTCCATGAGAGCCAAGATCCCATCTGATGCCTGCCCCATTGTGTTGCCGGTGCCTGGGACAGTAATTTGCAAGTTTAAGGGATTTGATAAATATTTGTGGGATGATTATGTAAGAACTTTTTGACATTGTGCTAGAATTTTGCATTCACTGCCAGTCTTTGTTCTGGCCTAGGTAACTACCTGTCCAAACGCTGCCCAAATAGATATGTGCATCAGTGTATAGATAAATGTAAGTATGTGGTAAGATAAACACGAAATGTGCCAAGCACATGCCTCCTACACCACTTTCCTTCCCCATAACTTTACTGAATGAAAAACTGGGAGAAGAAATGCCAGGCTAACAAGGATTTTATAATGCAACAAGTACTAACCATGGAGAAACAGACCCAGAGGAGATACTAAGTCTGTTTCCAGTTAGTAGGCATATCCAGCCAACAATTCTAACAATCTCTATTAGGTTAAAAAAAATGGGCTGATAAGTAGGAAACCATGTGGATAGTCATAAAAGTCATGTTAAAATTACAGAAGGTTAAAAAGAGTTTAAATTTCTAGTTGATAGCAATAAATGTTTAGCCTTGTGTAGTGAGAACCCTTAGAAACACAGTGAAGAAAGTTTGCTCATACCACCTCTCTCGCCTTCCCACCACTGCCACGTTTTTCTTCCCAGTCTCCAAACCAACTGTTTGCTGTCATACTACAACACTTACTGAGGAGCCCTTGCAGACAACAAATATAATTTAAGTAGGTAAATGTAAGTAGCAATGCTCCCTGTCTAAGCACCTTGGGGAAAGGTAGGACCACCTCCAGCAGGAGAAAGAGTTCTGAGAGCACCACGGACCACCTGATGTTGCTACTCCCCTGTTGGGGCCCTGGTATGCTGGGAGGGACGTAAAATAGGGTCCTTTGTCCACTGGGTGTAAGCTTTACTTAGTAACCAAAGACTGGGGAAGTGAGAACTTGGCTCACTAATCTCAGCCCGCTGGGGCTGAGTCCTCACGGATCAGGCAAACAGGAAGGAAGGAGAGAAACATTCAGGCTTTTATGGTACAGGGGCCATTTATTTCTCAGAATCAGGGAGCTGCCTTCTGTTCCTCCTTTTATGGCTGCTCCTGGATGTTGCCATGGTGATTGTTAACTGTCACGGTGCTGGTGGGAGTATCACTTAGCATGGAAATGAGATACAGTGAAGTCTGAGGCCTTAGGAAGATGGCTCAATCAGCCGTATATTTTTTTTAAAGAGTTATTTATTTGAAAGGCAGTGCCACCAAGAAAGGGAGACACGGTGACAGAAAGTGATATGCCATCCATTGGTTCACTCCCCAAATGTCAATAGTACTCCCGGGGCTGGGCTGGGGCTGGGCCAGGGCTGGGCCAGGTACCTGGAACTCCATCTAGGTCTCCCACATGGATGGCCGGGGTCCAAGCACTTCGGCCATCTTCCGTTGCTTGCCAGGCACATTAGCAGGGAGCTGGAATGGAGGCCGAACAGCCAGGACCAGAACCAGCACTCCAATGTGGGACACTGGCATTGCAGGTGGGGGCGTAACTGGTGCCACCAGGCTGGCTGCAGTCATACTGCCTCGCTGATTGTCCTGAGGGGGAAACTGTTGGCAGCAAGGTGTCCAGTTCTCAAAGAGAAAGAGCGCTAGGGTAGGGGTAGAACCTTAACAAGGGAGTGCAGCCACTGCTCTAGGAACAACGCTGTGCCTGTTGTTTTCCTTAACAGTTCATTCTTCATCCTGTTTCTTCTATATGATCGCACTGACTTTTTTTTTTAAACTCTAACAAATACAGTAAATGGACAGTGAAGAAATCTTAAGTGGGCAGGTCATTAAATTGTCACGAACCGAACACATAGAACCACAACCTGAGTCAATGAAACAGAAGATTACTAGCACCTGAAGGGTCCCTTCATCACCCCAGCCCCTCCCCCTTCCTCACAGGTAACCAAGGTTGCTCTTCTCTGGCTTTCCCATGACTTAAATCATGCTGCAGGCATCTTGGTGTCTGGTGTCTCTTCTCTGACGTTACAGTTATGAGATTCATCCATATTGTCGTACACAGAATAGTTGCCTCCCGTTGTATAGCCTTCCATTGTATGAATATATCAGAATTTGCTATTGTTGGACATTCAAGTTGTTGCTGGCTTGGAGCTAGTGTAAGTAGTGCTGCTATAAATATTGCCTTTGGTTTGCATGCACACAGTTCCTGTGGAAAATACCTAGAATTACAAGGTTCTAGTTCTATGTTAAACTGAGTAGATAACACTAAAACAGTTGCATGGATCCCACTTCTAGCAGCTCACTCACATTCGAGTCCATTTGCAGGTGTGTTGCCTTTGCATTCCCTTATTACTAATTAATTAGTAAGGAAATGTCTTTTCAAATGTTAGACGAGCATTTGGAGACCGTCCCAGTGGCAGCCATGGCTAAGTTCAGTCTATTTTAGCAGCCTTATTGATTTAGAATTCTTTGTGACTTCTGCCTTCAGGTCCTGTGTCAGTTAAATGTGTTAAAAAGCCGTTGCCCATGGAGGCTTGCTTCTTCACTGTTAAGATTTCCACGTGATGTCCTGAAGTTCTGAATTCCAACAAAAACCCATGTCAATCTGCTCGTTATGGTTAATGCTTGAAACATTCTACTGTGCTGTTTTGTATAAACTTTGTTATCAGAATTTATTTTTGTGTGTGGTGTGGCAGGGACCGAACTACTTGAGCTGTCGTCTGCTGCCTCTCGAGATGCACGTTAGCAGGAAGCTGGGATTGGAAGCCAGGAGCCAAGACTCGGGATACGGGTGTCCCAAACAGTTTCTTAATCGCTGCACCAAATGCCTATCCCCTTAAAAATGTTTTATGGCATTTTATATGGAAGTCTTGTGCTTTTCATCAGATCATTCCTGTCCACTTGATTTTGGTATGATATTTTAAGCTTTATAATCCTATGTTTGATAAATTGATTTTTGTTGATCTTGCTTCCAGAAACCTTATTAAGCTCATTTATTCCAAGAGTCTATTATTTTTCTGAATTTTGTGCACATCTGGAAATGTCGCCTGCCGAGGGTTTGGACGTTGGTGCTTTTGTGTCTCGCCTTTCCTGTTGCACTGGCTAGAACCTCTGGTGCAGCGTAGGGAGTGGAAGAGATGATGGGGGAGCCTCCTCACTCTGCATTCGCATCTTCCCATCTCATAAGATTTTTATGACAGTTTTTTTGGTAGCTGCTCTTTATCATAGAAAGAAATGTGCCTTTCTATTCCTAGTTTGCTATAGATTCAAATAATAAATAATATTGAATTTTACCACAAGATTTTTCTTTTCTTTTCTTTTTTTTTTGGGGGGGGGGGGCGGGGACAGGCAGAGTGGACAGTGAGAGAGAGAAACAGAGAGAAAGGTCTTCCTTTGCCGTTGATTCACTCCCCAATGGTCGCTGCTGCCGGCGTGCTGAAGCCGGCGCACAGCGCTGATCCGAAGGCAGGAGCCAGGTGCTTCTCCTGGTCTCCCATGGGGTGCAGGGCCCAAGCACTTGGGCCATCCTCCACTGCCCTCCCTGGCCACAGCAGAGAGCTGGACAGGAAGAGGGGCAACCGGGACAGAATCTGGCGCCCCGACCGGGACTAGAACCCGGGGTGCCGGTGCTGCAGGTGGAGGATTAGCCTATTGAGCCATGGCGCCGGCCCCAAAAGATTTTTCTGAATCTATTCATAATCATTTATATTATTCTGTTTAATGTGAGTTACACAGCATGGTTTTGAAATATAGACTCATTCTTGAGTGATTCAAATAAACCCAATTTGATCAGTTATTATTTTTTTAAAGATTTATTTATTTATTTGAAAGAGTTACACAGAGAGAGGAAAGGCAGAGAGAGAGAGAGAGGTCTTCCATCCATTGGTTCACTTCCCAGATGGCCGCAACGGCTGGAGCTGCACTGATCTGAAGCCAGGAGCCAGGAGCTTCCTCTGGGTCTCCCACATGGGAGCCCAAGGACTTGGGCCATCCTCCACTGCCCTCCCAGGGCACAGCAGAGAGCTGGATTGGAAGAGGAGCAGCTGGGACTAGAACTGGCGCCCACATGGGATGCCGACGCTTCAAACCAGGGCGTTAACCAACTGCGCCACAGCGCTGGCCCCCAGTTATTATTTTTATATATTGCTTAATTTGATTTGCAAATATTTCATTTGGAGTGTGCAACTGTGTCCACGAATGAAATGGGTCTGGCACTGTTCTTTCTTGAAGGCTTTCTCAGGTTGTGGTGTGAAGATTATGCTAGCCAATTTGGAATTGTTTGTTCTTTTTGCATGCTCCAGAAAGGGCGATGTAAGTGGCATTTATATGTTCAGTATTTGGTATCATATTTGGCAGGACTCACTCATAAAAGCATTTAGTCCTGGAGTTTTCCTTGTGAAAAGATTTTTAATGAAGGATTCAATGTCCTTAATAGTTCCAGGGTTGTTCAGAATTTCATTTTGATAAATTATATTTTCTAGAAATGTGTCCATTTCACGTCACTTTTCTGATATAGCAGCAGAAAATTGTTCAGGATAATCTTGGTTTTTTAAACTGTGTAGAACTCATAGGAATTTTTGCTTTTTCATGTTTTCCTGATCAACTTTACCACTTCTAATAATCTTCAAAGAACAATCCTTGCCCTGCTGATTTTCTCTCTGGTCTTCATTATTTCTCTCCCTCTACTTTAAAAAAATTCTACTTAATCTTCCTTCTTTAATTCATGAGAAGTTTAGTTAGATCACTGATGTTCAGAATTTTGGTGGTGAATGGCTAAACTTATTGTGCTAATTTCCTAAATGTAGAATTTAGGAGCATGGTGTTAACAAAGGAGAAACGGGCCTATAAAATGGGGATATGTTCGGGAAGTTTTGTGGAGTATTTTCTGCGTGACGTCAGTAATCTAATCCTATCACACCTGGTTAATTTCTGTTTACTACTATGAGCATTGATGACTCAATTCCCATCGAAGCACGGCTTCACTGAATCCCACAAGCATTAAATATGGAGCATTTTCCTTACTTAGTGTAAGATGTGTTCTGCTTTTTGTCATGATTTTGTCTTTTATTCATCTGCTATTTAGGAGTTTGTAAGTTTCTAAACATGTGTGATAGATTCCTAGATCAATTACACTGTGGCCAGAGAAACACAATAAATGGATTTAAATTTTTAAGTTTGTTGAGACTTCTATTAAGTTCAACATGATCAGTTTTTTAAATGTCCTATCTGCACATGAAATGAATGGGTATTCTGCAGCTGGGTAAAATGTTCTATGTGTGTCTATCATACTATCTATCATATTTATTTGTCTACTTATTTGATCAATTGCTGGGAGAGGTATGTTAAATCTTCCATGGTGATTTTAAATTTATGTATTTTAAAACATTTTTTTAAACATTTATTTTATTTATTTGAAAGACAGAGTTAGGCAGGTGCCGCGGCTCACTAGGCTAATCCTCCACCTTGTGGCGCCGGCACACCAGGTTCTAGTCCCGGTCGGGGCACCGGATTCTGTCCCGGTTGCCCCTCTTCCAGGCCAGCTCTCTGCTGTGGCCAGGGAGTGCAGTGGAGGATGGCCCAGGTGCTTGGGCCCTGCACCCCATGGGAGACCAGGAGAAGCACCTGGCTCCTGCCATCGGATCAGCGCGGGGCGCCGGCCGCAGCGGCCATTGGAGGGTGAACCAACAGCAAAAGAATACCTTTCTCTCTGTCTCTCTCTCTCACTGTCCACTCTGCCTGTCAAAAAAATAAAAAATAAAAAAATAAAAAATAAAATAAAACAAATAAAAGACAGAGTTACAGAGAGAGGTAAAGACAGAGAGAGAAGTCTTCCATCCGCTAGTTCATTCCCCAGATGGCCGCAATGGAGGAAGCTGCACTGATCCAAAGCCAGGAGCCAGGAGCTTCCTCCTGGTCTCCCACGTGGATGCAGGGGTCCAAGGACTTGGGCCATCTTCCGCTGCTTTCCCCGGCCATAGCAGAGAGCTGGATTGGAAGAGGAGCAGCCGGCACTTGAGACCAGGGCTTTACCCCGCTGCACCACAGCGCCAGCCCCTAAAATTTTTATTTAATTGAGAGGTACAGAGAGAAAGGTCTTCGTTCTGCTAGTTCATTCCCCAAATGGCCACAATGGCTAGAGCTGGGCTGATCTGAAGCCAGGAGCCAGGAGCTTCTTCCAGGTCTCCCACGTGGGTGCAGGGGCCCAAGGACTTGGGCCATCTTCCGCTGCCTTCCCAGGCCATAAGCAAAGAGCTGGATTGGTAGAGGAACCCTGAGACATGAACTGGCCCCCATGCGGGATGCTGGTGCCACAGGCAGAGACTTAGCCTACTATGCCACAGTGTCAGCCCCCTACATTTATATTTAAATTCTCAGTTCCAGTAGTTTTTGTGTTATATATTTTGCAGCTTGTTAGTAGGTACATGATGCTAATATAGCCACAAGAGCCTTCCTTAGGTTCATTTTTGCATAGCGTATCTTTTCCTTTCCTTTTACTTTCAGTCTTTCTGTATCCTTAAGGGTTTAGGCATTGCTGCCCTTTGAAGAGAATGAACCTTTTCCCTCTGTTTCCTGTTAAATTCTTCCTCTTCATTTTCCAGTTCTATGATGAAACACATAGGTTTGGTTTCCTGTTTTTATTTTGAGAAGTGTAAGGGCTTCTTGGTGCTTTTGTAAAGCAGCTCCGTGCCCTCCCTTCATTTTGATAAACCCCCAGCTCTTAGTTGTTCAGACGCTGTTTCTGCCTTGCTGCTTCTCTGTCCTCTGGGACCACAATGTACTTTTTCATCTCATTCCCTTTGTCTCTTATGACCTTTTCATACTTTCCACTTTCTTTTTGTCTCTCTTCATCATTCTGGACATTTTCTTTCGACGGATGTTTGAGCAGATTAGCACATACCTAGAAAGTCTGCTTCCAGGGTGTGATCTGAAGAGGCCATCAGAAATGACCCAGACGTGTGTACATGGAGTATTTTCATAAATGACAGCGCATCTGTACAACAGAGTGCTGTCAGGCACAAAAACTGTGCTGTAGAATACTTAATGGCATGGAAACATGGTGTATTAAGGGGAAACCAGCTTATAAAACATACTGATAGGGACTGGCACTGTGGCGCAGTGGGTACAGCCATCGCCTGCGACACCACATCTCATGTGTGCACTGGTTCAAGTGCCAGCTGCTCCATTTCTGATCCAGCTCCCTACTAATGCTCCTGGGAAAGCATCAAAGAATGGCTCAAGTGCTTGAACCCCTGCACCCACATGGGAGACCTAGATGAACCTCCTGGCTGCTGGCCTGGCCTGGACCAGCCCTGGCCGTTGCAGCCATTTGGGAGTAAACCAGTGGATGGAACATGTGTGTGTGTGTATGTGTGTGTGTGTCTGTCTGCCTCCCTCCCTCCCTCCTTCTCTCACCCTACCTTTCTGTCTTTCCCTCTCTGTAACTCTGCCTTTCAAATAAATTAATTTTTTTAAAAAATATAGAATGGTCCCAATTTAAAAAAAAACTTAGAAAAGGGCAAAAATGCAGTGAGACACAGTTTTAGTTATAGATTACAAAATTATGACAAATTTTTAGTTTCTGTTTCTCTGTGTGATGCAAACTTTTTGCAGTGAAACAATGTATTACTATTATAAAGGGAAAAGTTATTTTTAAATGCCAATTGATTTCCTAAAACTCCATTTTATTAGTTGTATATCTCTTTGTAGAGAAAGACGTATCTATTCTTAGAAGTAGTTTAGGAAGTAGCTAGGGGAAATTGGTCATAATTTTATGAACACAAAAATAAGCCTTTTAAAATTGTATTTAAAACCAAAATAATTTTAGATATAATGATTCATGTTACAAAGGAACTCTTCACAAAATTTCTTTTTTTTTCTTAAAGATTTATTTATTTATTGAAAGAGTTACACAGCGAGAGGAGAGGCAGAGAGAGAGAGAGAGGGGTCTTCCATCTGATGGTTCACTCCCCAGTTGGCTGCAATGGCCAGAATGCTATCCCAGGCCATAGCAGAGAGCTGGATCGGAAGAGGAGCAGCCGGGACTAGAACCGACGCCCATATGGGATGCAGGTGCTTCAGGCCAGGGTGCTAACCCACTGTGCCACAGCGCTGGCCCCCACAAAATTTCTTAATAAAATTTCTTTAACTTGGGTATGCACAGCCTATGGTATAGTAATCAGAGATGCCCGCTGAAATGGTTTTTCCAAAAGTCTGAAGGCAACTGCCACTAACAGGGGCCTTAAGTAAAGTGGCCACGCGCTCCATTTTCATGTCTTCATCTCTTCGTACTCTCTCTCCCCAGGCCTTTTCCGGATCGTCTTTTCCTGACATCTTCCACGTTCTCCTCGAGGTGCCCAGTCTTGTTACCCTCTTAGTGTCCAAATCTTCCTTCTGGCTCCCTCCTACCCCCAGAGCTTCCCCTGCAGACCAAAATCCCCAGTTCACACTGTACTTGTCTTCAGGAGAGTATTAAAGCCCCTCGTATTATCTCATTACAGCCATCTTCCATATGTTAGAAAGGATTTATGATTAGGTTCTCCAGAATCTTGTTACAGCCATGATATCCAGGAACAATACTAGTAGTAGCAGCTAGAAGCTGCTGATTTAGAGCAACGAGTTGTAAGCAGAGAGCTTGTAGACATCTGCCTGAGCAGGTTTATGTTTTATGAGCACTCAAGGACAGCGAGACAAAGCTCAGTGTAGGGGCCAGCGCTGTGGCGTAGGAAGCTAAGCCTCTGCCTGCGGCGCTGGCATCCCAGATGCTCTTCTCCCAGTCCAGCTCTCTGCAGGGCCTGGGAAAGCACTGGAAGATGACCTAAATGCTTGGGCCCTGCACCCATGTGGGAGACCTGGCTTCAGAGACGCTCAGCTCTGGCCATTGCATCCATTTGGGAAGTGAACCAGCAGATGGAAGACCTTTCCCTCTCCCTCTGTCCAGCTGTAACTGTCTCTCAAATAAATAAATAAATAAAATCTTAAAAATAAAAAAAAAAGCTCGGTCTATAGATTCGACTTGCCTGAATCCAGTTCCAACCTTACTGATAAATGTGACTTTGACAAATATTATCTGTACTCTCTTACTGCTTGTAACTTTTAAGATTTATTTATTTATTTGAAAATGAGAGTTACAGATAGCCAGAGAGAGAGAGAGAGAGAGAGAGAGAGAGAGAGGTCTTCCATCTGCTGGTTCACTCCCCAGATAGCTGCAACGGCTGGTGCTGTGCTGATCCGAAGCCAGGAGCCAAGAGCTTCTTCTGGGTCTCCCACATGGGTGCAGGGGCCCAAGGACTTGGGCCATCTTCTGCTATCCCAGGCCATAGCAGAGAGCTGGATCGGAAGTAGAATAGCTGGGTCTTGAACTGGCACCCACATGGGATGCCAGCACTGCAGGTGGTGGCTTTACCCGCTGCCACAGCGCAGGCCCCTGCTTGTAACTTTTGAAAGATCAACCTCTCAGGCAGGCTCCCCTTTGCTATAATTTTCCTCTGGTTTACATTTCGAGACTACAGGTAATGCAAGGCCATGCTGGTGACCTCTCACGGTTCAGCTCAGGAGCTGGACGGAGGCCCTGTGCAGAAAAGTGCACGTCTCTTTGAAAGCTTGTCCAGGACACGAGTGCCTTTGTCGGCTGGTGGACCAAAGGGACTGATCATTTGTAGACTGGAGATCCCTAAGAAGCCAGGCCTGACTTGCTACTTGTGTTAATTGTCTTTCAGGGCTGGCGCCGCGGCTCACTAGGCTAATCCTCTACCTTGCGGCGCCGGCACACCGGGTTCTAGTCCCGGTCGGGGCGCCGGATTCTGTCCCGGTTGCCCCTCTTCCAGGCCAGCTCTCTGCTGTGGCCAGGGAGTGCAGTGGAGGATGGCCCAAGTGCTTGGGCCCTGCACCCCATGGGAGACCAGGAGAAGCACCTGGCTCCTGCCTTCGGATCAGCACAGCGTGCCGGCCGCGGCGGCCATTGGAGGGTGAACCAACGGCAAAGGAAGACCTTTCTCTCTGTCTCTCTCTCTCACTGTCAAACTCTGTCAAAAAAAAAAAAAAATTGTCTTTCAGGTGTTCAGGCCAAAGGGAAAGTGTGTGGAGCACGACTGCCCAGACAGACGGACGGAGGCCAGGGTGCCCTGCAGTGGCCTTCCTCTCAGACGCTCCATCCAGAAAGTCAGACGCGGATGGGGATGCGACATCAAGAGTGTGCAGAGAGATGTCTTTCAGAGCGCTGCAGGAGAAAGAAGAGACGTGTTGGAAAACACAACATCACATGTTTCAATGCGCTATGGATATTCAGATTGTCAGTGCCCATACATATCTTTGCTATTGTAAATCTGTCACTTCTAGATAATTTGATGGTTGAATGTCAGCAATGTTTTGTCTACCTCTAAAGTAAAAATGTGCCTGCCTGCCAAGATAATGAAGATGATCCGTCTTCCCTACCTTTACCTTTTTTCTATCCTATTGGTGGAAATAGGAAGGTTTCCAGATCAAGGTTAAGCACTGAATTTTTGAAAAATTTTTATTTGAGAGAGAAGGAATTCTCATCTGCTGAATCACCCCCCAGATGCCCACAAAGGCTGGGCCTGGCTGAAGCTGAGAGCTAGGAACTCAGTCCAGGTCTCCAATGCATGGCTGGAATCTAATTACTTAAGTCAATGCCGCTGCCTCCCGGAATCCACATCACCAGGAAGTTGCAGTCAAGAGTCAGACATGGGGCAGCACCGTGGCTCACTTGGCTAATCCTCTGCCTGCGGCGCCAGCACCCCAGGTTCTAGTCCCAGTTGGGGCACTGGGTACTAGTCTCAGTTGCCCCTCTTCCAGTCCAGCTCTCTGCTGTGTCCCAGGAGGGCAGCTGAGGATGGCCCAAGTGCTTGGGTCCCTGCACCTGCATGGGAGACTGGGAGGAAGCACCCGGCTCCTGGCTTCGGATCCATGCAGCGCCGGCTGTAGCAGCCATTAGGGGAGTGAACCAACGGAAGGAAGGCCTTTCTCTCTGTCTCTCTCTCACTGTCTATAACTCTACCTGTCAAATAAAAAAAAAAAAAGTCAGACATGGGAGCAAGCTCAGACACCATGGAATGTGCCCACACTACCCATAAGTGTTGAATTTTTCAAATTTTTTAAATGTACTTATTTTTCATTTTACTTTTAAAGGCAGACAGATAGATAGACAGATCTTGGAGAACTTTTATCTGATGGTTCACTCACCAAATGATCACAGTGTGTGAGGATGTGCCAGGCTGAAGCCAGGAGCCAGGAACCTAATCACGGTTTCCCACTCGGGTGACAGGGACCCAACTAATTTGAGCCATTACCTGCTGCCTCCCAGGATCTGCATTAGCAGGAAGGTGGATCAGACAAAGTCAAGACTTGGACCAGGCATCTAAACCACTAGGCCAAATGCCTGCCTCTTCTACCCATACCCACCACCACTATCTAGGCTTAACTCAGAGGCAGCATTCCTATGGGACTTATTTGACATTCACTAGTTAGGGTATCATTGGTGGTCTAGTATGATACAAGGAATGATTCGGGAGTGAAGCTGGGACATTTACCCTTGACCGCTCATTTTCTGGGTTAGTATTTATCTGTGTTCATTTGTAGCACTAGGAGATTGAGGGCTTGGTCCTATGAGTGTCTCTTGAAGCCATGGCTCCAATGGACAGTTTTGAAGAGAATCAGTGTAGAGAGAGAGTTTCACATGGTCAGATTGCTTCGTTAATGAACTCTACCTGCATCAGTTGCTAGGGCAACACATGAATTGATTAATTAATTTAGGTTGGAATTGTGTCATCATGCACAAAGGTATCACGTTTCTACCATGTCCCTCTGCGGGTGTCAGTTTTTTCTGGACATAATTATGCCATGAAGATTAGCTGCCCATCTGCTGTTCACCAGGAAAACTGCCATCGCAATTTATATCAGCAAGTAAATAAACTGTTAGAGGGGTTGGTGAGAAACTTATTATAACTCTGATCTTGCTTGTATTGAGAATAAAAATAAATGTCATTTTACACCTCCCGTGTCTTCTTGTTAGTTCCACACTGTTGAAATAACTTGTGTGAATTCTACCCTTAAGGCTGAAATAACAGAACAACGTGATTTTTCTCCAAAGTTAATTTCATGTCCAAGTTAATTTGAAGGGTATATTTTAAATTTAAGGCAGGGAATAATGTGAATAAAGTATGCATACAAGTTGTGAGCCTGACCTTCCAGAAGTGGTTGGGTTAGTTTGCTGGGATGGAGCCAGGGATGGAGTCATGGAGGCTTTGTGAGGAGAGACCACGGAGAGGTGAGGGGAGGAGGGGCTTCTCAAGTGTTTCTGTGCCTGCCTCTCCGCACACACCCTCCACTGCCAGTCTCCACCAGAGGCCAGACCCACGGGGCTCCCTGATCTTGAACTCTGACCTCTAAACCGTAAGCTAACACAAACCTTTCCCTTCCCGAGAAGCTCCTGTTGGGTACTCTGAAATAATGAGACTCCAGCTCATACAGATAGTGACTAGGCTAAGGTTGCGAGAGCATGACTGGGGGCGGCGGGGAGCTCTTTCAGACGTGCTAACCAGAAAGTGCCTCTGGGGAGATTGGGAGCCCAGACCTGGGCAAGCTGGAGGACCTGCGGAGGAGCCAGCCAGACTGTAGGGGCAGAGGTGCAGCAGGGGCTAGTGCACCCAGTGAGAAGGCTGACGTGGCCACAGATGGCACGGGCAGAGGTCAGCCAGAGCTGGGCTGGAGCAGGATGTAAGAACAGATCCTGATGTCCATCTCATCCTAGGCCCGGTTCTGTTTATAATGTGTACTTGTGACTGGCTTAATGATCTGCCAGTGTTTACTTCCTAAGAAATCTAACTGGAGGACCACAGCAGGCTAAGCCACCACTTGGGATGCCAGCATCTCGTATCAGAGTGCTGGTTCCAGTCCCAGCTACTGCACTTCTGATCCAGCTCCCTTCTAATGCACCTGAGAAAGCAGCAGCAGATGGCCCAAGTTCTCAGGCCACATGGGAGACCTGGGTGGAGTCCTGTCCTGCTTTCAGCCTGGCCCAGCTCTGGCCACTGCAGTCGTCTGGGGATCGAGCCAGCAAATGGAAGCTCTCTCTTTCTGTTTCTCCCTCTCTCTCTCACTCTGGACTTTTGTCAAGAAAACAGTAACATATCAAGAGCATGAATGTAGAGTGTGTTCAGCCGAAACTTGTTATGGGTGTCTGCGAAGCTGCAGCAGTACTGGCGAGGAGTGACAGGTGAGAACTCTCGCTGCCAGGTGAACAGAGGCAAGCAGTGGACAGGAAGCCAGAGGGAAAACCCGTCCCCCAAATCTGACAGTCGCTGACCTCAGGGGCCCGGCACAAAGCAGCTTTGTGCTCAGCTGCCACCCCTCACAGGGGAAACCAGGTGTTGATTTTGAGTCCAGTCAGGTTAACTGGCAATTCAAGCAAAACTCAACTGCTTTGGAAAAAAGATAACAGAATTCATCTTCCAAAACAGTCAGCACAAAATTAGAAGCTATTAGTCATGTGAGGAAATTGGAAAGAATCAAGACAAAAAGGAATCAACAGAACCCACCCCCAAGACAACCGAACATTAGAACTGGCAGACAAGAACAGACAAGCAACTATTAGAAGCACATTCAAGGAGAAAAATATGAGTTTGTAGAAATAAGTTTATGTTGGTGGGAAAAAAATTAGATCCATGCAGTCTTTTAATCATGTGTGTTTCTGCAAACTTTTTAGTTTACTCTCATACAGTAATAATGAAAGAACAGATGGGAAATCTCTGGAGAAATAGAAACTGGAGAGAGAGAGAGAGAGAGAGAGAGAGAGAGAGAGAGAGAGAGAACCAAGTGGAAACTTGAGAAGGTACTTACCAAAACTGGCACAAGAAGAACCAAGTTCAAAACAGCCCGGTATCTACTTTTAAAAATGAATTTGCATCCAACAAAGAAAACTCCAGGCCCAGAAGACCTGACTTATAAGTCCTACAAAACATAAAAGAAAACTACCAGTCTCAGCCAGGCTCTTCCAAGAACGAAGGACAGAGGAGCACTTCCCATGCCGTGAGCTCACTGTTACCCAGGTACCAAAGCAAGGCTGAGACGCTGTGAGGTAAGAACTCCCAGACCCGTGTCCCTCTGAACACGGCAGTGAAAATCCTTAACAATCAGCAAGCACATCCCACTATACGTTATAAAAATAATGAATTGTGGCCAGCACCGCAGCTCACTAGGCTAATCCTCCGCCTGCGGTGCCGGCACTCCAGGTTCTAGTCCCGGTTGGGGCACCGGTTCTGTCCTGGTTGCTCCTCTCCCAGTCCAGCTCTCTGCTGTGGACCAGGAAGGCAGTGGAGGATGGCCCAAGTGCTTGGGCTCTGCACCCCATGGGAGACCAGGAGAAGCACCTGGCTCCTGGCTTTGGATCGGCGCAGCGCCGGCCGCGGCGGCCATTTGAGGGGTGAACCAACGGAAGGAAGACCTTTCTCTCTGTCTCTCTCTCTCATTAACTCTGCCTGTCAAAAAAAATAATAATTAATTGTGTCCATGTATCATTTATTTCAGCAATACCAGATTGGTTGAGCTTGAAGAAAACCAATGTAATTCACCACATTAAGAGAATAAAGGGGGGAAATCATATCTCATGAGATTAAGACAGAAAACCTGACAAAAGTGAACAACTATCATGACAAAACCTACTAGCAAATTTAGAAGATAGGAATTCTCTCCAGGTGACAACTGACACCAGGAAGTAGGCACAGGTAACTGATAGTGCATGGTCCCTGTGACGCTTTCTCCTCAGCATCAGGAACAGGGCAAGGGTGTCCATGTTGAGTCAGCATGGAGCTGACAATCCTCATTGGAGGAGCAAAGGCACACAGGGCAAAAAGAAGGGAAAGAAAATCTGTGGGTGCTTAAAGGAAGAGATATGAAATACAGTTGTCTGTTTTAAAGATTGTATAATCGTGCCCAGAGAAATCTACAAAAGAACAGCAATAAGTGAGTTAGCAAAGTCAAGTTACAAAGTTAACTTTGACTTCTATATCCTAGCAATGAATAATTGGAAAGTGAAATAAAAATTCATTGACAGAATAGAAGATACACAAGATTTAAAAAAACATAACAATACTAGAGACAGAAGGGGACCACACATTGCTGATGGAATATAAAATGTTACAGTTACTGCGGAGAATGTCTAGGAAACGTCCATCGCGTGCCCATGTCTTTTAGCCCAGCAATTCAAGTCCAAGGTTTTTACTAAAGAGAAATTTAAAAATTCGTCCATACAAAGCCTTACCAAATGTTCCTAAGAGCCAAAACCTGAAAACATTGCAAATGCCCACCAACAGGTAAATGGATAAGCAAACTGTAGTTTATTCAAACAATGAAATCCTCTTAGCAATAAATAAATAAAACAAAATATACATATAGCAGCACAGATGAATTTTGAAAAAATGCAAAGTGAAAAATGCAGCACAGTGAATTTTGAGAAAATCTAGACTCAAATAAGAGAACTCCATCCAGGTCTCCCACATGGGTGCCAGGGCCCAGGCACTTGGACCATCTTCTGCTTTTCCCAGGCCATCGGCAGGGAGCAGGACTGGAAGTACAGCACCAGGACTTGAGCCAGTGCTCGTATGAGATGCCTTGCAGCTGCTCTGCAGGTGGCGGCTTAGCCCACTGTGCCAAAATGTCGGCCCCTAGTCTATATTTCTATTTGTATAAAACTCTAGAAAGTGGAGATTGAAACTTTAAGACTGGGGTAAGGGGCACAGGGAGAGCCTGTGTAGAAGGTTCCGTGTCATGATGGTTCCTTTGACACGTCCATTGCACTTGTGTGTAAATCACACCTTTATAGAGTTGTTGAAAGATGAGGTAGCACAGGGCTGGCATAGTGGGTAAAGCCACCACCTGTGACGCCGGCATCCCTTTTGGGCGCTGGTCCATGTCGCAGCTGCTCCACTTCCGACCCAGCTCCCTGCAAATGTGCCTGGTAAAGCAGCAGTAGAAGATATCCCAAGTGCTTGAGCCCCTGCTGCCTCTATGAGAGACCTGGAGGAAGCTCCTGGCTCCTGGCTTCAGCCTGGCCCAGAGCTATCTGCAGAGTGAACCAGCACATGGAAGAGCTCTCTCCCTTGCTGTCTGTCCCTCCCTCTCTGTCACTCTGCCTTTCAACTAAATAAAATAAACCCTTTAAAAAAAAAAGATGAAGGCAGTGCACACAAATGCTAAATGAGGAGTTCAAACAATAGCATATGTGGTTTTTCACAAAGCAGATAAAATTGTAATGATCCATTAAGGAGAGAGAGGACACTGACAGGGCTTAAAAAACAAAACAAACAAGCAACTGAAGATGCAGAAAAAGGCAGCTCGGGCATGAAGGTGTCCGAAGCCGAGGATGCTTGAGTCAGCAGGATCGTGGTCTCGCTAGATGGAAGGAGGGAGTTGTGAGAGATCCCGGGGGAGGTGGGTCGTTAGCCACAGGGCTTTGGATTTTTGCAGGAAAGTGTAGGAGGCAAATGGTTCTGGAGTTGCTGAAGGAAGAATTGAAAGGAAAGGGCTTGAGAGGGTTGAGATTTGTGTGTCTGCAGTAGTCTTGCCTTGAGAAGATAAACAACTGACCTGGAGTGGCAAAGGCAGAAAAGGAAGGGGACACCGAATTGGAAGAGCCGACTGGAATGCTGAGGAGCAATTTAGACCCGGATTTGTGTCCAAGGAGAGAGCCAGCAATGATTGAATTTTAAAGTCTGAGTCTACCATCAGTAGAGAGGAGGAGGAGCCAGTCTGGGGAGGAAGGTGCCGACTCTGATTTTAGAAGCCAGTTGTTTGAGAAACTTACCCAGACCCTGACCCTCTCCTTACCCTTACCTTAAGACTGGTGTCAATGTCACTGCTGCCACCCAGGCATGTCTGAGCTCCTCTGAGCACTGACGCTCTGAGCTCCAAATGCCTGATCTACATTCAGTCTCCTTTGCCAATCTCCCCACATGGCACCGCACACCTTGCAAGTCAGGACTGTCTTTCACGGATCCCCCCGGGTGCTATGTGCTGTTCTAGCCTCTGAGGATTCTCCATTTCTCCCTGGCACATGGGAAGGGCTTACACGCATCTGCTTCATGAGCACTGAGTGCTGAGTTTGTGAGGACACTGGAACAGCCAAGGCAGCATGTTTCTCAGCAGGGGCCAGCGTCTGGTGCAGAAGGTGCTGCCTGGGACACCTGCGTCCCATGTAACAGTGCCTGGGTGGCAATCCTGGCTCTGCTCCCAATTCCAGCTTCCTACTGACACACAGCCTGGGAGACGCAAGGGGTTGGGTCCCTGCCCCTCACATGGGAGAGCTAGCCTGGGTTCTGCCTCCTGGCTTCCACCTGGCCCAACCCTGGCTGTTGTGGTCATTTGGGAAGTGAACCAGTGGATTAATTAATACAGTAATTTATTTTGAAAAGATATGTTTTAAGACAGAATGGCAAGACATGGAGACGTAGTCTGGGTAGGGATTTACATAAAAATGATAGTTGCGACTCTGATACGGGGCCCTGGAAGAGCTTGTAAGCCTTCTGTGGCACTGATGTCTTCATTGTGTACCTGGAAAACAGGTCCACAACGAGAAGCAGGAGCAACCAAGGAAGGGCATTCAAGCCTGGACCCCCATTAATCGGATGTACAAGCCTGGAATATTCAGGAGTTGGCTCTGCAGGGGACAGCTCAAAAAAATACTAACTTGTCTGGTGTTCGATGCCTGCATCTTCCTTCTCTGTACAGACCTCAGTGAACAAAGCGACGGCGTTTAGGGACGCAGGAGGAGAAATTCTAGGGACACAGCATCAGCCTGGGTGGTCTTTTCACCTGCTCCTTCACCCTGGCTGAGTCCTGCAGCTTGAATCTGGGCGCCATCCTCAGGAGGTCCGTGAGCTTAGACAGGTTACTTAGTCTCTCTGGGGCTGTGCCCAGCCATTCGCAAAACTGTGATTCTATACTCCATTTTTGCGGAGAGGACGGAGTGCAGCGGACAATGCAGCGCCCTTGGCACAGTGGCTGACACACGGTGAGCATCCTGCCCCTGTCGGCTAGAACAGGAAGGCACTGTGAAAGGCAGGGTGGACTCTGGGTGCTGCCTCTGCCACCTTCCTCATCCATGCAGCAGGAGGGAGTGGTGAGGACTAAAGGTCACCCACTTGGAACCGTGCCTGGCACGTGGCAGGCATGGTGCTGAGTGTCGGCTGGAATGGCCATCAACCCTTCCTGGTGTCCCGGAATGTCGAAGCTGCCCTCAGCTGTGCCCCGCCTCTGGTGGCCTCTCCTTTCGGTGGTGGTTCACTGACGTCCTCTACTGCGCTGCGGGGACACTAGATGGGGTTGCTGAGCTACAGCCCTAAGGACCGCAGGCAGCCGTCCGGGTTTGGGAGGGCAATGATCCAGTCCGTGCCTTTTTTGTGTTGTTCTGCAGATGAAGCACAGAAGGTCAGCGAAGTTGGCTGATGCAATCTCTGCCCGGGGCTGCCTCAGCAGGGCGGTGCCCCCTTCTCCGGCAAACCCAGCCGCACGCCCCTCAGTGGAGACTAAACTCCGAAGCTGCAGTCCCCGTCGGCCAACTGAGTGGATGTTCTAGCATCCTTGGAGCCAACCCAGCAGCCCTTGCAAGCTGCACAGGGCAGGAGCAGGCTGCCAGGAGAGCACGGCGTGCTCCGTCCACGGCTCCCGGCGCACAGTAGATGCTCTGTTACCGCCTGTGGAATGAATGGATGAATGACGCCTATGACCTTGCCGAAGCTCTAGAGGTGGCAAGTCTCCCAGCCCGAGCTCCAGTGCTCTGGGAAGGAGAGTCCTCCTGACACATTCCCTTCCTCTGTGTGTCCCTCCCCTTTTCCAAGTCTCCCTGGACATTTTAGAAAATTCACCCAGTCAAAATGCCTCCTGTTGTCAATGAGACGCTTAAGTGAGGCTATCTGTCCACACTCACCCAACAGGTTAGTGCCAGCACAGAGCCCGGAATCTGCTAAAAAAAAAAAAAAAAAAAAAAAAGCCGCTTCTAGAAACTCTGACTTCTTCTTCCTGTCATTTCTGTGTCCTTGACCTTTCCTTGGCCAGCCCTCCCCAGTTCATTACTCATTCCGATTGCTTCCCATTCACATCCTCCCTTTTCTTGATCCCAGTTCAGACAACTCATCTGTCTGCCACTGCAAGCCTCATCCACTCCGTGCACTCCCTGGCCCCCGAGGAGGCAAGCGCAGGTCCTGTCTCCCACTTGACCCAGCAGGCGTTGTTGCAGACTCCCCAAGGAGGCTGTCCCCACCCACCCACCAGCCAGCCTCAAGGCAGAAGGATCCCAGACATCTCGGATGCTCCCGGGGTTGTCCTGAGATGCCACCTGCAGTTCCAATCAGAGCCCAACAGACATGGTAGGCTCAGGGATAACAAAGCCCAGAGCAAGCCTTGAACAGAGGAGCCCTGGCCGGGCCCAGTGGCTTGGGGTGCTGCTCTGCAAACACCCCCAGGCAGCCACAAGCATGCGCAGTCAGGGACGGAGTCCTTGAGGCCCACCCCTTCCCTACAGCTCTGGGGACCCTAATGCTTCATTCCTGTCCTGACTCCACTGTCTACCATAGCGGATTATAAAAACGGTCCCAAAGTCTTCGTCTCTTGCGACGAAGTGTAATCTCCCTCTCTCTGCTCCTTGACCCAAGGGGCTTGCTTTGGCCTGTGGGACGTCAGCAAAGCTGTCACAGGTTGAGGTTTAAAGGTGCCTGAGCATGAGGCGTGTCCACTCGCTGTGCTGGCAGCCCTAGTGCTGCCACATGCAGGAGCCCCAGCTGGCCACACAGAGAAGCAGACAGACCAGCGAGGAGCCGACCAGCAGCCACGTGAGCTCTCCTGCCTGGGACCCATGTGCTGGCAGCCACCTGGCCACCCCATGAAACGAGACGATGAATGACGTGCTAGGGCTGGTTGCTCTGTAGCAGGCATTTCCCGACATCCAGCAGGTAAAAACTCCCCAGGGAAAAGGCAGCCACATTCCAGAAGGTCTTACTGTGGACCCAGAATTGGTATTTGGAATCCTGGGGAATCCCCTTCCCTCCTTGTCATAACCCTCATCTCCCTCCTCCACCAGGACCTCTGTGATGTTAGATGAAATAAGACCAACTGCAGGTGCACACTTAAATATCCTCACCCCAGCAATCTTCCTCAAATGATGTGTCAGGGTGGGCATATGGCCTAGTGGTTACGACGCCCACACCCCACCCTGGAATACCGAGGATCCAGTCCCAGCTCCAGCCCTTGGCTCCAGGATCACTTCCTGGGAAAGCAGACCCTGGAAGGCAGCTTGGGTGTCTGCCGCCCACACGGGAGTTCCGGATTGAGTTTCCAGCACCCAGCTTTGGCCTGTCGTAGGGCTTTGGAGAGTGAGCCACAAGATGGAGGCTTTGTCTTCCTGTCTCTATCTCGTCCTTTCTGTCCTTCAAATCAATCAAGTAATTAACATTCAAACAATAACTCCTGTTGAATTTATAAACTGTGTTAAGCCAGAGTCATTTCCCTCACAGGTCCTGGAGTCTCTGGTGGGAAGGCTGTCTTTCTGTCCTCGGGCTCCACGGTTTCAGATGCAGACCACTCCTCACTCCCTAATGGGAGTGACCAGTACCTCCAATTCTGGTCAGGCCTAAAAGTCTTTTATCCAATTATGCCAACATCTCCTTGTTGGCAATTTTTCATCCTTTCGGACTGAGAAGGGAACCTCAAAATCACATCACAGCCAAACTCCAACACCACCCCCAGGATTCCAAATACCAATACTGGGTCCACAACAAGACCTTCTAGAAGTTTCTTTTGAGTACTCTCTCCAAGACTCACCTCTCAGCAGCAAAATGAATGCTTCTTTAGTCAATCAACAAACCTGGGATAAAACTGAGAATCAGTTTTTGCCTTCACAGATCTTACATCAGTTTAAAAAAAATCTTTACATAAATTCTGATCCTTCCAATTGCCATGATGAACATAGATGCAAAAATCCTCAACAAAATACTAGTCATTCAAATCCAACAACACATCAGAAATATCATCCACCAGGACCAAGTGGGATTTGTCCCTGGTATGCAGGGATGATTCAACATTTGTAAATCAATCACTGTGATACACCACATTAACAAACTGAAGAACACAACCATATGGTTACCTCAATAGATATAGAGGAAGCATTAGATAAAATACAACTTCCTTTCATGATGAAAACCTTAAGCAATTTGGGTATAGAAGGAAAATTCCTCAACATAATCAAGGCAATCTATGACAAACCCAAAGCCAGAATCTTACTGAATGGGGAAAAATTGGTGGCATTCTCATTAAGATCTGGAACCAGACATAGATGTCCACTCTCACCACTGCTATTCAATATAGTCCTGGATGTTTTAGCCAGAGCCATTAGACAAGAAAAACAAATCAAATGGATACAAATTGGGAAGGAGGAAGTCAAACTATCCTTATTTGCAGATGACATGATTCTATATATAGACACTATTCTATATATAGGGGATCCAAAAGACTCCACAAGAGACTACTGGAAGTCATAAAAGACTTTGGTAAAGTTGCAGGATATAAAATAAACACACAAAAATCAATAGCCTTTGTATACACAAATAATTCCACAGCTGAGAAAGCACATTTTTTAAAAGATTTTATTTATTTGAAAGTCAGAGTTACACAGAGAGGAGAGGCAGAGAGAGAGAGAGAGAGAGAGAGAGAGAGAGAGGTCTTCAATCTGCTGGTTCACTCCCCAATTCACTGCAACGACCGGAGCTGCACCCATCCGAAGCCAGGAGCCAGGAGCTTCTTCTGGGTCTCCCATGCGGGTGCAGAGGCCCAAGGACTTGGACTATCTTCTACTGCTATCCCAGTCCATAGCAGAGAGCTGGATTAGAAGTGGAGCAGCCAGGTCTTGAACCAACACCTATATGGGATGCCGGCACTTTAGGCCAGGGCATTAACCTGCTGTGCCACAGTGTCAGCCCTAAGAAAGCACTTTTAAGATCAGTCCCATTCACAATAGCTCCAAAAAGAATTAAAATCTTTAGAATTAATTTAACCAAGGATGTCAAAGATCTCTACAATGAAAATCACAAAACATTAAAGAAAGACATAGAAGAAGATATAGAGAAGTGGAAAACTTCTCTTGAATATCATCAAAATGTCCATAAAACCAAAAGCAATTATAGATTCAATGTGATCCCAATCAAAATACCAACAACAATCTTCTCAGATATAGAAAAAAATGATGCTAAAATGCATATGGAAACCCAAGAGACCCCAAATAGCTAAAGCAATCTTAAACCACAAAACAAAGCTGGAGGCATCACAATACCAATGTGATACAATACCAATACAATGTGGAGACTTGTGGAGATCTCAAGACATACTACAGGACAGTTATAATCAAAACAGCCTGGTACTGGCACAAAACAGATATATAGGCGCATGAAACATAATAGAAATTCCAGAAATCAATCCACACAATCTACAACCAACTTATCTTTGACAAAGGAGCAAAAATCGATCCCTGGAGCAAAGACAGTCTCTTCAACAAATGGTGCTGGGAAAACTGGATTTCCACATGCTGAAGTATGAAATAAGACCCCTACCTTACACCTTACAAAAAATCCACTCAAAATGGATCAAAGACCTAAATCCATGACCTGATACCATAAAATTACTGGGGAACATTGGGGGAAAACCTACATGACATTGGCACAGGCAAAGAGTTCTTGGAAAGGACCCAAGAAGCACAGGCAATCAAAGCCAAAATTCACAAGTGAGATTACATCAAGCTGAGAAGCTTCTGCACTGCAAAGGAAACACTCAGCAAAGTTAAGAGGTGACTGATAGAATGGGAGAAAATATTTGCAAACTATGCAACTGGTAAAGGATTAATTTCCAGAATCTATATAGAGCTCAAGAAAATCAACAACAAGTGGGCAAAGGACTTAAGCAGGTATTTTTCAAAAGAGGAACTCCAAACGGCCAACAGACACATGAAAAAATGCTCAGGATCACTAGCTGTCAGGGAAATGCAAATCAGAACCACAATGAGATTTCACCTCACCCCCATTAGAATGGTTTTCATACAGAAATCAACAAACAACAAATGCTGGCAAGGATGTGGGAAAAAGGTGTCCTAATCCACTGTTGGTGGGAATGTAAACTGGTGCAGTCACTGTGGAAGACAGCATGGAGATACCACAGAAAGCTGAATATAGACCTACCATGTGACCCAGCCATCCTACTCCTGGGAATTTACCCAAACCAAAAAAAACAGCATATGAAATAGTTATTTGTACCCCATTCATTGTTCATTGCAGCTTAATTTAAAATAGCTAAGATATGGATTCAACCCAGATGTTCATCAACTGAAGACTGGATAAAGAAATTATGGTTTATATACATTTATATACATTATGGAATACTATACAGTGGTAAAAAATGAAATCCTGTCATTTGCAAAAAAAATGGATGCCACTAGACACTATTATACTTAGTGAAATAAGTCAGTCTCTAAAAGACAAATACCACGTGTTCTTTCTGACCTGTGATAACTAACAGGGAATCTAAAAGGTAATCTATAGGAGTGAAATTGACATTTTATGACATAATGATTTTGAACAGCCCTTGTCTTGACTGTTGAGGAACAATGCTTTTTGTTGTTGTTTTTACATTTTTCTTCCTCCTATTTATTGATCCCTCTACTTAGTAAAGGGTTACTCTTTTATAAAGTTCACTGAAAATAGGTCTTTGCAAAAAATAAGAAAGGGAATGGGAGAGAGAGGAGGAAAAAGAGTAGAGGGAGGTACGATGGGAAGAATCGCTATGTTCCTAAATTTGTATATATGAAATGCATGGAGTTTGTGTTCCTTAAATAAAATTTAAAAGATTCTGGTCCTTTTTTGTTAGAATGGCCTCTGGGGGGAGAGGGGGAGTTGATGAATTTGAGAGGGATGGGAACTCCCGCATAGTACCTGTCCTGCACTTTCTCACCCCAACCTAAGGCATCACAGAAAAGTGGGAGCAACTGCACCGCATTCTTTGTTTCTAAAACTGGTAAAGCACAGCCGTGCCAGGGAGATGCGGCAGCAGAATTTATGGCAGTGTGGGCAGCAGCCCCTCCCAGGTCCATCGCCGTGACTCACCCACTCCAGTCTACATCGCTGCAAATCGTGGGGAAACCACGCACTCCGGCTTTGACTGCATTATGCTTTGCTGCTGGAATCCTCTCAGCTCAGTGCAGGAAAAGAATTTCGCGTGGATGCTTTCCAAACCTAAAATAAGCCATCTCCTGGATTCTGCACCAAACTGAGGGAAAACAAAGAGACCCTCTTAGTTTGAGAAGCTCAGTGTCAGAAAGAGGCGTCTGGGGCGCGAGGCTAGCAGTGTCCTAATTTTAACGATATTTCCCTGTTAATAGAGGCAGAAGAACTCTCAGTGTGGGAGATCAGGACAAAACACACATGAATGAATCAACAAAAGTCACCCGCTACTCCAGGACAAACTGTGAGGAGAATCCGCTGTCCTCCGCCTGAGGCAAAAGGGTGATGGCTGGAGGCGCGACAGGGACACGCGGCGCTGCTGGTGTTTCCCACTGCATGGTAAGGAGGGGTTGCCGAGCCCCGGCTGGACCAGGCTGCCGATCTGCAGTCGGCTCCTGTGCTTGTCACTGCCTGGCACGGCCCCCAGTCCTGAACCCACACATGTGCCTCCCACAGCCGCTTAGCCAGTTTCTGGGTTTAACTGTACTTTCTTTTTTTTTTTTTTTTCTTAAAGAATCTTGGCAGAGACAGAGATTCGTAAATACTTCTTTTATTTATCTATTTGACAGGCAGTGCAACACAGAGAGGGAGAAAGAGAAAGAGAAAGAGAATGAGCCCCTGTCTATTGGTTTACTCTCCAAACGCCCACAACAGCCAGGGCTGGGTCAGACTCATGCTTCCAGCCCAGAACTCCATCCAGGTCTCCCTTATGAGTGGCAGGAATTAAAGGGTGCGTATCAGCAGGAAGCCGGGCCAGAAGCAGAGCCAGCACTCAAACCAGCCCTCCACTGTGGAATCTGGGCATACTAAGTGGCAGCGCAACTGGCTGCACCACAGTGCTTGCCTCTGACTGTCGCATTTGTAATGGAGTCATTGACAGGCTCAGCTTGGATCAGGAATCCAAACAGTGCCCACTCACCTTCCACTGGAAGGGTGGGATCACTCGGTACAAGTGTAGCAGCCTAACGATCTTACGTAGGGGAAGGGTTACTGAGGGCTAAGGCTGTGGATGGGACAGATCATTCCAGAAGACTGCATAGGAAAGAAAAGGCTGGCATCTGATAAACGTAGAACCATCCAGACTTCCTCACTGCTAACAGCTGAGTGTTTCCTTAGTTGACACACCATTTACAGCAGTAAAGGGTATGCATATTATACAGTTGATGTGCAGGTAGCTTGGAGCCCAGAGCTTTTGGCTTAGGAATATATCCTCAGTGTTCCTCTTAGTATTGCATTCCTCCAGAAGTGCTTGGACAGTACCCTATTAGGGATATCCTAATTGGGTGTACCCCGGACACACAGTAATGATTTGTCATGCTGAACAGCTTACATTTCAGAGTGAAAAGTCTTTCTTTACCATTTAGCCCAAATGTGACGCTGGAAGGACATTTTCAGCTAAGTTGCCCCAGATGTTTCGTGGTTACTCAGGAAAGCAAAACAAAACATGTTTTCCCTGCTGAGTGAAAACCCAATGTAAGCTGGCTTCAGCAGCTGGACTGGGGATTGCGAAACGGGATTGTTCTGGCCGCCCTCCATCTGTTAGTACCCCCACCCCACCCCACCCCACCCCACCCCACGGGAGGAGGACAATCAAGCCAAAGAGAAGGGAAAACACAGCGCTCTCAAGTTCAAGTTCCGAGATAGGGTGCATCAGGAGGGTGGTGCGAGTCCTCAGGCACGTTCATAGGGTGGGGCTCAAGGGACATGGCCCCAGGGCCCCTCTCCAAGCAGCTCGTCCAGGCCAGGGTCTCGGCACTGTGGCAGGTGTCCTGGAGAAACCAAGCAGCAAAACGCCTGCCCATATGGGGCTGATGCTGTGGCAAAGTGAGTAAATCCGCCACCTGCAGTGCCAGCATCCCATATGGGCGCCGGTTCGAGTCCCGGCTGCTACAATTCCCATCCAGCTCTCTGCTGTGGCCTGGGAAGGCAGTAGAAGATGGCCCAAATCCTTGGGCCCCTGCACACACGTAGGAGACCTGGAAGAAGCTCCTGGCTCTTGGCTTCGGATCGGCACAGCTCCAGTCTTTGCGGTAATCTGGGGAGTGAACCATAGGATGTAAGACCTCCCTCTCTCTCTGCCTCTGCCTCTCTGTAACTTTGCCTTTCAAATAAATTAATTTTTTTAAAAAGAGGCCTTTCTGCGAACACGTTGCCTTCCTCACTGGGACAGCACTGGGCCTGGTCTCCCGGCGCGTGGGGAGAATGCGTCCTGGGTTTGGTGTTGGACCGCGGCCGTGTAAGTGTGTATGTGGGCCCCAGCCCAGCGACCTCCAGCGAGTCGCTCCATGCGTGGCCACGGACCCCTGCGGCTGCTGCAAGCGTCAGACCAGGGCCATCCCAGCACCGGAGCTGCTCCCCGTTCCCCTCTGCGGCGCGTGCTGTGCCGTCCCCAGTCCCACCGTCCAGGGTGGGACACAGAAGCGCGCTGCGAGGGGAGGGGCAGTGGAGGATGGCCCAAGTGTTTGGGCCCTGCACCCGCATGGGAGACCAGGAGGAAGCATTTGGCTCCTGGCTTCGGATCAGTGCAGCGCCGGCCGTGGCTGCCAGTTAGGGGGTGAACCAACGGAAGGAAGACCTTTCTCTCTCTCACTATCTAACTCTGCCTGTCAAAAAAAAAAAAAAAAAGAGTGCTTCCCACCCTGGCCAGGCCTTCCTTGGAGAGGAGACAGAAAGCAGCGAGCACGCACTGGGATGTGGTGTCTTCCACTGGGTCTACCCCGTCCTCAGCACCGGGACTTCAAGTTTCTAGCCCTTCAAGGTTCCGGCCCAGAGCAGCCTGCAGCTGAACCCTGAGAGCCAGGCACTTCACACTCCTTCAGTTCCACGCCCAAGATTCGCAACTGGCCCAGAAGATTCGCAACTGTATGCTGTCCATATACATATATATAAATTGTTATTTATTTGAAAAGCAGAGTTACAGAGAGGGGGAGACAGAGAGTGAGATCTCCATCAGCTGGTTCACTCCCCAAATGGCTGCAATGGTCAGGGCTGGGCCAGCCGAAAGCCAGAAGCCAGGAGCTTCTTCCAGGTCTCCCACCATGGGTGCAGGGGCCCAAGCACTTGAGCCATCTTCTGCTGCTTTCCCAGGAGCATTATCGGGGAGCTGAATCGGAAGTGGAGCAGCTGGGACTCAAACTGGCACCCATACAGGAAGTCATAGGTGGTAACTTACCGGCTGTGCCACAATGCCAGCCCTGAGGACACTCGTTCAATGGCTCTCAGGATCTCAGTTCTGTACAAGGGGCAGAGAACTGAATGGAAACAATAGTTTGGTTCCCACCTGATCTAAGTGAACTTTCCTAGAGTGTGCCTGCTGTCCCTAGAGCCCCGGGCAGGCTGAGGGTCCCCTGTCCCTGATCCCTACCCTTCCTGTGCAGAGATGGAGCACTTGGTAGGTCAGGTCTGCACTGGTCTGGAGGTCAGTAAAGGCTGCAGCCCTTGCACAGGACACTTGTCACAGTTTCCACGTGGGAGCCCAATCCAGGAAAACTGCAGAAGTTGAGTGTGTGGTTATTACGAGAGGCTGCGGGCTCACTATTTAAAATTTATTACCTGTGCATTCAGAAAACAGATGCTAAATCCCACGTAATTCATTCAGTTCTGAAATATGTTGACACCACTCAGTTGAGTAAATATTTCCTAACACTTGACATGCAGCAGGACCACGGGGAAGCAGTGAGATGAGAGTGATGAGGAAGATACACATTTCCGTCTCTTCACGGGGTTTGCTACCTATTGGCAAATTTAGACCACAAACACATGATGAGGCAGGTCTAGCCTTGTGGCACGGTGGGTTAAGGTGCAACTTGTGACCGATACCAGCATCCCACATGAGCATGAGTTCGAGTCCCTGCTGGTCTGTCTCCAATCTAGCTCCCTGCTAATGCTGGGAAGGCAGCAGATGGTGGCTTAAGTTCTTTGGCCTCTGCCACCCATGTGGGAGACCCTGATGGAATTCCAAGCTCCAGGGTTTGGTCTGGTCCAGTCCTGGCTGTTGTGGCTATTTGTGTAGTAAAACAGAGATGGAAGATCTCTCTCTCTCTCTCTCTCTCTCTCTCTCTCTCTCTCTTTTGTTCTGCCTTTCAAAAGAAAAAAAAGTCCTACAAAATGGTAACCACAGGATGCCAGGAACTGAGTAGTGACTGCATAATATCAGATATTCTCCCCCCACCTTTTTTTTTAGTGCTTTACCCTGTGCCTCAAAGCATTTAAGTGAATGTCCAGGTCAGAGCTGCCTGCCTCTGGGGGCCCCGGCTTACCCTCTGGCCTGGGACATTCATGGTGTGGGCTCTGAAACTCATTTATGTAAGGGAAACCATACCCTCCTCAAACCAAGACAGGTTGGTTGCCCTTCATGCCTCAGGGCAAGTCTGGGGCAGAGTCCTCTGGGTTTTGTCTCCCCAAGCCTTGGTTCTCGAAGATAACTAACAAGAATGCTTCAAAGAGTCGATGCGGTAAAGCGACAAGAACAGCAGCACAAAGACACGGGGACAGCTCTCGATGAAAGTAAACCAGGACATAAGCAACAGCTTGATCTGTGGCTCTCCACTGGATCCTGGTTTTCTTTTTAAGCATAAAAAGCATTCGTGGGCTGGACCATTCAGGAGAGACTTGAACATGTTCTGGGTATTAGATGACTTTATGGGGCTACTGATATTTTTGGTTAAGCTGGCAAATGTCCTTATTTTTAGAAGATATCATTGGTTGTATTTAGAGGTGACAAACTTTTACCCATTTTTTAATCCAGAGGAATGTATAAGGGTGTTCATTTGATTATCATCCAAACTTTCTGTATTTAGGAATATATTTAAGAGTTTGAGGAAGGAAGTGGCTAAAACCACAGAGCAGAGTTTGAGTTCTAGAAACTTCTCTTGGGCAGGTAAAGGATTTTCCCCCAGAGGAGCAGGAGAAAAATAGGAACCAGGTATCTGCATGTGCCCATGCCAGGCGCCTGGGGTCAGGGATGACAGAAAACACCCCTTGGACACCTCTGATGGTGATGTGGGCACCTCAGGAGACAGATTCCTGGGCTCTGGGTTTATCCAAGCCCCAGTGAGAGCAGGATTCCAGGCTCAAAGCAAGACTCGATCTCCATCACCCCAGAGAGTGGCACTTTCTCCACCTCTGAGTCGATGGCTTGCATTGAATGCCCTGAACTAAATCCACTGCATCCAGAAAGGCCCACCCAAGCGACCACGTAGCTGGGACTCAGAGACTACTGGTAGGAGCAGCTGGGTAGGGAGGAGGGCACAAATTCCTGGCACTGCTAGAGGGCAGGAGCCTGGTATCTCGGAGTCCAGAGATGCTCCGTACAGCTCGAGGGAGGACAGGAGTGACCTGAGTGGAGGAGCAGAAGGCGCCAGACCACCCAGACAAGCCCAGAAGACCCTGTCTGCAGGCTCTTGCTCCCTCCCTGCCAACACCATGACCCTGCCCTGCTCCATGCTCAGGCCCTACCATCTTCAGATGCTCAGCTGGGACTGCAGACAAAGTCACTCAGATTCCACACCAGGCTCTTGCAGAACAGGTACCAGAGGGGAAGCAGCAACATTTTCTGATCCTGTCACCCACAGGCTGGGGGCTCTCTCTGTGCCCTCAGCCCTGCAAGGCACCAACAACCGGTCAGTCCCTAGCACTGTTAAGCATGGAGGGGATTTCCTGGGGGTCTCCACAGTGTTCCTAGCCAAGCCTAACCTGTCACCCCTGGTGCCTGCAAAGAATTCTTCCTCTGCAAGGCAGTGCCAGTCGCCTGGGCACTGGTGACACCTCCTGGGCAGAGCCATGGCCCCCCGACAGCACGGGGGTCCCAGATTTGTGTGATATTGCTTGTTGATGCCCAGAGAGCATCTCCCGCCTTTTGTGCCGTCTCAGTCTGTAGGGTCCCAATGTCATATTCCCTCCGATCACATTGTCTGTAGGGGCACAAGGAAAGGTACAGTTCCATTTCAGTGCATGGTCCCCTGCTGCCTGGGGGATTCACACACATAACCACAGGTGCCAAGGGTTGGGCACGGCCTTGGTCCACAGGCAAACAAATACGCCCTACATGGGTCTGCCTCTTCCATCACTGGACTGTGGGACAGTGGCGTCTTTGTCAGTGGGTCAGGCTCATGCGGTGCCTGGCTCCCACTTGCCTGGAGTGACACTTCAGCTGGGAGGAGCTGTGGCCACTCATGATGAGATTTCTGGGTCAGTTCCTGGTTCTCTGAATGTGCCAACCCCGTCTGACCCCTGCAGAGCTCATTAGTGGGGCTCATATTGAAATGCACCCCCTTATCTTCCACTGGGAAGGGCTCTCGCATCCCAGGTGGCCTGGGTCTGGCTTGCAGAAGGCGCTGCATGGATGATTTTGTTACAGGCCTTCAGCCAATGGTCACTAAACTCCAGCTCGAGGGACAGAACCCCCTGGGGACACTGTTGAAAATGCAGATTCTCGGGCCCCACCCTCGGAGTCCCGGTTCCTCAGATCTGGGGTGAAGGCCCAGGAACAAGCATTTTTGCAACCTCCCAGGTAATCAGTTGGTCCCCAGTCTCACTCTGCTTCCACTTCCACCTCGGGAGCTTTGATCCAGGGCTTCTGCTAGTCTTCCTCGGTGAGCTAGAAATGGGCGTTCCTGCCTTGAGCTGCACTCAGCCCAAGGCCAGGGCGGCAGCTTTGGGGAGCGGAGCTCAGGCAGTAGTTCCACACCTCCGCAGAGCATCCTGGCGCTGTGCACGGCTTGCACACCTGGCTCTGAAGCCTGCTCCTGCGGCTGAGCCCTTGCAGATTCCCAGGACGGCAGCCTGCGGCAGCAGAGTCCTGCAGAAGGCTGTCCCTTCCAGTGCCCCCATCTCCAGGGTCCGTGGGTCACGTCTGAGTCATTTTACAAAACTGAGTACAGCACAGGGCCTGATATTCTGTGCATACTTAGACAAACAGCCACCGGAGTACATCAGAACTCCTCTCGACCTCTGGGGCAGGCGTCATGGTGCAGCAAGTTAAGCTACTGCCTGGGACACCGGCACTCTGTTAGACACCTGTGTGAGTCCCAGGACTCAGCTGCTGATCCAGCTTCCTGCTAACGCACCAGGGAAGGCAGCGTCCCTGCCACCCATGTGGGAGACCGGGATGGGGCCCCAGCCTCCTGGTTTGGGCCTGGCCCAGGCTGCTGTGGGCACTGGGGGAGTGAACGAGCAGAGGGATATCTCCGAGTCTGTCTGTCACTCTGCCTTCCAAGTTGCCGACAGCATGGAAATCGGATCTCTTGCTGGGCACAGAGGGTCCCCACCCTTCCCTTTAATGGTCGACCTGGCCCCAGTTTCAACACATTAATAGTCCGTTCCAAGTTCTTGGTTTCCAACCCTAGTGCCAGGCACACTCAAAAATACTGATTCCAAATGATTCAAAAAATGACAGTTACAGGAAACGCCCTCCAGGGTTGAATTTCTGCTTCCCACTGATCTCAGACCATCCCGATGCTCTGTTCATGTATTTCCTTTTGTTTCTTTCCTTGGGAGCTATGACAAATGAATGAATGAATGAATGAATGAGCCATCTCCCATTTCAAGTTCATGCATCATGCAAAAGAGAGCCCTCCAGATTTCAGGGAAATAAGAGGTGCCAACTGCAGGCTGACGTCACAGTTCTGTTTGGAGACTTGGCTGATCATCTCAGCGGTGAGCAAACCCCCACAACACTCCACACCGGACGTGGCGGGCTGGCCTGCCCCTGCACCAGGTCTGGGGAGGAAGGAGCTGGAAGCTTCACCATGACACATCGGAAGGGCTGTGCGGGAAAGACTGAGCAAACCAGAATCATGTGTGTGCTCAGCGGAAGGCACTCTGCCGGGCAGAGTGCGCTGCCACAGAGTGGAAGGAGAGGCCCTTCCCGTAAGCCTGCTGGGACTCGTGATGGGCCCGCCTCTTCCCACAGAGTACTCCGATGCAGATGATGGTTTCGGTACGTCCCTCCCCCAGCCGTCAACTGCTACACATGAGATCACGTGGTCTGTCTTACACATGCTGGGCCAGGGCTGGTGCTGTGGGTGGAAGGTTGAGCTTCTGCCTGTGGCGCCGGCATCCCATATGGGCACTGGCTGCTCCACTTCCAATCCAGCTCCCTGCTTGTGTGCCCGGGAAAGCAGTGGAGGATGGTCCAAGTGCTCGGGCCCCTGCACCCACGTGGGAGACGTGGATGAAGCTCCTGGCTTCAGCCTGACCCAGCCCCAGCGGCTGTGGCCATTTGGGCAGAGAAAACAGCAGATGGAAGATTTCTCTCTCTCTCTCTCTCCTTGTTTCTCTGTAACTCTGACTTTCAATTAATAAATACACCTTAAAAAAAACCAACATAGGCCAGTATATTTGTAGTCTAAGGGCATATAAATTCAGTTTTTCAAAACTTGAATCAAATGAGACATCCAGCAACATCAGTTCTCAGCAAACACACCCAGAATCTGTATTTTCAAGAGTCTCATGCCACCATGTTGTCCTAGCAGGTTAAGCTGCTGCCTGTGGGCGGAGTCCCAGATGCCCTACTTCCAATCCAGCTCTCTGCTAATGTGCCTGGGAGGGCAGTAGAAGATAGTCCAAGCGCTTGGGCCCCTGTGCCCATGTGGGAGACCCGGAAGAACCTCCTGGCTCCCACCTGGCCCAGCTCCAGCCACTGTGGCTATTTGGGGAATGAATCGGCAGATAGAAGATCTCTGTCTCTCTCTGCTTCTTCATCTCTGCCTTTCAAATAAATAAATACATAAAGATTTAAAAAAGAAAAGAAAGCTCCCTGGGGGACGCTGATGATCAGACATTTGGAAATATTGAGATAAGGTGGGTATGAATTCCTGATACACTGTTAAACTGGCACACCTGGGAGCAATAATCTCTGCTGTGTGTGTGTTTTTTTTTTAAGATTTTATTTATTTATTTGAGAGGTAGAGTTACAGACAGTGAGAGGGAGAGACAGAGAGAAAGGGCTTCCTTCTGTTGGTTCACTCCTCAGAGTGCCGCAACATCCAGACCTGTGCCGATCCAAAGCCAGGAGCCAGGAGCTTCTTCTGGGTCTCCCACGTGGGTGCAGGGGCTCAAACACTTGGGCCATCTTCTACTGCTTTCCCAGGCCATAGCAGAGAGCCGGATTGGAAGAGGAGCAGCCGGGACTCGAACCGGCGCCCATGTGGGATGCCTGCACCGCAGGAGGAGGATTAATTTACTGAGGCACTTTGCCGGCCCCAACCCTGCTGTTTTGAGACGCAATGGGTCTGGCCTAGTGAAATTCAGGGACTGTGCTTACCAGCCCAGAGGCGTGGCCTGAGCGTCTTCGCAGGTGCATGGGGCTCCCTGGGTCCTGGCCACCGTGGTTGTGCGAAGCTGGCTGGGGAGGTGGTGTCCCTGACCTGACGCTGCAGCTTCCAGGTGGAGAGACCCACGGCTGCCAGCCGCTCTGGGGAACAGGAGAGCCGGAGCTCGCTCTCCTTCCCCTTTCCACTGTCGGATGGCTTCTGTCAGAAGAGAAATGTGACAGAAAAGACCCAGGTTCCCGCCAGCACCCACGATGAGGGGCTGTCCGTGCAGGCCCATGTGACTCTTCCTGTTTCTGGAGCTTCTCCTGGCTTCCTGATCTCAAAACCTCCTGCTGGCCGGGGCCCTACTCCTGCAGAGTGCTGGTGTGAATACTGGCTGGTGTGAATACTGGCTCAGAGCGCAGAACTGACAGCTTCATGAGCAGGCTCGGGATTTCTCACTTTTCTCCAGTCTCTGGGCCACCGGCAGGAGGTAGAGTGGCGCTCAACTGAAAGCTGAGAGTGAAAAGGCGGCGGTGAGGTTAGAACCCCTGGTGATCCAGGCACCGCCTGTATGTGTCCCCGTGGATCTGAGGGCACACTGTGTGCAGAGCTCTCTGTGTGTGTCCCCGTGGATCTGAGGGCACACTGTGTGCAGGGCTCTCTGTGCGTGTCCCCGTGGATCTGAGGGCACACTGTGTGCAGGGCTCTCTGTGCGTGTCCCCGTGGATCTGAGGGCACACTGTGTGCAGGGCTCTCTGTGCGTGTCCCCGTGGATCTGAGGGCACACTGTGTGCAGAGCTCTCTGTGTGTCCCCGTGGGTCTGAGGGCACACTGTGTACAGGGCTATGTGTCCCTCATGTATCTGAGGACACACTGTGTGCAGGGCTCTATGTATGCATCTCCGTGGATCTGAGGGCACACTGTGTGCAGGGCTATGTGTCCCCCATGTATCTGAGGGCACACTGTGTGCAGGGCTCTCTGTGTGTGTCCCCGTGGATCTGAGGGCACACTGTGTGCAGGGCTCTCTATGTGTCCCCGTGGATCTGAGGGCACACTGTGTGCAGGGCTCTCTGTGCGTGTCCCCGTGGATCTGAGGGCACACTGTGTGCAGGGCTCTCTATGTGTCCCCGTGGATCTGAGGGCACACTGTGTGCAGGGCTCTCTGTGCGTGTCCCCGTGGATCTGAGGGCACACTGTGTGCAGGGCTATGTGTCCCCCATGTATCTGAGGGCACACTGTGTGCAGGGCTCTCTGTGTGTGTCCCCGTGGATCTGAGGGCACACTGTGTGCAGGGCTATGTGTCCCCCATGTATCTGAGGGCACACTGTGTGCAGGGCTCTCTGTGTGTCCCCGTGGATCTGAGGGCACACTGTGTGCAGGGCTCTATGCATGCATCTTCGTGGATCTGAGGGCACACTGTGTGCAGGGCTATGTGTCCCCCATGTATCTGAGGGCACACTGTGTGCAGGGCTATGTGTCCACCATATATCTGACACACACTGTGTGCAGGGTGTTACTCGGTAAGGCGACGGCCTCAAGCTCTTGTGCACCTTGGCTTCCTCGAGGGCCGATTCTGGGCCACCGGCTGGACGGCAGCGCATCTGCATTTCCACCAGGCTCCCGGTCAGGGAAGCCACTGTCCCGTGGACCACACTTGGAGAACCTACGTTGTGCGCTTGGCTGAGTCCCCGCTTTAGAGGACACTGCACGTCTGGTGACGCCCGGGGCATCCTGGCTGCCTGGAGGGGTGCGTGGCGCCGGGAGCGCGCGGTCCGGGGGTGCGCGGAAGGCGCTCAGGGGCGGGGACTCGGGGCGGGGCGAGGACCGCCCCGCCCCGTCGCCCCGCCCCGAGCACTCGCCCCGCCCCCTCGCACCCCCGCCGCTGCCCGCCGCGGTCCTGCCGCCCCCGCCCGCCGCAGTCCGGCCCCGGGAGCCATGGCCGAGCCGGGCGGGGAGGCCGCACCCGGGCCCGGGCCTCCGGTGCAGATCCGCGTCGCCATCCAGGAGGCCGAGGACGAGGAGCGACCGCCGGACGGGGAGCGGCTGCCAGTCGGGGAGCGGCGCGCGGGGCGCCCGGCGCGGTTCCTGAGCCCCGGCTGGGGCAGCGGCGGCGAGGAGGAGCCGGGCCGCGGGCGCAGGTAGGCGGCGGGGTCGGAAGCCGGGCCTGCCCCTCCACTGAGGCACCCCGCGCGACCCCGCAGCTCGCCCGGCCGGGCCCTCATTCCTCGTCCGAGCCGTGTCCTGGCCCGCCGCCCCCTCCCCGACCCCGACCTCGCTGCCTGCACTGCCTGGCCTGGACCGGCGCGCTGGGGGCTCCAGAGGAGGGGTCGCCCTGGAGACTGGGGACTGAGGCCCGGTCCCCTTCCTTCTCGGTCCCAGCGGCATTCCCACCTGAGCCGGAGAGCGCGTCGCATCTGGCAACCTGGGGCTGGGGTGCTGGGGTCCTTGTCCGGGTACAGTGGCCGAAGTCCTGGGATGGACCCCGGGGCTGGGGTGCTGGAGCCGGGTCCTGGGGTGGGCCTTGCGGACCTGGGTAGCATCTGCCTAACTCTGCCTCAGGGCCTGCGCCTCGGCCTGTGCCACACTGCGGGGCTGCAGACCCTGGCTGCTGGGGGCAGCGGCCCTGAGGAGCATCCCTGGAGAAGAGGGCGGCAAGGACAGACGAGCAGATTCCGGGGGAGGCCAGCCGCCCCCGGCCAGGAGGCCTGTTTGCTTGGGGCTCTGTGCACAGGCTTTGCTGCTCCGGCTGCTGGGGTACAGGGATTACTCCCTGAGGGGGAAGCAGTGGCTGCTCAACCCTTCCCCAGAGCACAGGGTCTAGAGGCCGCGGGTTGAAGACAGCAGTGGAGACAGATGTTGGTGGAGAGTCCAACCAAGCAGCTTAGGGCAGGACACCTGCAGCCCAGCCCAGCACACACAGTGGCCGTGGGGTCAGGGGCAGTGCACCTGCAGCACAGCCCTGCACACACAGTGGCCGTGGAGTCAGAGCAGTGAACCTGCAGCCCAGCACAGCCCACACAGCAGCCGTGGGGTCAGGGGCAGTGCACCTGCAGCCCAGCCCAGCCCACACAGTAGTCGTGGGGTCAGGGGCAGTGAACCTGCAGCGCAGCCCACACAGCAGCCATGGGGTCAGAGCAGTGCACCTGCAGCACAGCCCTGCACACACAGCAGTCATGGAGTCAGAGCAGTAAACCTGCAGCCCAGCCCAGCCCACACAGTGGTCGTGGAGTCAGAGCAGTGAACCTGCAGCCCAGCACAGCCCACACAGCAGCCATGGGGTCAGAGCAGTGCACCTGCAGCACAGCCCTGCACACACAGCAGTCATGGAGTCAGAGCAGTAAACCTGCAGCACAGCCCAGCCCACACAGTAGTCGTGGGGTCAGGGCAGTGCACCTGCTGGACAGCCCAGCCCACACAGTAGTCGTGGGGTCAGAGCAGTAAACCTGCAGCCCAGCACAGCCCACACAGCAGCCATGGGGTCAGAGCAGTGCACCTGCAGCCCAGCATAGCACACACAGCATCATGGGGTCAGGGCAGTGCACCTGCAGCCCAGCATAGCCCACACAGTAGTCATGGGGTCAGGGGCAGTGCACCTGCAGCACAGCACAGCCCACACAATAGTTGTGGGGCCAGAGCAGTGCACCTGCAGCCCACCCTGCACACACAGCAGCCGTGGGGTCAGAGCGGTGCACCTGCAGCCCAGCCCACACAGCATCATGGGGTCAGGGCAGTGCACCTGCAGCACAGCCCACACAGCAGCCATGGGGTCAGGGCAGTGCACCTGCAGCCCAGCATAGCACACACAGCATCATGGGGGTCAGGGCAGTGCACCTGCAGCCCAACCCAACCCACACAGTAGTCGTGGGGTCAGAGCGGTGCACCTGCAGCACAGCCCACACAGCAGCCGTGGGGTCAAAGCAGTGCACCTGCAGCCCAGCCCACACAGTAGTCGTGGGGTCAGAGCAGTGCACCTGCAGCCCAGACACCTGCATTAGAAGTGAAAGAATCAGCCCCTTATGCACTCCAGGGCCTGACTTCAGCCTGTGCCGGGATGCATTATAAGGAGGAGCCCCAGTCCCTGACAGCTTGCGCACTGAGAAGACAGAGCCAGTCATGTTTCAGATGTGCTGCAAACAGCCCTGCCTGTATTTGCCTGTGACTGGGAAATGGCCGGCCCTATCCAGGACTGATGTCTGTGACTGTCCCTACAGCCTGGGCAGGTCCTCGGGGAGGTCCAGGAGGACTGAGCTCCCCTGTGGGTGGGCATCTCACCAGCAGCCTCACGCTCCCTCTAGAGCCCTCTTCTCTCCCAGCTCCAGTGACTTGAGGCTTGTGGAGTGTTGCAAGTGTTGGATCTGAAGCCCCCTCGTGCTGTCCACTGGCCCAGAGCTGCCTCTGGGCAGAGAATCCTCAGGGAGGTAGAGCTGACAGCTGGACGAGTGGGTGGCGTCCAGGGAAGAGTGGCGGCCCAGCCTTGGGAGCCGGCGTCTTATGCTCCCCTAGCAAGGACGGGACATTGCGTGGGGCCTGCCTGCCTGTGTGCGCCTTCCTCTTGTCTGCTGACTTCCAGCCGCCTGGTGGGCTGCTGTCTCTGCCCCGTTCCCTCCGAGCTGTGTGGACTCTCTGGGTTTCTGGGGGCCTCTACCTTTGAGGCCTGTACTTTGCACAATCGTGTTCTGCTGTTGTGTCTGGCATGCAGGATTGTGAGCGCTGTGGCAGCTGGGACTAGGCTGGCCTCCCTCTCAGTGGCACCAGTGCGGTGCCCAGCTCTCGGTGGCCGCTGTAGAAGTATCTGTCGGATGAATGTGTGTCTGATCCCCCCTGCCATTGCCCTCCGCTAGGCAGTGAATGAGATGCCTGGAGGAGCTGCCCTGTCTCCAGCATGCTGGCTTATGCCAGGCGGACCGCAGGGAAATGAACGCAGGGCAACGTCTTCTGCCTTCCAGAAGGTTCATTGGCCTTCTCCCTATGTCTCACGCACTAGAAAAGCTGGCTTTCCTTTGTTTCCTCCTTTTAAACAAAAAGTTTAAAGCAAAGGAAATGTGAACAAACAGGATTGTGAATGTTCACATTCTCACCAGCTGGGTTTAACAATGATGAATATTTTACCCTGCTTGTTTGATGGATATACAAGGGGGCTTCATAGAGTTTGTTGGAAAGTGGAATTAAAAGATAAGGTTTTTATTGGTGCAAAAAAATTTAAATCTGTGCTTTTTAAAAAAATTTTTTGATTATTTGAAAGGCAGAGAGAGAGAGAGAGAGAGAGAATCCATCTGCTTGTTATCCATGGCTCGTTCACTCCCCAAATGGCCACATTGTCAGGGACTGGGCCAGGCCGAAGCCAGGAGCCTAGAACCCCTGCATATCTCCCATGTGAGTGACGGGTCCAAGTACTTGAGCCATCTGCTGCTGCTTTCCCAGGTACATAAGCTGGGAGCTACATTGGAAATGGAGCAGGCAGGACTCGAACCGGCCCCCATATGGGATGCCAGCATCGCAAGCAGTGGTTTAACCCATTACCCACAATGCCAGCCCCTCCATGATTTTTTTAAAGATTTATTTATTTATTTGAAAGAGTTACAGAGAAAGAAGAAAAGACAGCTCTTCCATCCATTGGTTTACTCCCCAGATGCCTGTGATGGCCAGGGCTGGACCAGCCAAAGTTAGGAGTCAGGAGCATCATCCAGGTCTCCCATGTGGGCGCAGGGACCCAAACGCTGGGGCCATCCGCCACTGCCTTGCCAGGCACATTAGCAGGGAGCTGGATCCGAAGTGGAGCAGGACTTGAACCAGTGTCCTTCAAGGATGCCAGTGTCTCAAGTGGCGGCTTTGCCTGCTATGCCACAATGACAACCCATTTCTGTGAAATTTTTAATGTTTTTTAATCTACTTGAAAAGGAGGGATTGGAAAAGATCCCCAAATGTCTGTATCAGTTAGGCCAAACCCAGGGCCCCAGAACTCCATCCGGGCCTCACACGGTGGCAGCCCAAGTGCTTGAGCCGTCATCTGCTGCCTCCCAGGGTGTGCAACAGCAGAGAGCTGGGTTGGAAGCAGAGCAGCTAGGACTCCAGCTGCCACTCCACCATGGGATGCAGGTATCCCAGGAGTGGCTTAACAGCGTGCACCGCATTCATGGTGTACCATGAGTTTTTCACGTATCCTTGTAGAAATGTGTGGTTCATCCCAAATCATTTGCAAGCCTCTTGTGCACATGCCTTGTATCTGAAATGCTTTGTAATCTTCAAAATGACATTCCCTGTAAAACCACAACACTGTTATTGCAACTAGTAAAATCCACAGCCATCGCCTAACGTAATCTTCCAGAAAATCACATGGCCAGCTCCCTGTTTGGAGCTGTTTCCTTCCCTGCTCATGCTAGAATCCAGTCTGAGTTGACAAGTGTGCGTTTTGTGTCTCTCTGGAATCTTTCCATCTGGAACACACACACACACAGACACACACACACAGCTGATATTTGCTGTGTTGCCTGTCAGGGGTCAGACTTTTGCTGAACGCCTTGCGTTTTGGATTATCTGTGTGTGTTCTCAGTGTCTGCTTTAACTGCCTTGTCCCCACGTGCTTCCTATAAAGTGGGAGCTAGGACCGAGGACTTGGCTCAGTCCTCGTTAAGCATTTTGACAAGCACACTTCATAGTCCATGCCTGGACTCCGCATTCGGCAGGCACCCAACGTTGGTGGTGTTACATTTGACCACGTGGTGAGGGAGATTGCTTGCTGTCCATGTTTTCTTTTCCTTCGGGATTACCAAGTAACCTGTAGGTCTCCTTGCTCTTCGCTGCATACTGGGGTGAGTCACACTTGCCGATTTGTGTCTGTGGCACCCAATTTGTTGATTCCCCATCACTGCATGGGAGATCTGGACTGAGTTCCAGGCTGCTGACTTGATCTTGGCCCAGTCCTGGCTGTTGTGGACATCTGGGGGAAGTGGACTCACAGATGTCTCTCTACCTTACGAATAGAAATAGCAATAATTCCGTTTTCCCATGAACTTGCTGAAGTGCCCCCTGCACATCCGGCAGGGACACTGGCCTGTTTCTCATGGGGTCCTGATGCCAGCCGATGCTGCTCTCCTGAGAAGAATCTGGAAGCACCGTCTCCTCTGTGGTTCCTCGCAGGGGCTTCAGAAGGGCTGGCCTCGATTTTCTGAATGCTCGCTACCATTCAGCGGTGTACCCCTCAAGACCTCAGCTTCAAGGTCTCTGTTGACCAACTCACTCTCCTGACTGGCTGTTCGTCTGTTCAGACCTTCTGTGTCTTGGTGGGTTGTCTGCTTCCAGCAATTCATTGTTTGTTTGTTTTCCTCTTTTCCCTAAGCTATCCAACCTCATGGGTGTTTTTCACCTGATGGTTTTAGTGTCCTTGGATGATCTTTCTTGAGTCAGTTACTTCTCGGGGTCTTGCAGGTTGGTTCTACTTTTCCCATCTTTTGTTCCTTTGTCTTCTGTGGCAAAGAACTTTGCCCATCACTGGCATTGAATAAGAGTCTCTCCCAAAGAGGCAAGAAGAGAGAAGTGCGCAGTGCTTTCTCCTGCAGTGCCGGTCTGCAGAGAGCCCAGTTGTACGGATTTGTGTTTATTGTGTTTTCACGATCAGGGGCAATCCTTATTTCTGATGCTCACGGCACCTGCAGCACAGCCAGAGGAAGCCTGCTAAGTTCGCTTCAGTGCGTCTTTCTGGAACACATCATTAGTCTTTGAGGTCCCTGCTCTCGGGAACTTGAACATCCCAGGATTAATTTGTACTTTTCCTGCTCCAGTCACAGAACCCAGTTGTATCCACAGGGCCCTGGTTTCTCAAATGCTACTGAGAGGCCAAGGTGCTGAATACTACTGGGGTCATCACTGCTTTCAGGGCTTTGAAAGGATAGAGCTTAAACAAGTATGTTTTTAAAAAATAAATTTATATTGATAATTCTAGTTCATATTTAACAAAACTGCAGTGCTTTTGCTATTTAATTATTTTTCTTTTGCATGGAAAATCTTTAATCTAGTAAATTAACACATTTACTAGTTTGCTTTGTCTTGGAACATGTCCAAATGATTCAGAACTGTAACACCTGCTGTTGTATGACCAGTGTGGCGAGTGGTCTGGGTTTCCTCCCCTCTGTGGTGGTTCAGAGATGGTTCTGGCTTCTGGCAGAGGGCGTCTCCCTTATGAATGCCAGCCTTGTATCTGTCGGGGTGCAGCTAGGTCCTTCTACCCCTCATCTCTGCTCCATGCCACGAGCCATTGTCTAGCTCTGCAGAGACCCTCGCAGATGTGTGCCTCCTGCATTCCTCCCGGGTCATGTTGGAGCAGGTGGCAGGGCGGAGAGCAAGGGTGTCAGTGTGAGAGCCTGGGGCCTGCCTGACCTCTGCTAGTGGCCTCCGAGATGTGGCTGTTCTTCAGACTCCTTCGGCAATGTCGGGAACACACCACTCCCGGTTTACAGTGTTTTGTAAAAAATGTAATTGTCTTTGAGTGACAGACTGAGAGGGAGAGAGAGAGAATGCATGTGCTCTCATCTGCTGGTTCACTCCCCAAGTACCTGCTATGATTGGGTCTGGGCTGAGGCTGAAGCCAAGAGCCAAGATCCCTATCCAGGTCTCCCATGTGCGTGGCAGGAGCCCAACTACTTGAGCCATGGCCACCACCTCCAGGGTCCGCAATAGTAGGAAGCAGGAACTGAACTCACGCGCTCTGGTGTGGGATGCAGGTGTCCTAACTGCTAGGCTAAGCCCTCGCTCACTCCAATGTTTTATTTCAAAGACAGAATCCCTTAAGCGCAAAACACTTTGTACAAGAGGATCCCGCCCGTGTGGCTTGTCCTCTCAGAAACTCTCTGCTTAACACTGATCCATTTGAATTCCTGTGATGTGCAGGACTGTGGGATGGTTGTGACGGAAAGAAATCGTTATAAATCCCATCTTCAGCTTAGGGTCTGGGATGCTAATACGGCATGCACACGAGTAGCTGGGATTCTCACATACAGACACGTGTTCCGAGACGTAGAACTGGGGGAGTTGCCTTTGAGACAGGCCTGGGTGTGTGGCTGGGATCTGGGCTTGAGAGGGAGAGGGCGAGGCACTCAAGGGACAGGAGGAGCCTGCGCAGAAGCCGAGTCCAGAAAGCCCGAGACAGTTACAGGGAACGGGGTGTCCGCTGTCTGCCTGGGACATGGGATCTGAAAGGCACAGGGAACGGGGCGTCCACTGTCTGCCTGGGACATGGGATCTGAAAGGCACAGGGAACGGGGCGTCCACTGTCTGCCTGGGACATGGGATCTGAAAGGCACAGGGAACGGGGCATCCACTGTCTGCCTGGGACATGGGATCTGAAAGGCACAGGGAACGGGGTGTCCACTGTCTGCCTGGGACATGGGATCTGAAAGGCAATAACTGGGAATGCATTTTGAAGCTGGTTGCAGGCAGATTCTAAATGAGGCTGAACAAGGAGGGCAGTACCTTGGATTTTATTTAGTAGTAAACAGAAAAACCTCATCTCCTTGTGTTATTCTGAGAGGAGAGCAGGCGTGTCGTGGCTGCTCTGACTGGAAGGTGACCGCGTAGAGGAGGCTGAGGTGCAGTTTACAACAGGGCAGGAGGGAGGCAGGAGGAGGCCGGGCAGGGCACTGGCTGGGAAGCACGCGGGATGCAGGAGTGAGGAGGGAGGCGAGTGTCCCAGAGGAGGTCCAGGCCCCCTGAGAACCAGCTCCTTGCCTCTCAGCCCGCCAGTGCGAGTGGCAGGCGACGTAGCGTTCAGTTTCTGGGGAGGAAAAAAGATGATTTTCAGAAGGAATCGAGAGAACTCACCGTGCAGGCCCAGGGATGCCAAGGCCTCTGATCCTGACGCCCTGGCTGGCTGTTCGCTCTGACGTGGAGCCACTGAGGAGGAGAATCAGGGCGGGTGCAGAGGAGACCCCACAGCCCCCAGGGAAACCAGGGCGGGTGCAGAGGGGACCCCCACAGCCCCCAGGGAAGGCAGGGCAGGTGCAGAGGGGGACCCCCGCAGCCCCCAGGGAAGGCAGGGCAGGTGCAGAGGGAACCCCGCAGCCCCCAGGGAAGGCAGGGCGGTGCAGAGGGGGACCCCCGCAGCCCCCAGGGAAGGCAGGGCGGGTGCAGAGGGGGACCCCACAGCCCCCAGGGAAACCAGGCAGGTGCAGAGGGGACCCCCACAGCCCCCAGGGAAGGCAGGGCGGGTGAAGAGAGGACCCCTGCAGCCCCCAGGGAAGGCAGGGCAGGTGCAGAGGGGGACCCCACAGCCCCCAGAGAAGGCAGGGCGGGTGCAGAGGGGGACCCCACAGCCCCCAGGGAAACCAGGGCGGGTGCAGAGGGGACCCCCACAGCCCCCAGGGAAGTCAGGGCGGGTGAAGAGGGGACCCCAGAGCCCCCAGGGAAACCAGGGCGGGTGCAGAGGGGACCCTGCAGCCCCTAGGGAAGCCAGGGCGGGTGCAGAGGGGACCCACAGCCCCCAGGGAAGGTAGGGCGGGTGCAGAGGGGACCCCACAGCCCCCAGGGAAGGCAGGGTGGGTGAAGAAGGGACCCCACAGCCCCCAGGGAAACAAGGGAGGGTGCAGAGGGGACCCCCCACAGCCCCCAGGGAAGGCAGGGCGGGTGCAGAGGGAACCCCGCAGCCCCCAGGGAAGGCAGGGCGGTGCAGAGGGGTCCCCCGCAGCCCCAGGGGAGCCAGGGCAGGTGCAGAGGGAACCCCGCAGCCCCCAGGGAAGGCAGGGCAGGTGCAGAGGGGACCCCGCAGCCCCCAGGGAAACCAGGGCGGGTGCAGAGGGGACCCCGCAGCCCCCAGGGAAGGCAGGGCAGGTGCAGAGGGGACCCCACAGCCCCCAGGGAAGGCAGGGCAGGTGCAGAGGGGACCTCACAGCCCCCAGGGAAGGCAGGGCGGGTGCAGAGGGGACCCCCACAGCCCCCAGGGAAACCAGGGCAGGTGCAGAGGGGACCCCACAGCCCCCAGGAAAGGCAGGGCGGGTGCAGAGGGGACCCCCACAGCCCACAGGGAAGGCAAGGTGGGTACAGAGGGGGATGCCCGCAGCCCCCAGGGAAGGCAGGGCGGGTACAGAGGGGACCCCCACAGCCCCCAGGGAAGGCAGGGCGGGTGCAGAGGGGACCCTGCAGCCCCCAGGGAAGCAGCCTGACTCCACGTGCAGAGCCGCAGGGCTTCACTGCCCTCTCCTTACTTTCTTCCAAAGAATGCAGCTGGGAGGTGGGGGAAGGAGTGATATTCCAGTGTTGGCAAAATCTGCAGACGCCGCCTCTCAGGGGTGACCCAGGCTCACCTCTGCAGGGACAGGTCTCGATGATGGTTTGTCCCCTGAGATAATGAGAATGGAAACGTGTCCCTGTGGTCTTCCTCCTAAACCGTGGACCCCAGCATAACCATGACAGGCACATCAGATCCGTGCTGAGGGACAGTCTACAAAATACCTGGTCGGAGGCTGGCATTGTGGTGCAGGGGCTTAAGCAACCTTTGTGGGGCCAGCACCTGTTATCAGAGCACTGGTTTGAGCCGGGGCTACCCCACTTGAGATTCAGCTCCCTGCTAACACACCTGGGAGGCAGTGAATGATGGCCCAAGTCCTTGGCCACTTCCACCCAGGTGGCAGACCCAGGTGGAATTCCTGGCTCCTGGCTTCAGCCTGGCCCCAGATCTAGCTGTTGTGGTCATTTGGGGAATGAACCGGTGGATGGAAGACCTTGCTTTCTCTCTCTTTCTCTGTCAGTCTGCCTTTCAAATAAATATATTTTCCAAACAAACAAGCAAAAAGCCTGGTCAGTCCTCAACATGATCAATGTCAAAAACAGGGGAAGGCTGAAAACTCATGGATGAGAGGAGCCCAAGGAGATGTGACAAGTCCATGTCATGTGGGGCCCTGGAGCAGAGAAAGGACACCAGGTAAAAACTAAGGAAATCTGGGGCCGGTGGTGTGGTGTAGCAGGTAAAGCCACCGCTTGCAGTGCCAGCATCCCATATGGGTACTGGTTCAAGACCTGGCTGCTCCTCTTCCAATCCAGCTCTCTGCTATGGCCTGGGAAAGCAGTAGAAGGTGGCCCTGCACCCACGTGGGAGACCCAGAGGAAGCTGCAGGCTCCTGGCTCCTGAATCTGGATCAGGACAGCTCCATCTATTGTGGCCATTTGGGGAGTGAACCAGCGAATGGAAGATACCTCTCTCGCTCGCTCTCTCGCTCTCTCGCTCTCTCGCTCTTGCTCTTGCTCTGCCTCTCTGTAACTCTGCCTTTCAAATAAATAAATAAATCTTTTTAAAAAACCTAAGGAAATCTTAATTAACTGTAGACTTTGGCTGATAATAATTCACAATTATTAATCCACTAATTGTAACAAACGTATCATACAGATGCAAGGTATTAATGATGGAACAACTTGCCTTAGCGTAGGTGGGAACTCTGTACTTTCCTACAAATTTTCTGTAAATCTAAAACTAGTCTAAGATAGATTAAGTTTTACAGATATTTCCTTGTTTTTGGATATAACATTTTTATTTTATATCATAATTGAAGGCTTGTTGGCTCCACAGGACAAAGTCCAACAAAGAAAAAGTCAAAAGATCACAGCCCAGTAGGGAAAAAGGCAATAATCAAAGAAAATGAAGTTCAATGTTAGTCATACGAAGAAAATTTTTAAATAGTCAAGAATCATTAAAACTATATTAGTGTGTTTCACAAGTATTTAGAAGTTTGGCAAACCTGCATTTGCAACAAAACTGATACACCCCAGCATATGAGGAAGAGCATGTAATTTTATTAATTTTTAATTAGGAAAATGAATCATTTATTAACCACATGAGGAAAATCAGTGGCATGAAAGTTACTAGGAAGAACCGACCCTGAAGAATGCAGAGCTGATGCCGGAAACAAGGCTGTGACACAGAGGGTCTTCAGTTAACACCCTCAGCCAGGGAGCGAGACCCTGCATCCACCTAGCAAGAACAGGCTGCTCTGAAAGGGAGCATGGCTCAGTTAACACCCTCAGCCAGGGAGTGAGACCCTGCATCCACGAAGCAAGAACAGGCTGCTCTGAAAGGGAGCATGGTTCAGTTAACACCCTCAGCCAGGGAGCGAGACCCTGCATCCACGAAGCAAGAACAGGCTGCTCTGAAAGGGAGCATGGTTCAGTTAACACCCTCAGCCAGGGAGCGAGACCCTGCATCCACGAAGCAAGAACAGGCTGCTCTGAAAGGGAGCATGGTTCAGTTAACACCCTCAGCCAGGGAGCGAGACCCTGCATCCACGAAGCAAGAACAGGCTGCTCTGAAAGGGAGCATGGATCAGTTAACACCCTCAGCCAGGGAGCGAGACCCTGCATCCGTGAAGCAAGAACAGGCTGCTCTGAAAGGGAGCATGGATCAGTTAACACCCTCAGCCAGGGAGCGAGACCCTGCATCCACAAAGCAAGAACAGGCTGCTCTGAAAGGGAGCATGGCTCAGTTAACACCCTCAGCCAGAGTGTGAGACCCTGCATCCACGAAGCAAGAACAGGCTGCTCTGGAAAGGGAGCATGGTTCAGTTAACACCCTCAGCCAGGGAGCGAGACCCTGCATCCACGAAGCAAGAACAGGCTGCTCTGGAAAGGGAGCATGGTTCAGTTAACACCCTCAGCCAGGGAGCGAGACCCTGCATCCACGAAGCAAGAACAGGCTGCTCTGAAAGGGAGCATGGTTCAGTTAACACCCTCAGCCAGGCGGGGAGACCCTGCATCCACGAAGCAAGAACAGGCTGCTCTGAAAGGGAGCATGGTTCAGTTAACACCCTCAGCCAGGCGGGGAGACCCTGCATCCACGAAGCAAGAACAGGCTGCTCTGAAAGGGAGCATGGTTCAGTTAACACCCTCAGCCAGGCGGGGAGACCCTGCATCCACGAAGCAAGAACAGGCTGCTCTGAAAGGGAGCATGGTTCAGTTAACACCCTCAGCAAGGGAGCTAGACCCTGCATCTGTGAAGCAAGAACAGGCTGCTCTGGAGAGGGAGCATGGCTCAGTTAACACCCTCAGCCAGAGCGTGAGACCCTGCATCCACGAAGCAAGAACAGGCTTCTCTGGAAAGGGAGCCATGTGAGAACCAGGAACCACTGAGGTTTAAAAGCTCACTGGGAAGAGTGGAAGATCATGCCAGTGAAGCCCCGTGACCCATAAATGAAAGGCACAGATGGATAATGGGAGTGAGATGGACAGGACCCAGACAGATGGCCCATCAACTAATAGGCCTCTAGGCAGAGAAATACATGTGAACTTCACATTGTTCATAGAAAAATGGAATTAAAAGGTCGGCCTATTTTGATGCCAAAATGTTTGAAATTCACGCATATGGGGATTCTTCAAAAGGTCATGAGAAATGTGTATTATGAAAAACTGCTTGAATTTCAAGATTGTTTGTACCCAAAGAAACTCAATTTCATCTTCCACAAACTTGCTGAAGTACCTGCATATGACTAGGAAATGACTTTGTACAAAGTCATAGCAATAAAACACAACAGGTGGACTTTCAACTGTCGATGTGTATGGATAAGACATGGAGCATTAGTAGCAGACCAGAATGAGATATTATGAGCTATGGCAAAGGGGAATAAAGATGGGTCTGGTGGACTTTGGAAGGAGAGGAGGAGGAAAAGGTGAGGCGGGAATGAGTATGCCACGTTCACGTTCTTGCTGAATTCTGCTGGGAGGAGAGGCCCTTGTAAGTGTGTCACTTACAAACACAAAGAGAAGGCTAGCAGGAGAATGAAAGGGGATAGCTGACTTTTAAAAACAGAAGAAAGAGGCTTGCCCAGATCCACCTTTAATTTACTGGAATAGGATTGATATCAGAATTGGACCCCTGTCTACTTCAGGATTGGAGAACGTTGTGTCTTACTGAGCTGTAAGAGCCCTCCAGAGAGCTGAGAGCTGAATGGAGTCTGCGCTTGAGTGCTGTTGCTCTCTTCCTAAGTTCCCTATTGTTTTGGGTTGGTTCCTGCTGTGTCTGGGTTACTTTGATTCTTTGCTATTAATAGCATGCAAGGCATGCAGGTGGTGAGGTCTTTGGGGTGGAGACATGTACAGTTGGGAGACCCTGCAGGACTAAAGCGACACTCAGAGGACCGAGAGGACCAGGGACATAGCAGAGGGCTTGAGCCTGGGTGGGGAAGGAGGTGGTGAGGGGGACTGGGAGACACACAGCCATCCCTGGACCGTTGGAATTGACCAGAAGTCCGTATAGTCCTAGTATCCAAAGGCTGCAATCTTTCACATTTCTGAAAGGATACGGGATCTTTTCTTTCAAGGCCATCACACAAGCCAGGCGACAGAACCGGGGCTCCCAGAAGTGGCACAGACTTTGTGGTCCTCCTGGGTCCCCTTTTTGGGGACGAGCAGCGGCGGCGGCAGCAGCACATGGAAAGAGGCAACCTCCAGCTGCCACCAGCTCACCTTGGTGCTCACAGTGGGCTTCCTGTTAACCTCCCAGCACCGCCCACCTGTGCAGGAACATCTGGCTGCCTGCCTGTCTGCCCAGGGGTGCAAATAACCGATGCAGATTCACTCCCATTTCCTGTGAGGCTGACCTGGGTTGAGCTCCAGGCTCCTAGCTTCAACCCAGCCTAGCCCTAGCCACTGTGTGCATTTAGGTGAGCGAAGGGGCGGATGAGAGCTGGTGCTTTCTCTTTCCTTCTCTACCTGCTCAAGTGAGTTTTCTAAAACTTATTTTAAAAGAAAGGGGGTGGAGGTGGGAGTAGAAACAGCCTGCATTCAGCAACGTCTACCCGGCAGGGTGGAGGAGGCACGGGCCTCCAGTGAGTGCCGGGAGACAGAGCGCGTGTGGAGGCGCACAGATGAGCCAGAGTGGTGTGAGCTTCCGTGGAGAGAGGACAGGGGGAGGTCGCCCAGTCCGCCTTCTACTGCCTTTGACTTGTTCATACTGGCGTCAGCCGCTCTCGTGCGGCAGTAGGTCGCCCACGTCTCTGGCTCCGTTCGGTCCAGTCGGCTTGCTCTGCCATCAGCTGTGGCGATGTTGATGTTCTCTGAAAACAACGTGCTTCGGGGTCCTCACTTGTGGTGCAGTGTTGCTCTCCTCGTTGGTTCTGCAGTGTTACTCTCCTGCTTAGTCATGGCAACACCCTCCTCGTCCATACCTCCTTCTCGTTGCATTGGTGCTGTAAGAAAGAGAAAAGCCAACCAACAAGTGAAATAACCAAGCAGGATTCGCTCTTCCTTGTGTAATATCAGAAATCCGCAGGCCGGCAGTTAGCAGAGTTGGTTCAGAAACTCTGTGATATCAGGGCATGTGACGGCAGTCAGCCATGCCACACTCGTTCTCTGGGCTGTTTCCTCATGTCTGTGAAGTGGCTGCTGTGAATCTGACCATCACATCCACACTCAAAGCAGACAAGTTAGGAAGGGGCAGAGATGAGAACTTCCTGTGAATTTTTTTGGGGGGTGGCCCAGGCAAACTCTCCCAACCCTGGGCACTTGGGTGGGTGTGGGAGCTAGGAGTGTGCAGCACCCAGGTTGCTGTCTCTGCTCAGAGCGAGTTGATGGGGATGCCAGCACTGACAGTCATGTGACTCCACATCTGGCTGCAATGGGAAAGCAGCCTTTTGTATTTTTAGCAATCGGTAACCAATCACCTCTACTGAACAACATATAATCTTTTTGTGCTTTTTTAAAAGATTTATTTTATGTATTTGGTAAAGATAAGAGAGGGCGAGAGGAAGGGATGGAAGAGAGAGCTGCTCCCTCGCTGGTCCACTCTTCAAATGGCCACAATGGCCAGGGCTGGGCCAGGCTGAAGCCAGGAGCCAGGAGCTTCACCTGTCTCCCATGTGGGTGCAGCACCCGGGCCATCCTCCGCTGCTTCCCAGGCATACTGTCAGGGAGCTGGGTCAGAAGTGGAGCGGCTGGGACGTGGGCCGGCGCCCATAGGGGATGCTGGCCCTGCAGGCAGCAGCTTACCCCGCCGTGCCACACACCAGCACCTGGACGATGTGTAGTCTTGATATGAGAGTTAACTCAGCGCATTCATTGAATACACAGACACCCACCTTTGCTCACTTCTGCAAAGGCATATGCGGATAGCTGGAATTCCCTACAGGTCTGTGGCTCTGCGGGTTTGGGATCCCTTATCACAGAGCAGGCTCCAGGCTGTTCCACGTCCTCTGTTGTCAGGGAGGGCCTGGCCGTCTGTCCCCATGAGCTGCTGCTCCCAGGCGGCACCTGGCAGGGCCTGGGGACGCCAGTGTGTGGCAGATTCCAAGGAGGTTCCCTGCAAAATGTGCGATGATTCTGTGTGCCGGCTTCGGGGGCAGAAGGTGTGAGTTTTCATCCTGTGTCTGCCTCTTGGGAGTTTACCTGCAAGTTACGGAGCTCTTCTGTCACACCAGGCGTCTTCTGGAAGTCTCCATGCACTGACCCATGGATCGGGATGCATCCCCGGGGTAGGGCCTGCCAAGATTCCCCTCCCGTCGGAATGGGGATTCTCAAGGTTGCTGATGTGCAGGAAAGGGGCCGAGGCACGCTGGGATTGGGGCATGTGATAGCAGTTCACCCGGCTGAACGGCACAGATGTGGGACCAGCATTTGAACCAGGTGGTGACCCGGGCCGGGACTCTCAGAGTCCGCAGGCCGGTGGCACCTCTGAGCCAGACTCCTCGGGGGTGGTGTTCCCGTGGCCACCAAGGCGGTAGGCTTTGTCCCTGGCCAGCTGAGAAGTCGGCTCACTGGTTACTCCAGGGAATCTTGTTAGAAGGTGCTGGTCCACCTTCTAGAAATCAGCGGGGGAGGGGCAAGGAGGAAGTGGGTCT